>NC_057942.1:16267153-16627153 GCF_018555375.3 Anguilla rostrata | reverse complement strand
TACTATTTATTATATTTAGCTGAGGTCCAGAAAATGAATGGATTGGAATTAGGACCCTGACAACCAGAAGAAATGATGGCGCAACAGAGGTTGCGGGTAGCTAGCTTGGGCCACTGCAGATGCACTTATCTTTAGATGCATTCTGACCCATTATTATAATTTACTTCACAATAGAAAGTGAGCTGCCTAGCACTTACAGGTGCACAGCTTGCCAACAAATAGAATTTTTTCCTAAGTTCACTGAGTCCCTAAGTCATAAAATAGGGGAAATGCGCTATACTCTTTATTCAGATCATCGAATGTTAACTACCTAGACCACAGGACTGTTAGCCTGGTCCTGGAGAGCCACTGGTTTTTGTTTTCATCTTAAAATCAGAACCCAATTCAAACCCAAGTAACCAGGTGATGCAATTATCTGTGTAATCATCTGCTCTAACTGATTAAATAAGTACAGAGTAACAATTAAAACTAGAAAGGTTACAATTCCTGAAGGAATTTTGTGGGCTTGCTTCAAATTCCAACTGGCACTGTCCTCAAGCCTCAATGCATTTCAATGAGGGTACATAGTTCAGATGAAGCACGAAACCGTCCAGACCCACGGCGCACCGTAGCGTTACATATACAGCTGGGGATCAGCAAGTAGCGATTATGTTCCAGGAATGAGTCATATCCTAAAAGTGTCATGAGTAAAACTTGGGTAACTATATAGCTAGCTAGCTATGGCATGTCCTCACCTCCGTAACATTATTTGTTGTCCTCCGTGTGTCCATACATCTGTATCGGTGGCTGTAGCTGTCTGTCATTAGCTCCTACTTCTCATGCAGGATAGCATCCGCACGCGGGTTGTAGCTGTGTGTCCGTAGCTCCTACTAATGTGTGCAGGATAGCATCCGTATACGCTAACTAGGTTAACTAAAGTAGGCGAAACGCTAACATGTTAGGGTTACGGTTAGCTAAAGTAACGTTAGGCGATAAAGCTGTGCTTAAAAATCTTGTGCCATTGGAAGTGCGTCCTACTAAAGCGTTGCACTAAACGTCTATGAGTGACCCTCTATGGAGTGACCACAAAAACAGTTTTGAATATTTAAAAAAATCTGAATACAAGCAACAATGTCTGGAACTAGCCGGTCATTTTGGTGTAAAAGTTTGAATGTAGTGCAAAAACTGTAGGACTAGTTAAAACTAGAAAAATGGGTGGAAAGTACAGATAATAAATATGAAAGATATCAAGAGTGGGCTTGCCGGAAGCAAGCCCACTAACCAGCAGAGCCTATGGTTCTTCAGAACCAGGGCTTCAGACCCCTGAACTAGATAGGCAGTTTACTTTAATCAAACATAATTAGCTAAGGCTGCCGAGCTAGCTAATTAGAGGCCCGAATGCTAATTATTTAAGTGGTTGACAAGAAAGTCAGCTAGCATTAATACAACAGCAGCTGACTTGTCTATTAAAGTTTTTCTTAAGCATCTATGCATCAGTTATTCCACCACATGATGACGTTTGTATGAAAAATGCATTGTAGTATGCTATACCAGGGTTATTTCTCTTACTATACTGAAGCAAGTATTAGTACAGCATGTGTCTAGAATTTGGCTAACCAAGGATTAAGTCCATCTACTACCACCACCAACACTTCTTGATTGTCTGGATCAATAACATTCTTGTAATGTAAACGTCTCTCATTCTTGTGATTAAAGCCAACTTACATTGTATTCAGAACTTGGGGCATTTTTGCATGATCGTAAGCAGATCTTAGCCTGAATGTTCTGGTGAAAACTATTTTGTTACCTGCGATCAACAACTTCCAAACAAAATTTTAAAAATGTCAGAATGTTCCTTCTTTGTTAACATGTAACATTACAGAAACATTCTTGAGAAACCATTTTGTAACCTCCCATCAACAATAACCTGACAACATTCTAAAAATGTTGAAGTCAGAACATTCCATCTTTGTTGATGTGTAACATTACAGGAATGTTCCTGGAAAAAAACATTTTGTAACCTGCCATGAACAATTTTGCAAAAACATTGTAAAAATGTTGCAGCCAGAACGTACTTTGTTAAAATGTAATGTTACAAGGATGTTCTTTAAAAAAAAACTGTACTGTGTCCTCTACAATGTCCTCCAGATGCTCTAAGAACATTGCCATCAAAACATTCTGCTGTTACATTGTAAGAACTTATCGAAAATGTTATGTAATGTTATGGAAATGTTCTTTGCTAGACGGGTTGATAGAAGATAGGCTTACAGGGGTGTTTGTGTCATTGCCAGAGGACTGAATCTCTCTGCTCTCTTGCTCTTGTCCTCTGGGATGCAAACCTAATTTATTTCGGCGATAAAACAGAAGAGCCTGCCACCTCCCTGGACTCTATCAGGAGAAAGTATATGATGAAGGAAAAAGACAGGCATGAATTATTCCATTAATTTGGTGATGTTACAAGTGTTGTCGTGCAAGTGCCTGGGAATGATAAAATATAAAATAAAAAGGCACAAATCAATCAAAAAAACTTATCTTTTTGAGGGAGTGAAGCTGTCTCTGCTCATTTTAGTGTAAGAAAAAATGGCTTTGTTGTAACGCAATAAAGCAGGTGTGCGATAAGGCAACCCTGGCTGTCTAGAAATCCAGAGATTCATGCAATTTCCGGCCTAAAAAAAGAATATGAGTGTTGTTAATTGCCATGACAACCATAGTCCAGTTGTAACCATAGGATAATATATTTAAATACTGAGCAAGAATGAATATGACTCCATGTACTACAACAGTGAAATCAATTTAATAAGTTTAATAGGTAATGGGACTTCTTGTAACCATTCTTGGATGCCTGCCAAGTCATCATTATTCTCAAGATTAATCAAGTACTGAAATATTCACTAACGAGTCATTAATATCTATGTCTTACAGGGGACAATCGTACAGGCATTCCGCAGAGGAGAGAATTCTCAAAGTGGAAATTGATTCAATCCATCCTTGCCAAGAAACACTGAAGATTAAACAATGCATTATCATCACTGAACATTTCAAAAAGTGCTTTTAATACATGATTTAACCACATATAATGAAGCTCTGAGCATGCAAGGCACATGTATTAAAGCTCTGAGCGTGCAAGGCCCTTGCTCTTTTTGCACCGCACACCCAGGTAACTAATAAGAGGGCTTCATGCTAAATGACTTGCAGTGACATTTTGTTCACACTGAGCTCCACAGCTGCCCCAAACCAAATTGGTATTCAGTGCTCAAAGAACTGGATCTGATTTTCCAAGGATTCTGGTGAGATATGCTGCATCCACTGCGTGTCTTCAAAAAATGTTAATGTGTATTTTCACTTGCTGGTGAAACAAACAGGTTGGCTTGCAGATTTAATCCCTCATTAAATCCTCTGGTTCATAAAATAACAGGCTAAATTACATCCTGCACATTCGCTCAAGGCACTTTGTTCATTCATTTACATATTTGACTATTAATACGTAACTTAAGCCAGGAGGCATAGCGGTGTAGTTGTTAACAAGGTCTGGCTACAAGCAAAAGATTGCAGTTTGCCGACCCAGCAGCTATTGGCTCTTAATGGCACCCTTGTGTGCTTCGGTAAATATCCAGTTGGATATAAGATTTTTGTGAAATGTATCATAATTTTTCCTGGATTAAGGGTCTGCTGAGATATTGGTTGTATTAAATTAACACATGGATCCTGTCACAGATTCTGTCTTACAGCTTTATCTGTACAAACACACATGCACATATCAGCAGGTCCTATAGTCCTAAATTCAAAAATACACATTAGTCCTATGGTTTGGGATCAAATTCTAAGCTTGACCAGAACTGTGGCCACTATCCCTGCATGGCGATGCACAATGGGAGGCAGCATCACTCAGCATTAGGGAGGGTTATGTCAGCCATGTTGTGCACCTAATCGTTCTCTATCAATCCCTGCTGTTTTATCGGATGCCCGAGGTCTGCATGCTAACGCTGGACATGCAGTGTCTTCTTCAGACTCCAGTCTGTGCAAGCAGCTGGTGGCACCACATGCTTCAGAGAGCAGGGCTTGCTTGTCTACACTCTTCTGTAGCATTATCATGGCTGCATGTGATTCAGCATTCCAAATTTAGGAGAAAATGGGGGGAAATGTGTTTTTCTTGTGTTATACTATGACTGTAGGCCACAAAACACAACATTGTTTCCCACTTAATGACATCTGAAATACAGTGTATCAAAATAATATAATAATGCCACAACATTCAAACGTATATTGCTGCTTAAGTATGGAATGTTGTTTTAAGGTTACATCATATCCACTGTTCCCTTGGTACAGATTAGTAAATAATTCCTCAATGTATCTACACACATGCCAGCATGATGACATGAACAAATGTGTGGTATCAACTTAAGTTTGCTGTTAAAAATCAATTCATTATTTGCACGATCTGCAGTTAAATAAATGTTAAGGGTATGTTCTGCAGATGATAGTGATTACTAATGGAAAAATAATAATTCCTATGTCTCGCTTTTCTCGTTTGCATTTTTATATCAGTGTAAAGTAGATTAACTATAAATTCAAATAGCATAAAAATTATAACATTATTGAATTTTCTGTCCTCAAATGAAATGTGTTCGCTTTAGGGTTTAGATTGTATTATGTAGAACTTTATTGGCCCGAGGACGAGCTCTTGGTTTACTGTGTCTTGCCAAATCTGCAGTTTGTTGGGAACTAAATCAAGTGCTGTAGAGAATTTATGAAATTAGTTTATTTCGCTTATTCAAATTAACACAATATATTTTAAAACAATAATAGAGTCGCTCAGAAGCGTCCCCAAGTAAGCTGCTGTTGGTTACTTAGCAACCAATTCACGCTACACGCTGCGTCACTTCCTATACAGAGAAGGTCTTCAACAAGACGCTACAGCTGGTGAAATCTACAGGACAGAGGAGTCGTGAAGGTTGAAGTTGTCGTCCTCTCCGACGAAATTAAAATAGGAAAGAATTCACTTGGAAAAGAGAAGAGAATAACTTCTAATAACTTTTCGTATGTGATGGGTCTGTTAATTATTTAGCTTTCTATTGACAGTTTTTGCGTTTTCAGAAAGAGGCTGAAAAAAGAAATGCGACGACTTCATACTACATGCTCCTTACCCTGCGTCACGAGAGCCGAAAGGAACCGAAACATATAATGCTGGTTCTCGTCGCCTTGGGCGTTGTACTTGTGTTTTGAAAGGTGTGATGACTGGACGGATTATCATTCGACGTTCTTTTTTCGCGTATTTTGCCGGAATGTTAGAAGTTTAAGTTTTCAGTTCGTTGCCGCTGCCGAGGTGACACATTTATATAGAATCTGCTGTGTACCTCGCCACTATGCTCGAGGAGAAGGCGCTACAAAATATACTGTAAATGTTCTGTGTGTGTACTCCAAGAACTGAACTACGTAGTTGATACCGCACATTCAGTACAGATGGCCACTTAGCTGCCATGCCTTGTGTGTTCTTTATAGACCTGAGGAATTCGTTTTAGTTGGTTTGGGATGTAGTGGAATACGAGATGTGTATTCTCTGTATTATCGCACTTAACTTTTTGAACGCGTATATTTCAGTGACCATCTCCCTCAAGATTGTATATACGAAACGCTTCACTCACAGATAATTATGTTTTGATGTTTTTATTCACCAATCAAAATGCGGCTGCTGCTCTGGATTAATCCTGCATGTTGTTGTTGCTTCAAGGCTGCGTTGTGATATTAAGTTTAATCAGATGCGTGATTATACGCACACACCAATCAGCGCAAACGTGGTCTTTTTAAAAGCAGGACTGCCCCCAAGAATCGCGATGCAGCTCTATGTCGCTCAGCAGCCGCCGCGCTAAGACGAGCTGTTCTCTGATGTGAGGTCTCTAGTTCTCTTCGCGCGGCTTGGCGTTTTCGGGGGAGTTTCTAGAATGAGCGCAGATCTGGAGCGCGTTTCGCTCAACTCGGCGAACTCCGTGGGCTCCGCCGGGCGTTCGCTGTCCTCCAATGTTAAGAAACTTCACGCTGCGCTCACCGTGCTGCTCAACGATTTTGAGCGGGAGCAGTTCATACACTGTCTCAACGTTTACCACTCAAAGCGCAACGTGTTTGACTTGGTCCAAACTCTAAAAGTTATCCTCAATACGCCGAGCAAACGACAGCTGTTGCCTATGCTGCGCCTGGTCATTCCGCGCTCAGACCAGCTCTTGTTCGACCAGTATACGTCGGAAGGCCTTTATTTGAAATCTGATCTGGTGCCCAGCAATGGCAACCCAGAAAGCCTGGTTGAAGTGCATAATTCAAACAGTGTCCCAGTATCCGCTGGCCACATCTCATCTCAGCCAGAACAGACTCAGTCCTATCCTGCGCCACTCGGAGCCTCTTCGGATACTTTCAGCACCATCAGCGAGGGGACAGTTCCCTTCGCGCCGTTTGCAGGGAGATCGCTCCTACAGGAAGTACCAGGCGAGATCCGACAGGTTATTCTGAAGCGCAATAAGAGCAACGAGGGCTTGGGGTTCAGCATACGCGGCGGCTCCGAGCACGGCATTGGCATCTATGTGTCCTTGGTGGAGCCGGGGTCCTTTGCCGAGAAAGAGGGCCTGAGAGTCGGGGATCAGATATTAAAAGTCAACGACAAGGTTTTGGACAGAGCAACTCATGCAGAGGCAGTGAAGGTGAGTCTGTGGGTGGGTGTGTGTGTGTTTGTGTGAATGTTTGCATATGTGTACTTGTGCGTGTGTATGCACATATTTGTACGCATGTGGATATGTGTGCGTTTTTGACTGTGTACCACATTGTGCTTGCTCTGAATTATCTCTGTAGTATGACCACAGTTTTATCTTTGATAGGTTGGACCCCAGGTTATTTGGTACATTCTTAGTACATTAATTTTTTCCCACTATCAATCCTGGAGTGTGGGGTTATTTTCATTTTAGTACAGTCTGATGTATAATTTCTGGATTGTTATCTCAAGATGTTTTGTGTCTGTTCCCAGAAGAGATGTAGTCATCATTGTAATTGCTTCTGTAGCGCAAAGTGTTATATTAAATATTATATAGAATGCCCTGTCATAGCACTTGTATGACCTCCCTCATGTGTGTGTACTAGAGGGCCACTCAGGGCCAAACTCACATTGATCCAGTGTGTACCATGACATGCAGTCTTTATCCATCCACCAAAGCTTATGTGAAAATCACTGGCAAAGGCTTGGGCGTTGTTTCAATCAGCTTGACTCCCTACGCTCAGTTGAACTTCACCATGTATCTTGACACAGGATTGATTAGAATGCCTAAGCCCAAAACTGGTGTAGGTAAAACTGGCTTGCAGCTTTTGTGTGTTTATTTGCTGTTTGCTTGTTTATTACAAGCAGGTCATGCATAATAATTCAAATATGCATTGCTAATAGTGAACTGTGGTGTCTAGAGCAGTGCACTGCAATGTAACATCAGTGTCACTGAAGCATGGTAGTTAAATAACTACTTATTTGTGACTTCTGTGGCAGTGAAGTGTAGTGAGGGAACAAACCTGAAATGTAACATACAGCTGTGTGAATTGCTCTGCATAAAAATTCATTGAGCGAATATGAATCATGTGTAATGTACTGTAAGTGCCCTAGATTGATTTAAAATGACATAATGCATGTTTAAAATGATTCCTGTGTCATAATGCCTTCCCGTTGAAGTGAAAGGAGGTTACGTTAGGCAGTTTAAGATTGAACAAAATTAGTCAACCCTGATTATTCATCCCTTGAGCTCAGATATTTTTTCCTCATTCTGTGAACTGTAATCATGAGCTCACTATGTTTGCATTTTTTCTGTGGCAGTTGTGGTTGTGAGCAGAACCTAACACCCTGACGTGTTTCTGTTCAATGAATACTGATTAATTAATTCAGTGGGGCCTCTTCTGTGAACAGACTGATTTAGTGGTGTTACTTCTTGTATCTCATCTAAAATAACCCCTTTCTTTAGTTATCTCTGAGCTATATAGCTCTCCGTTGACCCGTGTTTAAATCTGAACCATAAATTGTGATTTTCTCTTCACTAGTTTACATGTTTGTGGTACATACAGTACTCTGATTTATGTGTAATGGTAAATGCTTCTTATGCAATTTCTTACCCTTTTACGCTATCCGAAATTGCTTATCTGTTTTAGCTGCAGCTGCACAGGGAATTTTTTCAGTTTAAACCAAAGCTTAGTGCATCTGGTCTCCCCAAACCACTTGTGATGGCAGGAATGCTGGAGATTCTGAGATGCTTTCATTCTCAGGACCACAGCTGTACTGAGAACAAATCAAATGAGTTGTCCAAGGCTTTGAAAGATAGACGCTCCATCTATCATTGGTTGCTTGTCTCATGACCTAGGGACACAATTTTTTTCTGGGGCATGTGAACCAAAATGATTTGATCCCGCATTGCCATTTAGTCTAAATCCCCCCAGGGTCACGGTACACTTTGGATTGTCCCTATCATCTGACTAATTGTACAATTAGTGATCAATTGTGACCCTGGTAAAAGCATTTATTTAACATGATATACTGAGCGAAAGGAAGGAATGCGACGTGGATAGAATGTCAAACGCAAAAAAGTCTTTGAGTGACCGTCTGCAACAACGGTGCCCTCCTGGTACACTGCACAATGACGCAGTCGGCTTATTTTTGCACAGTTTTCAACAAATCTATATATGTGCAACAAAGGACAATAGACTGCCATTTGACAAAAAGCATCAAAGGCACAGCCTGAAATAGACAATAATGGGGATTCTTCTGTCAATGGAAAAAAAAAGTTAATTGAGCAACAGTCATCCATAATTTGAGGGATACATTTTTGATACCACTTGAACATGTTGGCAAATCTCAAATTGTGTGCATTTTTAAATAATGCATGTAAGAAATGACAGAGCTGGTCTAATCAGGTGACAGCATGTCTGTGGTCACAGACAAGTCAGCAATTGAAATGGACTATTATCTTTTGCGCAATCTATTTGTTCTGCAACGAAAATCAGTTGCATCCAATTTAAATGCTATCCATGCTGTCACCGTGTGCTTTCATGCTGTAAATTGCAGCTCAGCCACAGATAGCATCAGACAATTCCTGTTTAACTTTGAAGTTGATTTCAACAATATAACTGCATTTGTTTCAGAGAATGCAAGTAACTGGTTGGTATCACACAAGAAAACCCTCAAGGTTTGATGCCAAATGCAGTTCATTTGTCTTGTAATGCTCATATTGTGCACTCGCAAGTGGCTTTTGGGTTGGCAGTATCCCTAGAGTTGATAAATTCCTCATCATAATAAATAACAAGCATGTCCAAGCATGCAGAAAGTTGTGCTGTACGGCACTTCTAAGGAGAGCGATTGAGCAAGGTTCAGACTTTACATTAAAAAGTAAATGCATGATAGAGCAAGGTTCAGACTTTACAGGTACAAAGTAAAAGCGTGATAGAGCAAGGTTCAGACTTTACAGGTACAAAGTAAAAGCGTGATAGAGCAAGGTTCAGACTTTACTGTAAAAAGTAAATGCGTGATAGAGAAAAGTTCAGACTTTACTGTAAAAAGTAAATGCGTGATAGAGCAAGGTTCAGACTTTACTGTAAAAAGTAAAAGCGTGATAGAGCAAAGTTCAGACTTTACTGTAAAAAGTAAAAGCGTGATAGAGCAAGGTTCAGACTTCACTGTAAAAAAGAAAAGAGCGGTAAAGCAAGGTTCAGACTTTTACTGTAAAAAGTGAAAGAGTGATTGAGCAACGTTTAGGCTTTACCGTAAAATGTAAATGCACGATAGAGCAAGGTTCAGACTTTTACTGTAAAAAGTGAAAGAGTGATTGAGCAACGTTTAGGCTTTACCGTAAAACCATTCAAAACAAGAGAATTTTTATTATTCTGCTGTACTTTACCATGCAGTACTTCAGTTTATACTCCAGATTTGTGGATCTGAAAACTGCTCTGTAGCAACCTTGATGGTCATGAAGAGTTTACAGAATATGGCATCCAATTGAAAAGAAGCTATTACTAGGAGTACGCTGAGTGCTTATTTTTCTCTGAAGATACTCCAGTGGTAGTGTATTTTGGAGAAGGAAGACCACACAGAGACAACAATGTCTTGTGGCCTTGTGATATTGAGTAACGTAAATCTGAGGTGTTATTAACATAACCTAATTTTAAGGGCCCTTTTTGGATTTCTAGATGCAAGTTCCTGTGTGTGGGTCACCACCAGTGGAAAATAGCATACTGCATAGAGGAGCAATTTAGGAACGTGAACACATTGAATCGATATTGCTACAATAATGCCATCGTGAGAAGGTGTCAAATATGGCATTTTTTAAAAATTAAGGATTGACGCTTTAACACTATAAAGGCCAGAGCCAACGCCATCGGGCGTTTGGACTTTAAAATGTAAATCACTCCAACACCAAAAATGCAATACTCTCCTCCTTCCACGACTTTTCCGAAATATCTGGGCTTAAAATAACTGTGTTGTTCGAATTCTAAAAAATTTTCTCATTACAGAAAAACAGGCATTTTGTGCCATTTTCTTCACAAAACCCCCTTGCCAGACAATAGGTAACAGGTGCTGATACCCAGGTGTGAATGGGCTGCTCTCTCCTCTGGCTCGCTATTCAGCAACTGAATGACCACGAAATGAATTCACTGCAATCATTTGACGAAGATGATTTATTTTGATTATTGACTTCAGCATGGGGATCAGTAATTGTAGGCATAGAAATGATGGGTTTATAACTCCGCAAAAATAAAACCTCCATACTTTCAGTTTTTCACTGAAACGCAGACTTTGGATAAACTCTGAATAGACTACAGGATGGCAAAATCATGCAGGCGAATGGGACCAGAGGAAGCACTGGAATCACTGATGAATGACTTCATCATGGACCTGTCATGCGAGCTGCATGAAAATTACATGAAGTCGGAGACAGAAGCAGCAGCCGCCAGAGTGGCCCTATGTTGCAGCATCACCTCACACACCCATCTCTCCTGGGAAGAAAAGGCAGTGCCAGGTCAGCAAATGCAGTCAGAATAAGGCTAAATGCTATTGGAATGCTATTGATTTGTGTGTGGTCCCTGCTCACACAAACAACCAGAGTTGTGCTTTCCCTATGGAATTGATGAGTAAAAGGGGAGAGACTGCACATGTGTAAAAGCTCAATTGAAATCGTGTTAGCAAGAGAAGGGAGAAGCGAGCAGAATTCATTATGACTGAAGAAATTACTTTCTTAAATATTGCACTTTTACTGCAAATTGTATTTCTTTAACTACTACTCCATTTTGCGTTTTGCTGGTTTTGCACATTTTTGCGCTTTTCTCTTTGTGCCTGTAATATGCCACGGCGCATGTTCTCTTACCTATATAACAAAACCGATACAAATTAGAAATAAAATTTTTGAAGATGATACAGTCGTGTCCTTTATATCAAGAAAATGGTTTTGCAACATAATTTTCATAATCTTTATGAAATTAGGTCACTGTGGGTGCTGGAATCGATGCTGTAATGCTGGATGAGCCTGATGCCACTGGGGCTTGGTGGTTTAAGGTAGTAAAAAAACATGGCCGTTTTTGTGTTAAAGTAATATCAAAAGCATGGTTCAACAGACAGCCCAGTGCAGTCAAATGAACTAATACCCATTGCATCAGAATACCCAAAGAAGTTACTGAGGAAGTGATGATATGAATTCCAAAAGAAACAATGGTTCTTTCGACTAAATTATGGGCACGCTAACATGGCACTGCATTGATGCTCGAGGAGTTCTGGAACAGAGACGAAAACATCATTCCAGATATTGTGCAGAAGGGAAAATGATACTTGTTCCTTCCAACCAACTCCATTGTTGCAGAAAAATGTGTCTCTTCCTGTTGGCAAGTTTATACTAAGCACTGCCAAAGAATGACAGAGGAAACAAAACAACTGACTATGATAAAATCATGAAGTTCAATTTGCATTCATATTTCCTTTGAGTTCATCTATTTTAAGCTTTCTTTTTTAAAAATACACACCACTACAAACTGTTTCATTGCTATGGTGAGTATTTAACCATTTTTATCCAGGTATGATAATAGTATAATTTATTTATAAATTAAGAAAAGCGTTACTGCTCCACTCTGTAAAACACCGTGCTGCGTGTCTGCTGTTCTATATACTGAAAGCAGCATGTGACCGTGTGGGCCATTGCTGTCAGTCATTGTCTGTGCTTAATTAATGGCAAGTGATATAAATAGCCGGGGAGGGGCAATTTGATAATTGACTGACAAGACAGATGGATCGACCTCTTGCTGAGGATGAAGTGAAGTGCATAAGAGAAAACTTCCCTTGATATACTGGTGTCCATAGTCATGACCTAATCGGGATACTGTCTTTCCTGTTCATGTACAAAACATAGCCATGGACAAAACACTGCTAAAATCCTACTGATGCTTTCTATTTGCAAGTCAGCAAAACCATATTGAAAATGAATATACTGGTCAAGGAGGGAGCACTGTTGTCTTTCAGCATGGCAATTCAGGAAACTGTTTAAAGCCTATATAAAAGTTTATGCTCGAGGCCTATACTTCACACCGTATTCAATGAAGTCAGCAAATATCAATGCACTGACCATGATGACATTAATCCACAATACACCAATCTTGTTTGTTCTAACATGATATTTTAACACATGGCAGAGTGGGTCTCCTGTTGCAAACCATTGATGTAGAGCCTACTGGCATTTCCCCCAAAAGTTTTCACTGTTTGAAAGTGAATTTGCCTGGGCAGTGAGAGTTTTATACTTTTGTATGGTGGTGTAGACCCCAGCGCTAGTTTGAGTTCATGCAGAGGATTGCTCTGGCAGCAGCCGTACCAGCCGTGTGCTGTCGGGGACACTCGTGCTTCCGTCCAGCATCAGAGGCTCCATAATTGCATCATAAAACAGGTGAAAGCCTAGGTCATGTGATACGGGACGCATGAGGGGATGCTCGTCGGCTACGCCGTACAGGCTCACAGACAGTGAGAGAGGGGCCAGTGGGGGCTGGAGGGAATTTTTAAAAAATTACCTGCGAGAAGGAAAGAGGAGAAGAAAGAGAAAAATGTCTTTGGTTAGTGCAGTGTTATACGGCAGGGACGAATGCTGGACACGTGGAGGTAGCCTGATGAGATTCGGTAGGCTGGGCTCGGGGTTTCTGGTGAGCGGTTTTTGTTTCTGATCTTGTGAAGTCGCTCTGCCGTTCCGGAATCTGCCGTGGGATGTTCTCTGAGTCTGTGTCCTTCTCGCAGTCGAACTGCGAAAAGGAGACTGTTAGCCGCTGGATAGAGGAGTGGGGGGTGGGGGGGGGACATGGAGGCGTTGTTGGGGGGGGGGTGTGGGGGCTGGGGTATGGGCGGGGGTGAGGCACAGCAGGTTGCTTCTAGTCCTGTCTTACCTTCAAGGGACGGAGCTTGAAAAACCAGTAACATCCCCCTCGGTACGGTGTGTCCTTGCCTAAGAAGCTCTTATGAAACGAAGAGAACCCTCAGACACGTCTCTCTCTTCCTGGCTGAAAACGGCTGTTTTTTTCCGCACTGCCGAGCGGTTTGAGACGTCTGTTTGTTTGCCTGGTCCCGAGCAGAGGATTATGAAAAATTGAAAAAGCATTTGGCCGTGCTTCCGCTGGCAAGGCCAGACGCAGATCTGCTAATAGAGCCTGGAATGAGAGCTGTGGGCGGGTCTGAAGTGGAGGGGCCAGCGTTATTTAAAACAGAGCCAGGATCCCGCCCTTTCGAGCGAACGCCTGACGTTTCCGCAATCGGGCTGTCGAGTGTCCGCGGGTCCTTCTGTTCTGCCGAGCAGCCGTGTTTGCGTCCGTCCCCCGCGCGCGGGCGCGGGCCCCGGAAGCTTCTGCCGTCGGAAAGCCGGGCCCCGCTGGAGACCGGGGTTTAAATGGCGGGTCCGTTGGGAATGAGGGAGGGGGGGAGGCGCGGTCTCACCAGTCTCGCCCATATGTTCCCATGTGCCTGCAGTGCGGAGGAGTGCGCTCTGCTCTCGGGCTAACCCGCGTCCTCCATTACGGCTCCATTTTGGGGAGGGATTGTGGGCCGGTTCTCGAAACAGTATTTTTTTATGTGTGTGGGGAAGCAGATCCAGTTTTTCTGTATGTGTAATGAGTAGATAACACGTGCCTGTGTCTCCATCCTTTTGATAGGCAGTCTTACTTGACTGGGCCGATCTTTCTCTCTGTCTCACCCTCTTTCTCACGCACGGGCTCTATCCCTCTGTCTTTCACACATGCAGACATGTCGGTGCTCACATGCACACACAAGAACAAGCATGCGCAGAAATCCGCATTCACTCACTGACGAGTACATGCTGAACAGACCATGTAAGCTCTGTCTTATTCTCACTCATTTTATCTTTATCCTGATCTTTTTTGTCTTTATCTCTCCTTTATCTGCCTGCCTGTTCAGTCTGCCCTGGCTAAAGAGTACAGTGACAAGTGACTGAACACCAGCCACAGAGCACCATTCACTCCCCCCCAGCCCCCCCCCCAACACGTTGTGTTCCATGCACGTTCAGATAATACCCCCTTGTGTTCACTAAACAAACGGGGCCCTACCTCCTTGCCTTGCCGAAAGGGACCAGGCCTCTCAGTTATTCATGGGTTCCATTCCCTTCCTTATTATGAGCTGAATAATTCATAAAAGCTTTTAATTAAGCCGACGGAGTTTACGGCGGGGTACCAGAAAAGCCTGGCCTTCCCGATATTCATCTTCCCTCTGCGCTCGGATCAGATCAGAGTGGATTTGGAGGGAGAGCGATTCTGGGGAGGGAGGAGGGCTATAAGTAGAGAAAGTAGAGTACGCAGAGCCCCGTTTCTGCTGTGTGATAAACCCGCCCTCCTCTCTCTGCACCTGCAGCCCCTCCCTCTGTCATCCTCCCCTCCTCTCCTCCTCCCTGTGTGCTTTTTTAAACCATTTCTTATCCTCAATTTTTTTTTCTCGTAATTCGGAGCATCCGGTTTTATTAGTGGGTCAGTGTAGTTGCTGCAGTGTCTTTCATTACGGGCAGAGCGCAGGCTAGTTCGCCGCACACCCCCAGGCGCTGCTTCTTTTACCGCCGCGGTCCTGTCGGACGAGCCCGGCGGGTTTGTGCGTCAGGGCAGTACGCTCCGCGCGCGACCTGCCGCTTCGCCCGGAGGAGCCGCCTGCCCGTTACGAAACGGAAAAAATCCTGCGGAACCGCTGCGAGGTTCTCGGGACAATTGCGCCCCGCCCCGCCCCGCCCCGCCCCGCAGGGCCGCTGGCCTCGGCCGACGCCGACCCCCGTCGGACGCCATCGCCGCGCCGGACCGGCGCTTTAACGGGACGAGCCGCCAGGCAGCCCCTTCCCAGCTTCCCTTTTTTTTTACGAGCGTGGCTGGCGGTCGGGGGTTTAAAAGCGCCGGGGTTCTGTTTTCTCGGAGGGTTATTGTTTCGCGTTCGTCTCGGCGCGGCGCTCTCTCTCTCTCTCTGGGCTCTGTGTCAATGGCCCTCACTCACCGCCCACATAAAAGGGACAGCTTACATTAATTAAATATCTCCGCCGGCTTCCCGCGCCAGCTTCAGGCCAAATTTACATTCCACTTTAATTGCCCCGTTGTTTTACAGCGGGGCTGCGTGCTCCGTGAGTAACTCCGCCCGCGCACCCGAACTGTCGGGACTGTCACACTATGAAATGTGTAGAGCTCTGCTGTCCGTCACCCCCGCTGCAAGGAAACGGAGACATTTTCTCATAAATTCGGTGATTTTTTTGCGGGGTGGGGTGGGGGGGGGGCAGGGAAGTGGGGGGCGATGGGTTTGTGAATTATTCAAAGACAGAGAGAGGGAAACAGATTCATTTGTTTCTGTTGTGCGAACAAAAGGGCAAGATGTAATGAACAGAGCAGCGTAGAAATGTTTTCCATTTGTAATTTATAAATTGAACATTTTGAACAGGGCTCAAATTTATTTGGCCATTCTGTTACTTAATAAATATTCCTTTCATACTCATAATGTTTATTCTGAACAGTCTTCTTTAACTTTGAGTAACAAGAAAATGCTAATAAAACAGTGTGTTCACAAACACATTAGCTGGACTCGCCTAACTGCGTTTGTGATAAAAAAAATAAATGAACAGAATTTACAGTTATTGTGAGCAAACACTGGATGTTTATTGGAGTCTCCCCGCATCCACAGTCCGTTGCACCAATGTGTATTTTCACCATCCCATCTGTCCATAAACAGACATCACAAGCCACCTCCCTGTTTGCATCGTCAGTGGTTTTTTGAGACCAGTGCATCTTGAATCCTTTGCGGCCACCCCTTTGCAACTACCCCTTTTATAGCATAGTGGTTTTAATGTGTTCCTCCACAGTCTGTTCTCTTTGCTTAACTGAGGTGCGTGTCACGCGGGGGACCTTCTGGCAGGTAATTAGGCCCTGATTGGTGATTAGCATGGGCTGCTTAATATCTGCATGACTGGCCCATGCGTTATGCATGGAGATGGTTGCTCTCTGGGTTCGGAGGGGCTGTGTGGCGAACACGGACAGGGGATCGCCAATTCAAGATTCAAGATTAACTTTATCGTCCCGCAAAGTGGAAAATTTGGCCGTAAAAGACAAACATTCCACATACAAAAAAAACATACAAAGATGTTAGTGAATGAAAACATACAGCGAGGTTCCTGAGAGCACCTATAGACAAACAGAAAAACAAGCACATCGTAAAAAAAAACTGTGCCGATCGTGGGAGCGCCTTCTTCAAAGCGCCACGCTCCGGGTTCGAGTGACCACCTGACCCCCCCGTTCACCTCCCTGAGCGAATTCGCATTCACCCCATCACTTCCTGTCCCCCTCACACCCACCGTGTCCTCCAGAGCGCTTTCCAGAAGGAGAAGAGCCATTCTTGCCATGAAAATAACAATCTCCCTTCAGGCTAGGGTCACGTGACTGGCGCGCTGGAGCGTGTCACACCGTGGCCAAATCCTCATTCTGGGAACAAACAGACCCCACCACCCCCCCACCCCCCCACCCCCCCCCACAATTTTTTTCCAGATGATGCATGATTCATATAAATGAGAATCCATACAGCTTAGCAAAGGAGCAAAATAGCGGGGAAAATGATTTCCAGGACGTGTCGATGAAAGGTTGCGTAAGAGTTTGAGGTAACCATTATAGATTGGATCCCTTTCCTTTGGTGCTTTTAGTATCATCTGACTGAACTGCAGGAAGCTTTAGATGCCATTTGCAGGAAAGCAAAAGGGCCTGATTCGTCAGAGGCGTTTCTCGCTGGATAATGTAGGTTGGGGCGAGATGACTTGGAGCAAAGGCTTTTTAGAATGGAATTTTTGCCTGTTTTGTGATCCACTGCAGTAATCCATGCAGTCGGTAGCCACTAGAACGAAGAGCAGGGCAGTCATTTATGAAAAAGTAGATCCAACTGCATTTTAGCTGCACGTGGCATCTGTTTGCCATGCACATGCGCTTGCACAAGCACACACAAATGCACAGCGCTCACAAATTCACACAGTGCCCACAGGCCTTACTACATATGCTCCAGATCCACAGCTGTGGATCACTGCATCCCAGCTCAGTATGTGCAGAGGGCAGGAGTTCAGCACACACAGTGCCTCTGAGAGTCCAGGTCCCCGCAGTAATAACGTACAGAGTTCGGAGCATCTGCTGCAGTTCACACTTCTTATTATTTAATGACATTCATAAAGTCTCCCATCCAGTTTCAGTACTGACTAATGAATCTGATTATACCTGAAGTCTTCATTGGCAAGTTTGCCATCCAAAATATTGAATTTAAGTGCTTTGCTGTTTAATTCATTTCTATAAATATCATATCAAGGCATATTTTCCTTTATGTTGCTTCAGGGGCCCGCGGATGCCAGGAGACCCATAATATTATACTAACAGAGAGGATATGACTCCACAAAACATAGTGGTGGGGGGGGGGGTGACATCACAAATGGCTGGTGTCATACAGCACAGAAAACTGTGACGTCACAATCCAGGTGCAGGTCTGGGAAAAAGGAGGACAATGCGGCAGTTCCCTGCTGCGAAATGTTCGACACGTCGCTACAGACCGTGCGTGAAAGAGAACACTGTTTGTTTTCCCGTGCCGCCCCCCCCTTGCCGTATGGTGATGACCCATATTAATAGGTCCGCAAAAATAATTGTTCCTTTCAGCGTAGTATTAGAAACAACTATGAGGTATTGATTTCTGCCCGTGTTTTCTTGACATTGACAAACTGTGACCTCGCCAAGAGAACAGCCCCAGCGACTCCTACCTTCGGTTCGGCCCCCGAGCCTAACCGGGGATTTGGTCTGCGACGGAATTATTGAACAGACAGGTGGTGCTTCACCTCGCTGGGAAAGCTGTCCATGCGCAATAGCTCGCCGCTAGATCTTCACTCTCGCGTCCTTCAATTAACTTCACGTCTCTCTCGCTCAGTCTCACCGTCTCTCCCTCCGCTCCTCTCTCTCCCCTGCTCGCTCCCCGCCTGCTCCCGTCCCTTCTTCCTCCTCCTCCTCCCCGTCTGAATTCGGGGAAGACCAGAGTTTGTTTTGCCCCCGCGCTCGTTCAGAATGCTAAGCCGCTCCCTCCCCTAACCGGAGAGACGTATCTGAAATTCCGCTCCGGTATCGGAACAGGGCTCAGGGTACAGAGACTGCCGGCAGCGATATTCGCTTTATATATTTAGAAGGTCTCCATTGATTGAGGTGGGGTGGGGGGGTGGGGTGTGAGGGTGGGGGGGGATAGGGGCAGCGGATCTCATCTGATTTATTTAGCGTGAAGAAGATGCTTATTAATGTTTCCATATTCTGGCTCCGGTTCCGGGGCTGCCGGTCAGCGTGTGGTGACAATTCAATTCAGAACAAACCCTGGGGGGGTGCTTCAGCGATGAGCACAGAAAGATAATTGTGTAGATATGGGGGACAGCGGCGCCAGGGGTTTCGCTGTGTTCGACCAGGCCCAGGGGAACTGTGGGTAAAGTGGGCCTGGTAGCCATCAAGTTCATTTAACAATTTGTTTTAAAAAGGGACCATGCACATTAAAAAACATAATGTTAAAATGTGCCAGACTTAGCCATTAGGGCTAATTTTCATCTGTAGTCCCTAGGCAGGTTGATGAAAACATTATAGATAATAATTCCTCACATAATGGCACATAATGGCACACAAACACACAGTAAAATGTCCGTTGTTAATAACAGATAGCATTTCGGCCCACTCATTGGGTGGGTTATTCGGTGGGACAAAATGTTGTCTGTTAGAGTTGAATTAACACTGTTAGAGTTGAATTAACACTGGACATTTTACTGCGTAAGCATGAGCGGTCGTTCCCGCCTTAATTTCAAAGTAGCGCAGGGAGCCGCTGCGCCCCCTTTGAGCCGCGGTGGCGTTTGCCTCATTTTGCACATCTTCATTCCCTCCGCGTCCCGGGTTCTTGCGTCAGCACCTTACGTCAGCCAGTCAGCCTCGAGCCCCGATTAGCTCGTCGCGCGTTTACGTTTCACAGAGCGTTTTCCGATCGACCTTAGTCGTAATTAATCTAGCTAACTGAGTTTTTGTCTTCTTTTAATTTACGCTCGTTGCCGCGGCGTCGTCCGCGGCTTCCTCTTTTCGTTTCTCCCTGTTTTGTTTTTTTTCTGCCCGGTGAGGCCCCGCAGTCTCTGGGGCCATTTTGTATTCCTCGCAGTCAGGTTTTCAGGCTTCGTTGCTCTCGGGGTCCCGGCCTGCTTCATTTTTTCGCTGGATCTCATCTGGTTATCTTCGAGCTGTTTGACAAGGGACGCCGCCAGCGGGCTGTCACTTGCCGTTATGCTGGAGCGCCACCAAATTCTTTCCCGTGCCATTTCGGTGACGTAGAACTCACACAAAAAAAAAATCCCCCCTTGGCGTAGTCAGGGCGAGTTTGTCGGGGCAAGTGTCCGTGTGTCTGGATGGAGTCCTGTTGACTCATTTACTGAATGCAGGGTGACCTCTGTCTGACCTCCAGCGGTGCTGTTCTTTGATTAATGATTAGAGGTTTACCTCAGAGTTTTCTCTTAAGGGGTCAATAAGCATTTAAAAATTAACTGCCGAGGATAGCCATCGGTTGTCTACGCGCCAGGCGTGCACACGCTCGCTCCGAGCGACTGCGCCTCGGCTCGTTTGTAATTCCGTGGCGTATACGCGCCGAGTGCAGCCCCCGGGGCTTTCATTTTCTCCGATAACACCACAGGAGCCTGTTAAACACGGCTCTCTCCCCGCCACCGCTCCGTGGTCAACCAGAAGGGCTGTAAACAGCTTCCTGTGAAATTACACCCAACGTAATTTAAAACGTTGCCCCGTTACTTTGCTCGTTTGTTTCTCTGTCGCGCCGTAAGTTGTGATTGGCTGCGTGAAACCTGCATTTGTGCCCCGAATCCTCCATGTTTTATGCATGCGCTGCGGTCCTGGCCTGGGGCGGAGCTTTCCGAGACGTGCTCCGTCTGCTCCCGCTGGGCTCTCAGGAGCTTCTGTTGGGTTCTGTGCGTGTCCGTCAGATTCCATTGTGTTCTGTTGAATTAAGTTTGATCCCGTTTGGCTGCGCCGGGGCTCCGTTTGGACTGTGGAACGTGTTGACGCCTTGAGGGAACAGTGTACATGGAACAGAACACAAGCCGAGAACCCTCTCTCCGCATGGCAGGGGATGGCAGCGGGAGTCCCTGGTACAGCATTTAATACAAAGCAGGAGCGGGCAGTGGCCTGTTTTTCTGTTGTAGCAGGACTGAAAATGTTTTCTTTAGTTATGGAAGGAGGTCTTAACCCCAGACTGGACGGAGCAAACCTTTCAATAATAATTGCCAAGTTATTTGAACCGATCAAAATGCTTTCCTCTTTACAGCAAAATGATTGTTGAATCAGTGAACCATGCTAGCACCACATACATAGGCCCACTCTGCTGTTGGTGCTTTCTGGCCAGAGGTAGGTAACCCGGCTTCAAAGAGTAAAAAGACTGACCATGCATTTGCTCCACCAACATGCACTAAACCAGCTGGTTACAATAATTAGTTCTCCCATCATGCTAAAGAGTCATGCTAATTAGAATCAGCTGGTTTAGTGCATGGTGGTGGAACAAATACATGGTCAGTCTTTTTACTCTTTGAAGCCGGGTTACCCACCTCTGTTTCTGGCATATTTAAATCAGAATAACATGCATTTAGCTCCATAAAAAATAGATTTATGTTCCTCGTTAATGTGGACTATGTCTTTGTGCCTTTATTGCTTTGTTTTTGAAGGACACGCAGAGATAAGCACTATCTTCATTGGTTCAGCAGAGCTTTTCCTTTCAGTTTATAATGACAAATGTTTATTTTTGAATGAAGCACTCATATTAATCTCCATCTAAACGGTGAAATGGCGGTGAGAGGAAACATCTGTGCTATGGCGGCACTGAGTGGCCCTGACAGTTGTAGAAACATCCCTGCGTTATCTGCTACTGAAAACAGCATTAATAATTCCTCATTCACCTGTATCGACCTCCCACACACAGGTACATCAGATCCATATCCATGCACGCAAACACACGTACATATGCATGCACACACACACACACGCACAGTTAAGAGAGTCTTCTGGACTACTGAGCAACAGGTGGAGCTATCACATGATTGATGGCTCACTGATTTGACCCTATCGAGGTGTTTGGTCGTGAGAGTCCCTGTAAGTAGTGTTTTTTTTTCTCCCAGTTAATGACTGACAGCACAAGGTAACTCCACCTATCACAGAAGACATTGAGGGCTTAGAACCAGAGGGGCATAAGTGACATTTGACAAACTTTACAGGAGAGCCAAAACAAAAAACGATCATACTTTGTCCTGACTGTGTTTATTAAGATTCATCTTCCACATTAAAACTGCATACATATTTGGATGAAAATATACTTAATGAACAATAGTATGAAATTTATTGAAGATTTTTTAAAATATATTTTTAAAAATGTGGAAAAAAGTCACATACGCCTTTTTGGAACCAACATTTTATCTCATATAAAATATAAAAAACGGGCGTATGTGATAAAACAATGAACAAGTCCATAGAGTATAATAATCCTCTGGGCTGTATACAGGCATGTTTCTCCTGGCTGTCTCAACTGCAGCATGGACACTGTTGCATTCCATCTGGCTACCTTTCACACATGCAGCTGTCCAGCTAGTTACTAAAGATTTAGTTTAGCTTACTTTTGTTACTCAAGGCTGACTTTGAATCCTGGATTGATACATTGTCTCCACCATCTTGAAATAAGCTCAATAAAACGCCTTCAACAGTAAAACGCTGTCTTCTCCTCATGGTTGACCTGGCTGACTTACATGTCGTATCAGCCATTTTGACTCATGTGCTGTCCACAAGCTTTACCCACGGTACATTTCTCAAGGCCAAAAGGGCGTAAGTGCACATACGCCTTTTTCGCTCCAAATATTTCAGTGTGTTCAGTGTTAGGTCTTTCAGTTTTTGATGAATTACTCTGAATTGGTTTAGAATTCATGTGCCCTTTTGGCACTAGAAAGATCTCATCGAGAGCTTTCATTTGATACATATAACTCATTTTCGCCCAAAATGTCACTTGCGCCCCTCTGGTTCTAAGCTCTCGACATGAAGCCACACTGTCCAATCACTACCTTGCTGGACTTTTCTGGAGTGTAAATCTTACTTTCGGTCATTGGCTGGGGAGCTGCTGACTGGGTGAGTGTGGAGTAGGAGGAGCTGACAACAGGCCCAAGGCATTGCACCGAGCGGCACACAAATCAAGCAGCCAGTTTGGCACGGTAGGAGCAATGCATTGTGAAACCGCTCTATGCATTGTCAGATTGAGTTGCCATCTGTTATACAATACAGCTGCATGCTAATAAAGTTGGCTAGCTCTTTGAATTGAGTGCGGGGAGGAAGGGAAAGCCAGGTGCTCTGAATATGGGCTATCTACAACAAGGCCAGGTGCTCTGAATCCCTGCTTAGAAATATGGGACCTCTTCTGCAGCAAAGTCTGGTGCTTTGAATTGATGCTTCAGAATATGGCTCCTCTACAGCAAGGCAAGGTGCTTTCAATTGATGCTTCAGAATATGGTTCCTTTACAGCAAGGCAAGGTGCTCTGAAGCCCTGCTTCAGAATAGGGATCATCTACTGCAAGGGCAGGTGCTCTGAAGCTCTGCTTCAGAATATAGGTCCTCTATAGCATGGCCAGGTGCTCTGTGTCACTGCTGCAGAATGGCCCATGGGGTTGAAGGGCTTCTTGAAACAGCATCCCACACAATCTGTCATCTTTTTCTTTGGGCATTTCATGATGGGAGGCATTTTTAGAAATAATGTTACAAGGTTATGTATTAGCTCTGTTGGCTGGCTTATTGCTTTCTGACTCACTGCTGTTTTAAGGTACTGTGTGTGTGTGCGTGGGGGTGGGGGGGTGAAAACTCATGCCTGTTATTTTCAGACCTGTTAACACTTCAGAATCATACTTCAAAAGAAGGACAATATGACTAAATGGCATTTTGCCAGTGTGAAACATCTCACTCTTCATCTGTAATGCACTGGTTCTGTGTAGATCCATCTCATGATGCTTCACCTCTCTCCTTACGAGATTAGCAGAACTAATAAATAGGATCCAGTGCTTTCTGTCATTCATCTGCAAAAGGAAGGCTCTTATAAAGGTTTTAAATTAGAAAACTGGAGCTGTCATCTCACCATGTAATGGAGATCTCCCTTTACAAAGGGCAGCATTATAATGAGTAGAGCCCCACAGTCAGTACCTCACTATGAGGCACAGCTACTGTACAGCGCAAGCCATTTCAATATTCAGGCCCTCCACGGTTTGATGAAAGAGTACCCCAATTGATCAAATACGCTTTTCAAAGAGTTATTCAAATCCCTTTGAAAAGAACTCCGTTTCTATGGCATTGTGGGAGAAAAAAGCAGCGCTCCATCAAAAATGTTGCCGCTAACGGCGCCAGCACAAGAGCGGCGGCGAGAATGGGAGAGAGAGCGCTTAAAGGGCGCTCAGGGGTGGTCCCGGAGCTCTCTGCATTTTGCCAGACTGTAGTTCACCCGTGCAAGTGGAGTTTGAACTTTGCGCCGCGCTTTTTGAATCGCACGCTTTGCAGAACAAAGGAAGACTGTGACGGCGTTAGAAAACGAAGCGCGGGGGAAAGGATCTCTGGGCCGCGAACGAAAACGGCCGTGGGCGGCCTGCGGTGCTGCCGGGAGGCTCGGTCGAGTTGCCAGAGCGTGATGAGGCAGGGCCTGGCCTGCCAGCTGAAACCCTCCCTCCCTGGGCAGTGCACCAGCTAACTACACTGTACTTCGCCGGGTGATTTAGTTTCAAAGCAATGCTAGCTTTTTATTAATTTGCTTACCACATACTGTATACACTCATTTCAGAGCTCTACAGTGCTCCTGTTCTAAGAGAATTTGCTCTTGAAAATTGATGTGCGATGACTGGAAAAATAATTTAGAAGTGCATCTACTAATTGGGATGCATTAGTGTGCTGCGTATTCAGCTTAGGAGCGGATGTGCGCCTTTTAAAATCTTTTAGCGCAGAGCCCTGCATTTGGACACATGACAACCCGAGATGCTTTTCAGTGGAGCGCATCTGCTCTGTTAGAGCAGGGAGATGACCGCGTTGGAGAGCCGTTGGAGAGTCGAGCTGACCTGTGCTGACGTCTGCAGCGCCCCTGCCTTCTCCGTCCCCCTCTCACGCAGCCTAAAAATACTCCCTCTTGCCTGCCCCTTCCAGTCCTCCGACTGACCCCGCTCCTCCCCCCTCCTCCTCCCTCTTCCTCTCCAAACGTCAAGGGCTCAGTTTGTGAGCGCCCTCATTCACGCTGACATCAATAGTGCACTTTTATGTTGCATTCATAGCAGAGTGCCACTTGAACTTCATTTTGTCGTTTCTCTCTGGCCATGTTTTTTTTTTTTTTTTGGTGTTGATGCACCATGAAGGGCAGAGGGAGGGGGGGGGGGGGGGTAAAGATACTCAGCAGTTCATACCTGCAGCAGAACACAAGATGAAAAGCTTCATTTGTCAGCTGTAATATATTACTCTGTGATAGTACCGTATGCTTTGTAGTTTTTGAACAGTCAATGAAACTAGCTTCTCTTTGTCTCTGTAACCTCGCTCGCTCTCTGTGCTACGTTCGCGATCGATTGCCGAGTCTCTGCAAACAGGCAGCAAACAGAATGCGTTTGGAGAGGGGAAAAAGCCTTTAGGGTTCATCTACACCAGAAGCTGTGGGAGGCTGTCTCTGCGCTTGTTCTTTCAGAGCGAGCTGTGGCTGATGTGCTGGGAGGAATGCAGCGATAAACAAGCTTGTCGTTCCCAGGGATGACAAAGACTGATGTGTGACATTTAATGCTAAGTGCTGTTTTTACTGCGGTGAGCTGTTGCTGGCATTATGGTGGTAAATATTTGATTGACAAAAGGAGGACAACATTTCAGGCCACAAATTCCGCAGACGGTAATGCCTTTCCCCCCGACATGCAGGATAGCAGAGACTGTGTTGGCAGAGGGAATCTTGACTATTGATATTGTCATCATCATCGTATCACATCACCATAATCAAAGATATCACCATCATCAGGATAATCATGAATATCACAAATATCACTAATGATATCATCATTGTTATCATCACAATCATCTTTTTCACAACTATTACTAGTAATATCATGGCCATGACTGTCATCTTCAATGTCTTTATCCTTATCATCATGTCCTCTCAAATTTTTTTTAAATGAAACATTTAATAATGTTTAATGGCTGCAAGGACCAATTGAACTCTTCAAAAGCCATAATCCATCAGACTTCATTTAAATTTAAATCATTAATCATAGCCACACTTGGAAATGCAGTCATTTGGACTAATTAACCTCAATAATTAAATCAAGGAGAGTTCGTATAGGACAAATGGAAGTAGCTATACCCTGCACTTTAGTAATGATTTCATATTAGTTAGGTTGTGGTGTCTAGATCAGTGGTTTTCAGCCCTGGTCCTGGTGTACCCCTATGTATACTTGTTTTTTGTTCCAGCTAATCTCGTGTTTAATTAAGGTTATTGACAGTATGTTCCTCAAACAGACTTTAACACAGTGCTGGTTTGGCTCACTACAATTTGCTTTGTTCTTGAACTCTTCATTTTCCAGATGTTGTTTAGTATCAATGACCAGGTGAACACATCCAGCATTTAAGACTTATTTGATTTCAGCTGTAGGTCTATCAGTTAATCAATACAAAATGTGACCTCTTTCAAATTCTATCATTGACTGTGGCACGTAGCAGAAAGTGAAATCATTAGCTGTCTAAAAACTGACCTGACTGGCTGAATGTCTTTAAATGATTATGGGATATTAATTCTTTTCAACATGAATGTCTTTCTGATATGTGCCATTGGGAGAGCAATCATCCCTCAAAAAGACTCTAATTAAACGTTTTTAATTAAAAACGATTAAAACTCTTGATGCTTCAGGAATTGCGATAAAGGCTTGAACAAAAACCAGCATACACAGCTACTTCAGGACCAGCGTTGAGAGCCACTGGTCTGGATGAACTCATGTAAAGATGGAGTAGATTGAGAACTGTGAATGTTATGAGCCTGTAGTTCCTGCATGAGCCACAGGCACACCCAGTAAGCTTCTGCTCTTTTTATGTTACCTTCATCTGGAGTGAGGTTTCGCAAAACAAGTGAAAAGGAGAATGACACAGCTAACACAAGTGCAACCACAAGAGCCTCGATATATGATTCACTCGACAGTACGCCAAAAGCACTTACAGATGCTATTTCAGGTTTGGTAGTTATAGCAACGATCAGTTTCCTAGAGATACGTCTCTATGAGAACTCAGTCTGACTTCAGGGATTTGGACTGGTTCTGACTTCACTTCCTGTCGTGTGACTACTTTCACAACTGCACCAGGACTGATTGGTCCCTCTCATCGTCTCCACCATCTGTCCATCTGTTCCAGTCCAATCCATGCGAGTCCAGACTATTCATTTTAATTGACTCCACGCCTTTTTCCAGACCAGCTGTGCTTTTCGTACTGACCTTGTTGACTCATCGCTAAAACCTGAACATTTCATGTTTTGGGGGCACAACAATGGAGGGAGTGGTGCTGAGAATGAGAGAAAGATAGAAATTGCCAGAATATCTAATCACAATTAAAAATTCAAACCAGAGGGAGATCCTGACCAAATATAGTGTCAGAGACCACAGCCTGGTCATTGAAAAGGGCCACCACTGGAAAACCTGGCTAGCCAGGGAGGACAGGCTGTGCGATCAATGTACAAGCAATCAGGTAGAAACAGATAATCATTTCTTTTTGTATTGTACACATTATCCACAAAGGGAGGAATTCTATAAAACTGTAAACATTATTTTCCCCAACATCCAAAATATGAGTGACTATGAAAAATTATCAGCAATATTAGGAGAAGGGCCTACAGCCCCACAAGCAGCCAGATATGTAGCCACATGCCATAAGATGGGGGACATAAAGAGAACACTTTCTGCATCATATATGATGCACTATGTGAATGAGTTTATTATTATTATTATTATTATTATTATTATACTGTTGTGGGTCATACTTGTTGCATGTTGTTTATGTGGTTTCCGTGTTTCAGTGTCTTACATGTGTTGCTTTGGCAATATGACTGTAGTTGTCCTGCCAATTATGCAAATTGAAAGTGCAATTGAAATTGAGGGAGAGAGAGGGAGAGAGACAGAAGGAATTCACTGTGCCAGGGAGGATTGCATTCACTCCTACTTGACAAAGGCCTTGATGTTCTGTAAATCTGCTTGGAGGCATGCACTTCAAACACACTTTGAAGCTGGAATGGGGACTAGCGGAAGAGTTTGCCAAACCTGAGGTCACGTCAGAACAAATAGAGCATGAAGGAAGGCTGTGTTACACTCGACACACCACTCAATATGTCTGCACCCTCTTGGCTTGGCCATTAGTATTTTGCTTGCTATTACCTTGGATGGCTTGCTGTTTGATTTAAATCCAGTGCTGCTAGGTTGCTGGCTTACAGACAGGCCATTATGAAGAAATTCCTTGAATGTATTCATCAGACAAAACTTTGATTGGATTTTCTGGACAGGAAGGCCAGTTATGAGGAATGTAGAGTTTAAATGTCAATTGAAAAAAACTTACCTAGGAATACTAATAATACAAAAACCACACAAATATTGTATTATATAAAACCTATGGTTGGTGAAATTTATCCCAAGATATGTTGAATAGTAATATGTAACATGTCAGTTATGATCCAGTATTTATGCTATATCTATTTATGTTACATTTATGTTACAATGTGCTACAAGTATTTAACTGTAAGAACAGATATATGTACATTACATGTAGGAGTATGCAGCATATTATTTTTTTTACCAAAAGTGTGCTTTTCATGCTGATGCCTGCCTGCCTACATCAAAGCAGCACAGCTATGTTGGTAAGAATCTGACCCATGGCCAGAATACATTCCCACTTGAGATCTGGGTTGCTTTGCTTCAGACACATTTCAGCTTCAGCCTTGCTTCCATCTTGCGAGAACATACAGAATACAGACCCGAGGGCTGCTTTGAATAAAATTAATTTAATCCATCTTTGGTTCAGGCTCATTCCCAGAGAAGATGTTAAGAGGCTTCTGAAAACTTGGCAAATAATAAGTACAAAGTTGGCTTCTGTTGTACTTTTTGATTGAAAGTTTTTTAATTTAGCAACAAGCAAGATCATCTTGTTTCAATGATATTGGGTAGATATAGTAATATTCAATAGTTATTTAATTGTTAGATATCCACAGTGGCATTTGCTTGTTATATAAATATGACCTTGTTGCAGTGATTGAAGGTAATTTGTAAGGTTGGTTAGCTACAGTAATGTGACAGTAATGTTTGTTCAAAAACCATTCCTGAACCTGCTTGTCTTGCCTTGAGTTTTAAGGCTAATGTCATATGTTATACAGAATGACTGAAGATGATTTGCAACTGAGGAGACTGGGGTCTTTGACTATTTTAATGGCATCAATGGTAATGGGACTATGGTTGTGTTTGTGTTTCCTAAAGTCAACAATAATTTCTTTGGTTTTGCTTACATTGAGTGAGATTATTGTCAAGAAATCATCTCAATGCTTGCAAGTTACAGTACATTATTTTATCACTAATATTTGCTAGTTAGTAATGTCTACTAATTACAGCATGGACATTATGTTATGGAATCATTTAGGTTTGGTAGTTGCAGTAATGTGAAGTAGCGTACCGCTGTTTAATAAATATAGTAATGAGGTAGCTGAGAATGTTTGCAAACTCCACTTGGAAGTACCCTGTAAAGAAAGAAAGGAAAAAAGTAGGAAGGAAAGAACGGAAAATAAATCACAGCCTCCTCTGTTATTACATACTTCAGTTGTGACATGGGACGTACCAAATGATGCAGTATCCAGTGGACTCATCTGACAGGCAGGTGCTGTGGGTCAGGTGGCACCAGAAAGCATGATTGATGCACCAAGTGAAGATTGGGGTTTGAAAGGGGTCATTTGGACCAAAACATCAATTTGATATGTTCCTGCAGCACAGAGCAATGGGGAAATGGCCAACATGCCCTGCGATGGGAATCGCCATACTCTGGGTTAATCTGTATATTTACTCCATAGCCAAATACATCATTACTTTGTACTCAGAAAGCCTGGGGCATTCTTCACCAAACCCTGAGCAGAGATTAACCCTTTGATTGCTCATATCTAGATCCAGGCCACACGGATTAGCACGTTCCTGCTAAGCCGGTTTCTATTGCTGTCTCTTCTGGGAGTATATTTTCCCCAACTAGAGAATTATTGCACTTTGATCACTGCCCTTTGTGCCTGTATTTCCTTTGTAACCCTGGATGTGAGCATCTGCTAAATGGCAGTGCAGTAAAGTAGAGGGTGAATTGCCAACACATCTCTCAGGCCAACTCCCCTATTCAGGGCACTCATCTTACAGTGGGTCAAACCACACTTGTGGATCAAGGGGGAATGCATACCGAAACGTAAATCATACTCAGATCTGACCTTTGAACGTGAGAAGTTTTTGTATCCAAGAAGCCTTTAAATGAGAGCATGCAATTTATTCTGTGCGAATCAAATTCTCTTTCATGCTTATAGTTTGGCGAACAATGGCCGATCTCCCTTTCACCAGTTCCTTATTTCACAGCACTCAGAAACCAAAAGAAATAGTCATGACTTTAATTGTGCTTTTCAATTGCATTAAAAGCACTTCCTGAGTGTTTCTTTATTAAAGCGAGACCTGTCTTCTTTGTCATGAGAATGGTCCAATCACAAAGTGAACTTAAATGCAGGGAACAATGCATATTTCAATTAGTGTATGGTGAGTGCACACTCCAATATTTCTGCCCTGGAGTAATGAGTCACATTTTTAGAATAAAATAGTTTTCTTTTGTTGCTACTAGTTTTTACATTTGAGGGGGAAAAAAATTCTACATTAAAGAGGGATGAACCGTGATCTTCTTTTTTTGTAGAAAGACAGGCACCAGACCTACTTTCTCCATTGTTAAAGTGTGTTTCTGGGCCTGGTATCTTATGGGTAATCTGCAGGGAGATAGCTATCAGGGGTATAGAGTGTTCTGGAATTGTCTACTCCAAGTGAAAACAAGTTTTTTTTTTTTCTGGGATGAGAAGCAAGACAGAAAGTAGAACAGAATGTAAAAATCGGTAGGGGGTGGGGTGGACTGCAGCTTGGCCAATCTGGCTGTCCTTCATAACTCAGTCATTGCTCAATCAAGCGGAGGCATTCAGTTCAATTTCATTTGTGTAGCGCTTTTTACAGAGACACTGTCACAAATGTGCTTTATAGTGGAATCACAGAAGAAAACTGGGCTAAAAACCAGGTCTGAATCCACAAAAAGCGAGCAATTGAGGTACAAAAAAAACTCTGCGGTGGTCAATACGTTACTTATTAGCCACTTATATGTAAAATTTGTCAGTCACCAACTGTAGTGATTTGGTGAATGCTACAGGAAAGTCCTCCAAAGACATTAAGCCATTTGATTAGAGGGATCAGATAAATAAAAATAATCTATTTTATATCTCTTTTGATCACTTAATAAAACATTAAAGGCATACTATGCAAATATTAGAAAATAACCATGCTAAGGCATATCTATGATTCACTGACAATTTCTGTCTTTAAGCACTTCTGCAAAATTTGTGCACCTTTACCTGTATTTGTTTTTCTGAAATGTGTTTGGGATGTTTCTGTGTGTGGCACTCTTCTCTGTGTGGGGAGGGGTGGGTTTGGCTATAAAACCCATGGTTTGGGATCATATTTGTGGTTTATTGCTAGTTGTCTAGCCACTGCAATGGCCCAGATACAGCGAAGCAAACAAACAATCCAGCAGGGCTCATTCAATATCGAGTTAACATTGGAATTGATTTTGCTCTGTGGCAGTTCATCAAGGGAATGAAAAGCAATGAGGAGTTGGCTTGTTTACTGTTGGACCTGTAAGTAACGTTAGGATACCTCTAGCTATCCAGCTAGGGTTGCCAGATGTTCATTTTTTTAACAGAATATCAGGTGTTCAAATTATTTGTACTGTTCTGGTTTGTCGTCCCATCTGGATAAAAAATGTAGGTAATGTCTGAGTTGATGGAAGAAATTTACTGGCAGTGTCCAATGCATTCCTGTGTCACTCGGTTGAGTACTTGGAGGTGAGTGGGTGGGGTTGAAGATGGAGGAGAAGACTTCTTTGATACTAAACACAGACTAAAAAATCCTGCGTAGTATGCCTTCAAAGATAAACTAAGTTTACTAGTGTGTGGTCTTGCATAGTGGTGATTACTTTGTTTATGACTGCATCAAAAGCTAAAACGACTCTGAGATCCTTTCATAGCAGGGTGGTGTGCTAAAAGAGCATGGTTTCTTTGTATCAAAACAATTTCCTCATAATCATCATCATCATCATAAGTGAGAGAGCTACCATTGAGGGACACGGTGACATATTTCAGTTTTGGATGACAAGAGGATCCAGTTGTATGCATACAGGACATACAGGTAGTTTGGGAACAGTCAGTCATGCATATACATTCTGAATAAAAATGTTTTTTTGCATTTTTGTTATTAAATAATTATAATAATTAATAAATTGTTATTACATTTGCAGTTGTCCTTGTAGTCTGGCATGTTCAGTGTAGTTGTGAAGGACTTGGTCTTGTTACTTGTATGTTGCATTTTCAAATCTTAGGTTGACTGCTAGTTATACCCTAGAGAAATGTACTTTGACTTTCTTCAGTACAGTACTAAAATAGGCATTCTTTTTAGTATTCCAAGTTCACAAAGATTTTGGGAAGAATGCTTTAAAATGAAGTATTGCTTTCGGCTAAAATATCTTCATGGAATAAATTAAACCTTTTATCACGCTAGATAAATTTTATTGCTTTTGTGCTTAATGACATTTACTGTATTTTTGTCAATGTTTTCAATTTATGTGAAATTGTCTTATGTCCTTTTGTTTCAGTTTTTGCAAGCTATCCCCTGGGCTAGGACTGTGTTTGTTAAAGTGTTTTAAATCTCACTGAGATTACTCTAGTTAAATAAATGATCAATATAAATTGTTAGTATGTTAAAAATGCTTGCCTTGTGAGTAAGTTCCTGTGGATAAGACTGTCTGCTAAGCATGTAATTAATGAATAGCCACACACTAACAGAGCCACAGGAGGGCCCAAAGCCTACAGAAGAACCCCAGAAGTGTGTGAAAGACACCACTGGATGTGAGCGATCCCCACGAATACATTTTTCGGGTCGCTGATAACCCCTGCACCCGGGAGGCGTCTTGGATTCAGTTCGTTTTCCAGACAGGCGAGCTCTGAAACCAAGAAAGATAGGAGACCGGGCGGAGGCCTGGGGCTGTGACTTCGTTTTGCCGAACCGTCCCCCCTGACGATCCGTTCCAGCGCTCGGCGGGCGTCCGATGGCGGCGGGCTCGGCTGGAGACGCGCCGCGTTCGCGCCTCTCAGCGACGGGCCGGCACGCCCTCAGCAAAGCCGCGAGGGCCGAGCCGTCGCCATCTAAACGCCCGGAGCTATTTTACAGCCCTGCGTAGGGCTGTGAGCCGAAAATCACTCTGAATTATTCAGCTGCTGACGGCGAGGACCCCCCCATCACTCCCCCCGCGCTCCACATAGTGCTTACAGGGACACATCCATCAGTGTTGGGGGGGGGACGCGATCGTAAATAACCACGGCACCCCGTTCATCAGTCATCGTTGACTTGGAGAGGAAGGAGAATCTGAAAGAGATATCCAGGACAATGAGATGGCTGTTTTGGTTTTGCTTTTTTTTTGTTTTGTTTTTTTTTTAGCAAAATCATTATGTGGAACTAAGTTTTGAATGTGTGTGGTGAGTTTTTGTGTGTGCCTGTATCTATACTTATCTATAGTCTTGTGTGTTTGTATGTACACGTGTGTCCATTTTACCTGTGAGTGTGTGTGTGTGTGTGTGTGTGCACGTGCATGTGTGTGTGTGTGTGTGTGTGTGTGTGTGTGTGTGTGTGTGCGTGTGTGTGTGTGCTGTTTTTTCAGAGTGGGGTGTGTCCACGAGAGTTAGATGAGCTGTGTGGCTTCCAGACAAATAGTTAAGCGTATTGGCTATGGGCGCCCCAAGATCTGTGGATCAATACTGAAGCTGAGAAAGGGCAGTCTGTCTGGATCAAAAAGCTTTTTAATTGGCTTAACTGGGGAAAAAAGGGAGGTGCAGCTCACCCATTGCACCCCATTCTAAAGCCAGAAGCAGCCATCATGGATTAAAAAGGCCACTGCATAATTTTAAGTAAGTATATCAGTGCAGACATGTACTGTTCTGTACCATTTTGTGCTGCAGTAGCACCCCAGACTCATTTTGTGGTCAAATGACATTTACCAGATTTTCATTTAACAAATTATTTTTAAAAACTTTTAATAACTTGTTTATAGCATGCAATGTGTACTGCTAGTCTCAGCTCCATCATATTTATACAGTCTTGCTTCTGCTGTTATCAGCCTCCTCCACATTCATATGCCCCAGCGGTGCGTCCAATCAAATTACCGCATGAGTCTGTGTGATGTCATAATAAGGCCTTGTGGGTGCTTCTGGTGAAGTCCAAAGTGGTGCAGTGTTTACCCAGGGTTACAGTCCACATGCAGATTACAATAATGTGCTTTTAAGGTGAATTCCAAGTCAGTATTGTTTTGGCACATTCAACCCATGTAGTCTTTAACTGACGGCCATCAGCACTTATCATACAGCAACACTCAGATTGAGAGTCACTGAGGAACTATTAGGGTAAAAACAGGAGGAATCTATAACAGACACCACACGTACTGTAGTTTGAATGCCTTGGACACGTTGCAGCCAGATAGCAGCATTAGAAGCACAGCTTATGTGTCAAGTGTTAATGCGTGCACCGCGACGGTGGCACTGATTTGATTGTAACAGCCAATCTCTAGTGGCATTCGGTTACCATTTTAAAAGCACTTGTCGTAAGTCGCTTTGGATAAAAGCGTCTGCCCGAACGCTAAATTGCAAATCGACAGAAAGAGGAAAGAGGTGCCGTGGAAAATGGTTTGGGGCTGGAGGAAAGGGGCGCTCCTATCAGGGCTGTGGCTGCTGACGCACACCCACCTTCAGAAATGGGATGTGCGGTGGAGGGGTTGGTGCGGGGCGCGCTGTAATCCGAAAAGCCTCATTCGTGGAATGTCTTGGGGAGACGGGTGGTCCTGCCGGAGGTACGTCCTCCCCCTCCCCAGCGTATTTATCCATATCAGCCTGGATCACAGGGCCTGTAGGAACAGCCTAAAAGCTCTTTTCACTGTGGGCTTTTGTGTCACTGCCACTAAACGTACACCGCACAGATAATAATAAGAGATGGAAACAAAAAAAAACATCCATCATTATTCAGTCTTCAGACTCAGTGTCTGTTGTGTGTGGGTGGAGCAGATAACCTTTTTCCAGAAGACTTGCGTACCTGAAGGATATTTCTCCTACCAGCTGTGCATGTGTGCGTCTGTGTTTGTGTATGTGTGAGCGTGCATAAGTGCGTGTGCACATTATGCATGTGTAATAAGTTAGAGATTTGCCTGAGACCTTCGCTTTACCACACTTTACTGTGCTTCACTAGCAAACTAGCCCAGCTACACCCACTACATTAGCCCTCCTCTGCCTTCTCCTCCCTTTGAAACCCTGCAGCAACCGCTTTTCCTTTACGATTCTGATTGGGGTCACGGCAGCAGTGTAAGAGTAAGATTTGCCTGTGTCTAAAGTGGAATTTTAGCCTGGGCCTCTCACTTATCCCAGGATTCCATTAGCTAAAGGAGAAATTGCCCCTAGGCATGGGCAACACCGTTATTTTGGAATTTGAGGGTTGCGTCACCAGAGAGTGTTGTCACGGTAACCACACCTTTACTTCACCGCACCCTACTGTGCTTCACTAGCGAACTAGCCGAGCTACACATGCCTGTTTGTGTGTGTGCATATATATTTGGATGTGTATGTTTGCGTGTGTTTGTGTGAGTGCATATGAGCTTGCGTGTGTGTGTGTGTGGGCAGGGATTTCTGTGTGTGTGGTGGGAGGACATTTCTGTATGTGTGTGTGTGTGTGTGGTATACAAGAGTATAAGGGATGCATACAGAAGGGCAGATAGGTGTGTGTGTGGAATTGATGGATGCCATCTATTCCCATAATTTTATGAGCTCAGGGATAGACTGACGCCGGGACTCTATGGCATGATATGGGCTATGAAGTTTATTGCAGGGCCATTGTAGCCTCTGTGTGAACGCCTGCTCGGCTTTGTGTTTATTTCAGTTCGTGTGGAGATGCTCATGTGCTCAATGGGAGATGGGAGTGTTCCGGATGGTCTGGTGCCTCCAACTGCTCCTCATTTTCATAGCTTGCGTTGATCTGTAAAAAATAAGCATACATTGAACAGTAAGCAATGCGATGCACATTAAATTGGACATTTTGGTCTGCCGCGCTATTATTTTGCCAGTGTTTACACATCGCCCTGTCCCAGGAGTGCGAGCGTTTCAGTTGATGAGCCATTCCGTTGATAGGAGACAAAGCAACGCCAGCGCGCAGTGCTCCTGCTGAAACCCAGCGGGCCACCAGGAAATGAGAGGAGGACCCATTAGGCCATAAATGGTCACCCTCAACATTGTTCCCTGTGCAACTATGGCTATGTATTATCTTACAGATCCACAGACTCCGGAGGAGCCAGGGAGCAGCCATTTCGGCTCTGCCTCTCTTTCGTCCCTTCCGCAGGGAAATGAAAGGCGCAGGCGTTGCGCCTCGGACCATTCAAACGCCCGGGCCGAAGAGATACCTGCGCCGTCGCAGGGGGCGGGAGGGGAGATCAGAGGGCTATTGGCATCTCTTTCCCAACCAAAATCTTAGTGTGCTTGCTTGGTGGGCGGAGGGGCTGGATTGGGGTGGGGGGCTGTTGTGATGCTTCCTTTCTGTAAACTCCCCCAGCTCTGGCTCTCAGCTTTTGGATGGAGAGTATGCAGATTAATCTGGTAATAAATGATAAAAATCCATTAAGACTCAGGGTCCTGGTCCATTAGTCAGAGAGGCATTGATCTGTACGGCTTCCCAAGATGCAGCATCAGCTGGTGTGATATTCTCGCAAATAATGCATGCATACGCACACACACACACACACAAACAGTAAACACACATATATAGTACAAACCTACACACATACGCAGACACAAACATGAGCACAAACACAATGGGCAAAAGTCATAAATTATATAAAACACAAAATACCCCAGAAGTAAATGCATCCAAAAAATACTTGTTCTAATAAATACAACAATAAACTACAGTATTTTCTATCTTGAACATATAAAAATGCATTTCTTGAAAGCATTATGTGTAGTTGTAAAATACCTACGATGTAAATTTTTGATCGATAACTTCCCATTACTTTTCTGCATATATATTTCCCATCCTGGTCAAATGGGAGAGGCTTTTCTAAAAGCATGACACAGGTATGCAGCACCTCATTATCTCCATTAATAGCATGCCATATTTTGTAAAGCTTAGACATACAATTGCCTACCAGCACAAATCTCTTGACTGCAATGAAGCATACAATAGTTCATTGTCTTGGAAGAGAAATAATATTTATAATGGCCTAATTTCCCATAACCTTTTTAGCTCTAGATAATCTTAAAACCATAGAAAATAAATTGTGCAAGATGATATTTGTTACTACGGTTTGGAGAAACTAGGCTCTGATTAGCAATGACTCAAGTGACAAACATCATTCTTGTTTCATTTTTTGAAACATTTATTTTTACTGCACAAAAATGTAATGAAATTATAAGAAATCATTTGAAAAGAGCTGTGTGTATTCACCCACTCTTGAATTTGGCGAGGCCAGTCAGGTAGACATTGTCAGCTACTTAGCTAGGTAGCTAGTTAGCCACTTTGTAACAGTGTCTAGCGAGCAGGTCAACACTTGCTAGCTAGTACCCAATTTTCATGTCAGATGTTCAGTTTGCACTGCAGGCAGGACTTGGTCATTTTTCTATCAGCATCGAAGAGGGCCAACACACAGGAGTAAAACAGCTGAGCAAGCAAAAAGTTAAACGTCAGATTTTGAAATAACATCCTAATCTTCTGATAAGATCCGTGTTTTCACATCCGAAAAGTAAAAACTTTGTGAGTCTGCCTCATTTCTGAATGATTCATAATATGCCGTATGAGAAGCAGATAAAATAATCCAATAGCCAGATTACAAAATGCAAGTACGGGAGGTGATTGTAGATGGAACAGAGGGAAGGGAATGCAAAGGCTTTACTTCACTTCTTTAATAGATAGCAGGGACACCAGGATGTATTTTTTGTATTTTGAAAATACTGAAATACCTCTTTTTGAATTATCGCATGATGAAAGCTGCATGAAAATGTTTCCAAATTTGTGTGTTACAAATGGCAAAATACACAATTACATGTATTAGAATTTCTGCCCATCCCCCATGTATCACACACACATGCACACATCACGAAGGTACGATTTGCATTTTAATATGTACATCTCTACTTAAAAATAGTATTTGTTGTGTGTGTGTGTGTGTGTGTGTGTGTGAAATTAGCAATCTTTACTCTTAAATTACCCCACTGAAAAATAAAGCGTGTAGACACAGGCTAATGTATCTGGTAGCACTCAGGTTAATGTGTTTTGTAGGGTCATGTAGGTCGTGTCTAATTGCTGTGCCATCACTAGCTACGTGCCCATTAGCTTGCCACAGTGAATTAACCTAGTGGTGCTACAAACAATCACATTTATTTATGTTTCTACATAGTTTTCCTCAGGAAAAGTGGTCAGTTTTTTGTTTTTTTTTGCTAATTAATTTGCAAATTAGCCATTTGCCGTAATGCCCATGTAGCCCAGTTACTTAGCCTTTCCCAAAGTGTTCCCAAACTTTTAAAAATGCTAGGGTCTATCATTTTCTACTGATTTTCATTTTCTGTTTCTTTTAGTCCGAATTGTGAATCTTCTTTTGTAAAGCTTCCGAGTTTCACCCTAATGGAAATGTAGTTGCTGTGAAGGTCTCTGCTGTGTGGCGCTCGCAGATCCTCTGATTCTAATAATCCTGATGCAGACACGTTACATGGCTCCCGCTTGCTTAGCAGATGTTCTTTCTGGAGAGCTTAAGAGGAAGTTGGATTTACAAGGCCCTCTCTGGGCAGTATCCCTCATATATTTTACAGCATTTAATGCCTGGGACAGTCCAGGTTCAGTATCTTACCCTACCGGACAGCATTGATGTTCTACCTGAGATCAAACCAGTAGCTATCCCCATGCCTGTGGCACAGAGGATATGACAAACGCGAAGAAATAATGTGCTTGTGTGCCTTTTGAACATAAACTGCTTAGACGTGGGTGATATTTGTAAAGCCACAGTCCTCGCAAAACGTGCTTGGGGAGAGAAGGCCGGTTAGAACCCACGCTTCGCTGAGCCCGAGAAATGAGAGCAGGGAGGTAACCTCTGCCGTGTGCCCGGCGCAGTCCCCGAGCTTTCCTCTGCAGAGCTCAATCAGGCTGTGATTAGAGACCCAGGCGAGAGCCTGCCAGATGGAACCCGCTACGGGTCGTGTAATGGGCCCTTCTTCATTACGGTAATGTGAACAAATAAATGCTGATGCCTGTTTGCGTGCGCCAGCCTTTGCTTTTATTCGTCCCCTGCTGACGTTCCCGGCTCTGCGCCCTCCCCCCTGTTTCTCTCTCTCCTTTCTCGCTTTCTTTCTCTCTCTGTGCTCTCGCTCTCTCTCTCTCTCTCTCGCTTTGTGCTCTCGCTCCCGTGCCCGGATGAGTTTCAGGGGGCCTCTCCCCCCATCCTGCACTTGTGTCCCCCGATGGCGCTAAAACAGTTAGTCGCTCCTAATTCGCTGGAACCATTAGCACAAACCTAGCCAGGAGAGGGACTCTATCCCCAAAGCGCTCTAAGGCCCTCTGAACAAGCGTGCACAATTGAAAAACTGTCCCACCAACTGCTGTGAATTTGTTTTCTGTGGTGTGAGCAGAATGGAACTATGTTGTAAAGTGCATTTGCTACAAAGACATTAAGAGGGGTCAGAGGACTGCCCCTGGCTGTTCCCTGTGTCCTCTCCTCCTTTCTGTTAGTTTGTTTTATCTAATCGCTTCTGTTTTTTATCCTAAAGGCTGAAGAAAAGTCATTCTAATTCTATTTAAAATGTTACAAGGTCCTTATAGAGTGTAATGGCATACACCTGTCCTCCCCACTGCCACACCCTGGTTGTGACCCTGACAGTGAGGGTTTCTGTTCGGGTCGCGGTCATCCACAGTTGCGCCACCTCCTGGGCGGGGGGGGTGTTCTTACAGTGCTACACCTTCGACGTCCTCACTGCCGCCGAAATCCTCTCGTGTTCGTGAGTGGTTTTCCCGGTTCTTCACCTCAGTGTTCCGCGCACGGCGTTATTTCTCATCACCGGCGCAGAGACAGTGGCGTTTCCATTAGTTCGGCAGACGTGATTCTGCGTACGAGCAGTCCCCGGGCCTCCGGTGGTCCTCGTCTACCCGTGTGTCGCGTGAGCGTATTGTTTCGATGTTTCTGCCAAACGGGTCCGTAACAGAAACAGGCAGAGGCCGTTCATCAAGGCTGTTGCTCTGCAAACTCTGAGATGGTGCTTGGAGCCAAGCGTCTGAAGCACTCAACGCAGGCATCGCTTCGGCCAACGGACTCATTTGCGGAGCTGAATGCCAAGACATGCGCCGAATCCATGCTCTTGCATAACCCCTCTCAACCACTCCAGATATTATTATTGGGGATAGTACGAATAATTATTGACATTGGCTGCTGTTACTGTTTATGGCCAGATGATTTTGGCTCATCCAGAGTAGCACGTGGACTTGTTTATTCTGTGTGCTTTTTGTTCAGTGCTGAATGTTCACTGCAGGAATTCAAGTAAAATTGCGTTCTTCAAGAGAACAATAGCCTCTCCTGGGGTTCAAACCTATCACCTTCTGGTGATTTCTGAGTCACTACACTGCACGCCATTGACTCGGGTACACCTGGCAGCGCATTTTACCCTGACTGCTATGTGTGTATGGGTGTGCGTTGCGTGTGTTTGTGTTTGTGTGAAGCAGTGAAAAATGCTCCATAGAAATGACCCCATTTCTATTGCCGAAGGTGTTGTGTATAATTTTGTTCTCAAGGTAATTGCTGCTATCTATGCTATCCCGTCCACCCTTCCGTCAATTATTAATTTCTCCGTCCATCCATCTCTTCCCTGCCCCTGACCCCTGTTCTCCGGCCCGTGTCCCCCCTCCCCTCCCTCACCAGGTGCTGAAGGGCAGTAAAAAGCTCTCCATGTCCGTTCGCTCCGTCGGCCGAATCCCGGGGGGCTACATCACCAATCACGTCTACACCTGGGTGGACCCGCTGGGCCGCAGCGTGTCCCCGCCCCCGGACCTGCCCGAGCACCGCAGCGCCACCGCCAGGCGCTCCGACGGCCAGAGGCGGAGCCACCTGCAGCTGCTGCAGGAGGGCGACGAGAAGAAGGTGGGTCCCTCTCCGCTGGCTCCTCCCACTGCCTGAGGCAGGCAGGAAGAGTAGTCCGCCAGACAGGAAGTGCTAAACTAGACCAGGAAGTCAAGAGGGGTGAAAAGCGCATTATCGTTTTACTGTGCATGTTTTGATAGCTATATTCAACAGCAGTGAACTCCCATATTAGGTATAATTAGGGATGCTTGATAATGTCTGGGTAATAATATTGGATGATACCAATATCAGTATCATCAGTTTATGGCTGATATGATGAAGCACCATTCTTGCTCCAGGGGCAATGTGTTTGGTGCCCTTCTGATGCTGCAAATTAAGTCAAACTGTTCCAATCTAATGTAAAGTCTAATCATAGTCATCTGAGCTGCTGTTATTTTTTATTTATCATTTCTCATGTTTACAACTCAGAAGCAAAGCTATACACTTAGTAGCTCCCTAGACTCATGCTCAGTAATAAACTGAGAAAGCTGAAATATTGTTATACAAAAAATGATTTGTTACATTTTTCCTTTGTAAGTTCACAGCTGTACTCTTACACTTCTATGAAATGTGATAGCAGTTTACATTATTACTATAATATAAAACAAGGAGGTATTGACATTAGCCAATATGGCCAGGCAAATATTGGCTAGTTCACTTTATAAGTGAGTACAGCTTAATTTCTTAATTTCTGGCCCTTAACTCTTGAGTTTTGCACGTTTCTTGTTTGGTGACAAGAGTATAGAATACTGGAAGTACAGTAGCACTACGATGCAATGCTGTTGATCTGTCAGGAGTGTGTGGGTGAGATGCAGGGAGGTATAGGTACCAATATACCCAGCCACTCACTCTCCAGTGTGCAAGCACACACACACATGCATAGTCGTCCTCTTTTCTGCGTCAAATGGGGGTAAGCCTGTGTAATCTCCAGCAGCTCACAGTATCAAGAGTGTACGGTCAGGGGAACCTTTCACTGATGAGAACAGACCTTTCACTCAATTCCCACTTGTCATTTTTCCTGCATCTACCAGACAAGAAGGAAGCTTTTTTTTTTCTTCATATGAGCACCTCTATATTTAAAGAGCACAATCTCCATCTATTAAAATGACAGTGCAATTTGTCTTTTTAATGAAAGCCACAAAAGATAAAACACTTCATTTAAAGTTGAGGAAATCCTGCCCCAAACACAACTCATTCCAAGTGCGCAATTTCAGCCTCTATTTGATGTACGTGATTGCCATTTAACAATTGATCTTTGTGATATGATTTGTCCTTGATTTTGTGTTGGAAATGCAATGAGGTTATTTCGCCGTTAATTCATTGTTTGTTGCACTAGGAAAGCAAATTTTGTTTTTAACATGAATAATAAAACAACTCTAACTCTAACTCAGCCTAATTCCTTTTTTGGATTTTTCTCTGTAATTACCCTCACGCCTGTGGGCATGTTTTATGATTTTGTATATAAGGCTTCCTACTGAATAAAACTGTTTGGCTGATGAAGCAGCATGCCAGAAAAGGTTTTAATCTTTAGCCTTAATCAAAGTGAATATTTTTAATGGATGTAATTACTTCCTCTCTGCTTCACACTCCTATTTTTAATCCGTAGGCTGAAATAATAAAGTCATTCGCTTCTTTTAAAAAAGAATTATTGTCACAGTCCAAGGTACATTGTCAATTATTCACGATTATTCTGTGGCTCTATTTTGTTTAGACTAGGTGCTTTGCGCCTCAGATATTTTAAGCAGTTTTTATTCCAGATGTGTTTGTACCACATTCCGGAAGCATCTAAACAAGCATCTGCTTTGAAGCGCAGTTTCCACACAGACAGATTGTCAGTGATAAATGAACTCTGTGGAGTTTCTTTTACTCTTGATAGAGTACGTTTTATCAGTTTTTAACTCTTAATGTTTAGAGCTGAATGCACACTGAGCTGAGAGATTTGTGGCGACAGAGGGGCAGGCCACAATTAGGAACGGGGAGACTGGATGGCCAACTCATATGAGCAGTTGCTGTCGTGTGATGAGATGCTGCCACACAGACTGAAAACCTCCCTCCCTGGGCAGTGCTATGGCCAGGTATTCCCATCTTGTGGCCTTAAGGGCCGCCCAATCAGAGTTCTAATCCTGACCATGTGGTACGTCAGAACACACTCAGCGAATTAGTCATTCCGAAATCCTATTATTTTCTTAATACTTTTATACTTGGCCATCCAGGAGAGAGAGAGATGTGGCTACCGGCTGCCTTAAGCAAGGGTTAAGCAAAGACCCTGAAAAATAATTGAAATCAGTGAAACCTTCCTTAGAAACTCAGGGCCCCCTATTAAATGAGGATATGTTAATCTAATCACCTGTGCCTGTGTCCAGCCTGTCCAGATGGCACAGTAATGAGTGGGTCTGCACAACACCTGCGCTAACTGCCCATGACCAAGGGGGATCAGTCCTTAAGTTGTTGGGGTTGGGGAGTGGGGGTGGGGGTTGGCAATGTTGGTGATTTCCCTCCCAGGCAGCAGTGCCGTGACCTCCGTGTGCTTTCCTCAGGTGAATCTGGTCTTGGACGGAAGCCGCTCCCTGGGGCTGATGGTGCGGGGAGGGGCGGAGTACAATCTGGGCATCTATATCACCGGGGTCGACCCGGACTCCGCTGCTGAGAGTGGGGGCCTGAAGGTAAGGCTAACACCAGTCTCTGTCTCCCTGTCTCTGTCTTGCACTGTCTCTCTGTCCCTCATTAGCTGCCTGCCTTCTCAATCTCTGACAAACAACCACCCCCCCCCCTCCCCCCCTCCCCACACACACACACACACACACGCATTCGGATTTTCACCTTAAAAAGAACCTTAAATAGATTCTCAAATGCTGTGGTGAAGACTCCTGACACTCCTGTGACAAAGAACTGGTTGGCCTTTTTCCATTTCGGTATAGCAGTACAGTAAAGCTGGTCATAAAAGTACGCTAGGACTTCATATATATTTTATTGTTTCCTGATAATACTGCAGCAATGGGACACTTTTGAAAGATGCCGTTGCTGCTGCCAAGATAACCTGAAGTCAAATAAACAGAACTCCATCATTGTGCTCACTTGGAAATCTCTCAATACTTGCCCCTCCAGCCAAACTGAAATCTCATTTTTACTCTGACGATTGCCAAGAAAACAATATTCCTTAATTGGAAGAGTAGAGGCACAGACAAACTCTCCACTGGACAAAGGTTAAATCTACATCTCATTAGAAAAACTACAACAACCTCTCTGAGAAGCCAAAATTCAATGGAATTGGTCCACACACACACAGACACAAACGCACATACACACACACACACACAGACACACATGCAAACACACACACACACACACACACACACACACACACACACATACACAAACGCACACACACACACACACATACACACAGACACACATGCAAACACACACCCTCCAAAACTGTCACTCTAACCCACTCTGATGCAATAATCTAAGTACTCCCCATAGAAACTGACATATTGAACTGAAATCATGTTTCATTCACTTTTCCCCTTATAACACTTATCACTTGCTCTGATACTAACAAAGATGCAATTACTGTTTTACTATTATTTTTACTATTTGTTATATTTCATATTATTTCAGTTATTGCATTATGAGAAATGTTCATGTCAAGGGCTTAATTTATGGGGGATAGCACGTTAAATAAATTAAAATGAACAAGTAGCAATGAAAAACAGATGCATTAAACAAGGTGAATAAATCATCTTTTAACCATAGTAGATTTAAAAATTCCAGTTACAGCCAACACGGACAATGGGGTTGACTGGGTTCTGGAAAAACAAAATGTTCTTTGTACCAAACAGTTTCACTGGCCTGATTATATTTGTTCCTTTCTAAATCCCATGTGCAATAACACTGCAAGTAGCAAAAGGAGAACATATTCTCAGAGTGTATTATTTTTACAAGAAAAATCTATTTACAGTACTATACAAATATTACGTATAATGAACACCTATGATATTTGTATGCTATAGTTATGATAAAGTATAAAATGGTAGCCCAAAAATCTGCTTTTATCACAAAGAAGCAGGCTTGTTTACACCAGCCTGACCAATCAGACAACCCACGGTGCGAACCAGCGAGTGAAAAGTTGTCCGCGGCCGTGCCAGACCTCGCTATAGCAAGAAAGCCTGACTTCATTTATATTCATCTGAGAAGGTTTGTATTGGTTTATTGAATTACTGGCCAGTGTCTCTGTATTATCTTTCAGGGAATGTCTTTGTAATTCTTCAACATCTGAAGCAAACTTAAATCTGTCAAGAGCACTCAGTTCTGCAATTGATTTATTGACATGATCGTTAGAGGGTACTGACAAAAGAATAGATCAACGCTGTTGCTTTCGGAGATTCCGCAGGTGAAGTGCACCAGATTAAAATTGTGGATAATATGAGGGATTTGTCCATGGTTGATTTCTCACCCTGCATTCCCCTTCTGCTTCATACAGGAATAAATGTAATCATGAATACAAATGTTGCCATGCTGGATTGGTAAACACTTAGTAATCACAATGACAATGATTACAGTAAGTGACTGGTCAACAGTGTTGGCATTAGCAGAGTCTAATTTAGTTTCATTTATAGACATTACATTACATTCATTTGGCAGACACTATTATTCAAAGCAGCGTGCAACAAGTGCATACCGAAGGTCATTATAACAACTACAAAACACAGGTCTGATAAGGTGCAATACTCATTTTATAACAGTTATTCATAGCCATGAACAATTCACACAGTAAACATTACTCTGTCCTAACCTATGTTAAGTCAAACGAGGAGGCATGTCAAGCTACAACATCAAGATAATGGTACAAAGTACAATAAGTGCTGGATGGAGGTACACGCAACATTAAAGTGGCACAGGAGGTACAAGTGTAGCATGGCAGTGGGGGATTTAAGTGGCAAAAATGATCCCAGATTTGGAGTGCCCTGCAGAGTTGTGATAGTTAGTTAGTCCAGGTATAGTCTGAAGAGATGAGTCTTCAGACCATGGCGGAAGATGGACAATGACTGAGTGGTTCAGACTAGACTTGGTAAGCCTAAGCACTAGCTGTCATAGAGGACTGTTGGGATCCTCCAGGGGTCAGTTCTTTGATTTGTAGAGCTAATTTACAGGGTCTTTTCTGCTGGTTTTTAGATGCATCCAGAATATTAGCACTTTCTGCATGCTCTTTATGCTTTCATGTCCTTTCAGTTTCTCATTTTCTCTTATCCCTGAGTCTGAAAGTTTTGTCATTCTGTGAGGTGTCAGGGTTGCTCTTTCATAAGTTTAGGCATGGTAGCATAGCTATTACACTGGCTTATGGGACACACAGGAGACTGGAGCACTCATACAAATGAGTTTGCCTCTTTTACTTATTTATTTAGTTTTTCATTTGGCAGATGCGCTCGCTTATCCAGTAGAGTTTACAAGGCCATCATGGCGAGATACATGAATTTCTTGTCAGAAGAAGAACGGCATATGTGCAATATAGCAAGTAATCCATCAGCAATCACTGAAAAAACTGTGCTGAGCTTTAGGCATACAGCATTTACAGCATTTTCCTAACAGCATAAACATAGCACCTAAAAACTAGGGAAGACTAGGGAAGCCTAGTTCAGCCAGACCCTGGATACAGCCTGTGGGGAACATTTTCTCTTAGAAACAGGAACCTTTGACCCATAACTTTTAAATGCTACTGGACCCTGTTTTCACACAGGCTCCAGAAGATACTTCCTGTTTATTTAAAGTCAAAATTATATGACTTTTTATTCATTTTTCAATCAACAACAAAATAGTATATGAATTCAAGCTATAGTGAGCACCATACCTTGTCATATCTCGGGCTATCGATAGCGAACTAAGTTAGCTTCACTATTAAATGGGCATTGGCTAAGTAGCTAGCATCAGTAAGCTTTCAGCAAATTTATTAATGTTAGCTACTTGTAACTAGCCATTGAACTATAATATATAAACTAGTTAGCTAGCAAGCAAACTAGTAAATGTTTTTGGGTGCTTTGAACTTTTACAACACATATACTGTACAATGTACTGTAGACTTATATTGTCAGCTAGCTACCTGCATCACAAACACTGTTTCATGTCCAGAGTAGAGCTGTTTTTTTGTTCTTAAATTATCACACTCACGTGGTGTCACTAGTTAAGATGAATACAGCCACGGACTGCATGCCACCACCATGTTTCACCAATGAGGAGTCAGCGAGTCAGCCAGCCCCTCAGTAAGAGATGTTCACTGTTCTTGGCCAGCCCCAGCGTCCAGCAATAATCAATACAGAACTACTTTATGATCACACTGACTGGTATCCTCATAGTGGTTAACAGCAAGAGCAAGTTAATACTCTGTCAAAATTTACCTAGGATATGGTATGATCACGTATTGGAAGATAAGCCTTTGAGATGTGTGGCCATGACCAGAAGGACTAGTCAAAAATCTAAAGCTTGCAGTCCAGAAGTTATCAATCATGGGGTTTTACCTCCAGAATGCTCTTCACACCTTAGTTGGTGTATAGTTGAGCATTTATTCTGTGAACGTGTGTCTATGTTTAAATGGGAGTTTAATTGTTTAATTGTGGGATTTCTGGGCCACTCTTACAGATGCGGACAGATTCGAGTTTGGCATTTGTTCATTTGATTCTGTTAGTGACCTGTGACACCTGTCTGTCTGACTGCATGCTACATGCGTGTCCCTGATGCACTAACCATAGCATTTAAGTTCTTATTCCTTAGCTAAAAACACTTGTTAAAATCGCTTTCCTCATTACAAGCGTGTGGATTTGCTATCCAGCCGTTTTCCCATTATGGATTAAGTGGCGTGTATTGCATTTTACAACCTCCTAAATTTTACGAGACCAGAGCGGCTTGTTTGACTTCAGTAATTAGCATGATTGATTGGTAGTTATATTTTCACCAGGCCTGTTCCACAATTAATAGCTTGTCGGATTTATATGCGTGAAAACTACGAGTTTTCTAGAATTTATTTTGTTCATAATATCTTATGGGGTCCACTCATCATTTCAGATGGAATTGTGCACAATATAATTAACTAATTGCATTTTTCTTTTGTAACCTACGGATTAAAACATCCGTATTGGATAGGATATGCATGGCTGAACTAAAACATCTATATTGACACAGTGCATAATTTTTTTTTCTGTCAGAGCCAAGAGCCAAAGGGAAAAAAGCAAGTGCAAACATAATCAAAATACAGTCAGAGGAAAGATTGAGCCCTGCTGACATTTCCTCGAATGGAAAGAAGAAGGATGTTTACGCTTCCTGGCGTGGCAGAAGGCCAAACGTGATATCGACGTTCTCCGAGTGCTTTGTGCCAGCTGCAAGACCCAGCACCAGCGCCGAACAGACCGACACAGGCAATAGAGGGGTTAAAAATACACAAAACGAGTGATTTTCTTAAGGGGGGGGGGGGGTTCAGATGTACTCTAACTTTTTTCAATATTCAGGTTACAATAGCGCTCAGAAAATGGCCGCTCTCCTGCCTACCGCAGTGTGCCGATATATATATTACTCCCTTTCTTAAAAGCGGTATGAAGCAGGTGCCGGATTTGGGCAATAGGTGGACATGAGTAATGGCATCATTAGAGAGCTTGCGAAAGGTGAAAAGCTCATCAGTTTCACCCAGGAGGACATGCAGAACTCCCAGTAAGCAACAACCCTGTTGTCATTTCAGAGACCCAGTTGCTTTCCTCATACCCCAAAAACAAAGGCAAGGGTTTAGGCAGCTTGCACATAAGGAAAACGACCCAAAGTATGGCATTTCGGAATTCAGATCTATTAAAGTGGATTGCTTAAAAATGCATTTAAAATGGGATTGTCATTGACAAATACATTGACAGGAAAGGTAATTAAATCCTCCCACTCTCCATTGCTTTGAGTTCAGTAGATAGGTCGATGGATTGTACTTGCAGGCGGTTTTTCTTCCTCTTGAAGTTGGGCTTTGGAAAGTAGGCTGTTAGCCTTACTGAAGTAGGCTTTTTTTTACTGGTACAGTAAGTGTTAAGATCTGTCATCAAGGGAAATAAAAAAGGACACAGCTTTGTGAAGTAGAACAGATACTCCGCTCCTCGGGGGCAGAACGGGCCAGTTTGAATCAGACCTACTCAACACTCTTGTTAGCTGCCAGCCGCAGTAATGTCCTCCCTTGTTTAGTATTCCATGTCATTCTTCAGCACCTTGTTATTCAGGTCGGGATACCTCTGTGGCTGCGATGGGATGTGTTTCACTCTTGGTAGCATACATAGCCTGGCTGGTATCTGGCCTGATACACTAGCCTAAACACTGTCAGCTCAGGGATGTGGCACTGTGCATATGCCCACATGTGCTGTGACCTCATCTGTTTAACAGACACGTACACACACGCGTACACACACACACACACACACACGTTTGTATTGCTATACTTGTGAGGACTTCCCATTGACTTACACTCATTCCGTAACCTCTAACCCTAACCCTAACCCCAACCACTACATGCCTAAGGCTGCATTCACACCAGATCAGCTTGCCGCAGGGTTGTGCAGCAAAAATGGCAGTCTTCCCATTCATTTGAATGGGGGTAGTGCGTTTAGGCTGCGGCAGTGGGGGACCGCATGGGGTGCCGAAAAAAAACCAGATTCAACTTTTGCCGGAACGCAACCCGATGTCACGCTGCAGTGGCCAATCATGTAAGTTGTTTAAATTACCATGTAGCAGTCCGCTGTTTAACGAGCAGCTGTCAGATGAATTACTGATGCGATTCATTTCCTAAGATTTGATTTTATTATCGTCATCGTGATTTAACAGTACCGGGTAATGGGACGAGTACCGAAACAACAGTTACTAGCTAAATATCAATTCCGAACATCGGAATTAAGCTGTATAAAAGATTTGCTACTTAGCAGTTCTTGCATGTTAGTTTATTGTACCTAGCACTATGGAGTTCATGGACCAAACGATGATACTCTCCCAGTTGTGTCCTCGCTTGGTGTACCCAGCTTTGACGTCTGTGTCTGGCTGGCAGTCTATGCTGCAAAATAGCTTCCTTCGCTTTGCGTTTTTGTCCTTTTTTTTTTTTTTTTTGAGTTAGCGGACAGGAAATGGAGGGGGGAGGTTAAAGTTCACAACACAACGTCACACAAATGGGCCATGTGGTGAATGTGTGAATGCAGCCTAACCTTAACCCTAACCTTAACCTAATTGTAACCTAACCCTAACCCTAAAACAGCCTCTTGAACTTGTGGGGACCCTTGCGTAATTTTCCTCATCTTTCTATCCTTGTGGGAACATTTGGTTCTCACAAAGATAGTAATACATGCCCACACACACACACATACACACACACACAGATACACACGTGAATACACTCATGCATACACACAAATACTCATATGTAGACTGATTCATACAAACATAAGCATACATTAACACACGCATCCATACACACTGATCCATGCTCACTTGAACATACTGTACACACACGCACTAAATTACTAACGCACTAACAGAGAACACTTGCATGCGCTTGCATGTACACAAACATACATACATAGGCCTACTGTACATGTGCAGACCCATGAAGTAGCACACGTGCATGCATTCACAAATGCCCCGCTGCACCATCCTGGTGTTAGAATCTATTGAAGTGACTGTATGTGTACTTTGGCTTAATTGCCCAATAACATTAATTACCCCATTAATTACAGGCACCGTCCCAGAACTTGCCAACAAAAAAGAATCTTGGCTGTCCTTACCAAAAGCCATCATAAATCTTTGATAAAAGCCCATCTGAACTGTCATTGGTAACTTGTTTTCGCCATTGGTTGTCGAGCTGACGAAACAGTGTGAACATTTTTATAGATAACTGGTTTCAGATGGTGGCTGGGGCTGAGAATTCAGCATCATATTTCCACTGGAGTGCTTCTGAGGCAGATAACGCCACAATGCAGGGAGAGCTTAAACACTTAATTTGCTGTTATCTGGCAGGGATGGCCCTTTCATGGTTGGAAAATACATGCAGCCTCACCCCTTATCCAATGGTCCGTCCGCTGGAAATTCTTCAATTCATTTGGACGTCATTCATAAAACGCTCTGCTTAAACATTCTCTGGGCTTTTTAAAAGATATGTTATCTAAAATGAAATATATAAAAGGTACAACCTCTGGAGGTATGGCGTCGCTGTGTGACTGCTTTGAAGTTCCTTGAAGTTTATTTTCTTTGTGCTATATAAACCACAAACCCGTTAATGCCACCACAGCCATTGTGAAGCTAGCAAGCTGTGAGAAACTTCTGCCATCTTAAAGTGTCCTTTGTGAAACACAAACTGTCTGGGCCAATCAAAATCAGTGAAACTGAAACTGAAATAATATCACAAACTCCAGAAAGTGAACTATTCCTTTAACTACGGGCGGCACTGAAATGTCAGACAGTTTATCTGAGAGTCTGGGAGGACGGCTGTTTGCCAGAGTGAAATCTGGAAGACTTTTTAATGAAAGTCCTTCTTCCTCATGCTTTATTGTTTTTGAGGAGGAGTTGAACTTCCTGGTCCATGGCAAATAAATAGCAGAACATTTATTGGATTTCTGAAAAAATATCACAGTCAGGAAGGATATGCATGATGATAAAAGCATAATGTGCGATATGAAAATGAAAATGAAGTGGATTGTCCAGCCAAGGACATCCAGAACCTAAAACTTTTTACGCCTTTTACGTTTTTTTTTTTTTTTCAAGAATTGTTTTATAATTTAATTCATTTACTTAAAATGATTGAAAAGCATATTGTACGGTTTCTGCACAGTTAGGTGGGCAGTTTATTGTATTATAACTGTGTTCTGAGTGTAAGGACAAAAAGCCAAGGTGAGGTTTGTTTGTTCATTCATGCATTCATTCTGTCATTGTTCTTTCACAAATGTAGACATGCCTTTCAGTCACCATCTTGTTCAATCATTAATGGCAATTAATGTCAATCATTAATCCTTTTACTATGGAGCCCCCTAGTACTCTCAGTGAAAAATATTTTTTTTGTCCCGTATCTCCTCATTTTTGTACAAAATCAGTCAGCTACCTACGTTTTGCAATAGTCTCGTTACGGTTGGTTTTGAAAATCAGTACTACACCTACTGTTTTGTCAATCAGTTTGCTATCCAGTGTTTAAAACATACTCAGTTTGCACGCTCATTACTGTTCTGCAATTTGTACACTTGAATTAAAAATCCATAGCCTCTGTTTTGCAGTCCGTGCATACGGTTTGAGTGAGATCACTCAGGTTTGCAATGTTAATTCCACTTGTAAATAAAGAGTTCCTTGCAAGAAAGCATCGTGGCTACAATTCACACATGAGAAAACAGGATATTATTAAATATTATTAAAGCAATATTGTACAGGTACCCGTGGTATCCTGTAGAATGGATATTGGCACGGCTAGGGGCTGATGTCAGGGACAACTCGAAGCAGAGATCCCCGGCAAACAACCTAGCCGTGGTTATGTTCATGGTGCATTAGGGGTTCGAGTGGCATATCACTTTTATAAAATGTCTATATACATATGCAATAATTCACCAAAGAATAACAACACAACAACAAAAATAATGTTTTAATAAATTGCTTGGTGTGTCATTCTGCTGAATTCATTAAGTTATAAGCAATGGTTTCTTGTTTGGCCTTACTGACTACATACAAACTATGTTAAGCTGTTTAGTTGAATACTGGCCAGGTCCTATTACAAAACTGTGTGCAAAGATTGCAAAACTGAGCCTACAAATTTAGCAAACCAAACTCATTAATTGCAAAAATCGAGAGTACGTATTTCCAAATTGAAATATTTTCTTTCACCTAGGTTGCCTAGAGGGGCTCTGTATTTTACTGCTTGCTCATCCAAGATTTTTTGATCAACCAGGAAACCTCTTCAGTTTTCACTGCAAAAAAACTGAAGGTAACTTTTCAGATATGATGCAGTTATAAATGCAATTGCTGATGGTTATTCGGGATGAATAAATGTTAATAAATTGGTTATTTAAAAAAGCCAGGGATGATTAGATCAAAAGCTCCTTGCAAGGTGACAACATGCCTGTGGACATGTACAGCGTATACAGTATAGCTGTATGATCACATGTATAACATAGCAACCATTCTGTAACCTTTTTGCGCAAGAAGAAAAATAATTATGTTATAAATTCTTTATCAGGTATCAACAGTGTTGCCTTTCAGTTTTTCAGTAATGGTGAAAAGCTTTTTCAGCAGATAATGTTCAGCCACAAATAACTTACAAGCCTTTGAGAAATCACTTCCATTAGATAAGCCTGCCAGTAAACTTAAATACATTTTCTTTTAATGCATTTCATTTAGGGGCAACATTCCTTTCTAGGAAACTGAAATCATCAAGTGGAAGCAAATCCATTTCCAGCATTGGATACTGTCAAGCTAGTAAGACATATCTTTCAATAAAGTTTTTTTAAAGGCCGCAAACTTTTTTCCAGAGTAGCTTCGCATTGTGTCTGGGCGTAGATAAGGTTTTAAACGGTCTCCTCAACCAATGAAAATCCAGCTGTCGCCATCGGTGAAGGATGGCCTCACAGTGATTCCATCAGCTTCTCCAGACAGGGGTTTTAATTATCGCATCTCTCCCCCCGGGGCAGACAGCCTTCGCTGGCTTGCGGAACCCGAGAGTTCGGCAGACAGATTTGCCTGTCACTATTAATCCGCAGACAGCAATACTGTCTGAAACGATCCGAGCGTTCGGAGGGAGACGGGCCTCTGAAAAAAATTGAAAGCGCGGATCGTTAGTGCTTCACAGTTTGGCGTGTCTGCGCGCGAGGCATTTTTTTCTTTTCTCACTTACGTTGCACTCATGTATCAGATTCTCTGTGACTTCTTCCTCGTCTCGTTCCTCTATCCTCTAAATCGGCACCATTAACTGTGCCCGTGTTTCAAATAAACTGGAAGCGTTTGAGTGTTTCTGAGGCTGAAAATAGCCTTTCCTCCCTCCCTTGGGATCACTCAGAACACGGCTCAGTTACACCAGCTCATTTAGGGCTCTCCGTCTGATGCATACACACTGCATTTCACAGTTCAGCTCGCTCGTGAAGTATTCACATCAGATGTCTCACATAAAGCACTAACAAGCATATGGTGTTACCATTTAACACGAGTACAGTATGGAACAGCTTTTAAGTCTGTTTTGTTGGAAGTCAGTACAATAACTGATTCTCTGAGATTTAGAAGAATATTTGCATTTTTTATTAGCTTATTTGCTCTCCGCTCGCTCAAAGCCCTTGTTTTGTTTGCTGCTTAAACACTTAGCTGCCTAGTCTTGCTCTGTCCTCCCACAGTGTACTCTGTGAGACTGGACTTTTGTTTTGTTATCTCGTCCAACTACCACACTCTGTGCCTTTCAAGTGGCATTGAGCATAATCAGTCTGTATCTGGCTGGGGTTTCTCTGTGTTGATGGGTCCTTGGGTCCTGGCTAAATATCCTGCTAGATTGAACTTGGCCCAGATATCATTTTTGATTTATCGCACAATTTAATTTTGCTGATAAACAAATACCGATTTTTCTTTTTGTTTGATTTTTGCTGCTAGTATGTTTCTTTTTTTCTAAACCTGAATAGTGGAGTTTTATTAAAATTGTCAGCCTTGGGCCATACATTATGTAGTGGACTCTTTGTATGGCACTTTTATTGCAGGTTTGCAAAGCACCTTCCAGAATCTGTGAATAAATATGATTAAAAAGGCAAGTGTATGGGGAAAGGCACAAATACAGAAAAAATTAACAAAACCAACCATTCATATAATATTTAAATTAATTCAATATTAACAAAACAAACAAAGGAAGTAACCTTAAAAACAAATAATAATGAAGGACAGGTAACCAGAAATAAAGGAACAGTTGGAGTAAAAGGTTTGAGTTATAGCGTTTATGGGCTGCCGGGTGGCTAGTTTGGTTAAGGCACCTTGCTGTGGTGCATGGATGAACCCCGGTCTCTCAACAAATCCAGACCATACCAAATGGCGACTGTGGCCAGTAACACTGTAGGGTGACGCGTAATTAGTGATTTCATCACTGAGGGCAGTCAGCTAGGGGTCCATGTTTCAACACTCTCTAGCAACATTTTATAGGGTTTTATAGGAAGGCACAGAAATTCCAAACTATCTTCAGGAACGTGTTTCATTGTAGGACAGCAAGAAGGTCAGTGTTATAAAATTTAGGCCAGGTAGGTATTATCACTTTATTATTATTTAATGAATTACCCTCAGGTGAATACAGTGGGACCTATTTCCCTGCTATCATTCTGAAAATGTGAAATACCCTAATATTAGGCATGGTCCAGATTCACTGTCAGGGCAATAACGCTCTAACAGTAACAGGCTCCGGTGAGCGTGACTCTTGAGTTCGCAAAGTGTTGTTCCCTGCCCCAGGTCAGTGTAAATCGACATCCGCTCTCCTTTCGGCTGTGCACAGTGAATTATGGGACATTTCCCCTGCTGATTCACCGAGAAAAAAAAACACTGTAGCACACGAGGAAGAAAGATGTGCAGAGGTCGATATCTAATCCACCTGTCTTTTTTTTTCTCCTTTGAGCGACAGCTCAGGTGTGTCTTCCAGTGGTGAAAAGTTACTTCTTCTTTCCTGTTTGTCCATATCGTGGTATAATTTATGACTGTCACTCAAAGATGCTGTTGTTGACATAATATGCTTAAGTTTCATCATTGATTCAGTATGTGGAATGCTGGTATTATTCATAATTGAGCAAAAATATCCACAGGGAAGAATATGTCAATGGCATTTTGTTTGCATGGAGGTGTACCACTATTTGATGTCCTTCTGTCTAACGGCTAAGCAGATCTGGGCCAGATGTCATCTTATCCTGACAGCTGGGAAAGGCCCTACGTGCAGCAGTGACATTCAAACTTTTTTTTACGATGGTGGCTATGACTGGGCCTGGGTCACTGCAATATGGCCTTTTCTGTGATGAGAATTACACAGTTCTGATCTTTTAATGTATACACTGATCCAATCCAGTTGAAAAAAACAACAACAACAAAGCTATCATCTCAAGTATATCTGTTAGTTTGATTTCATCAAAATACTAAAAAACAAACTAACTATAGAAATAAGCCTGGTGCATTCTGGCAACAGTGTTACCATACTGCCAAATAACAGTTATGGGATGGCGTGTGCTTGCTTCTGTTGACAATATGTAATGTAATTGCCACTGTTTGTGGGGAATTGTGAGAGGTAATTCCTGACTTTGTTCATTGATGTCTCTGTAACAGTTTTCGCAAGCTGGGTTCAATATGACAGAAAAATCTAACTCATTTGTCTCCCACAAGCTACCTGATTTGGGGGCCAATTGGTGAACCCATATCTCAGTTTATGTGCTTTGAAAATGGCCTTTGGATATTTCTGCTTCTGGCAGACTTATGTAGCAAACTTGCATATATAGCAATTTCCATTGTTAAAGACCTTTCTCATTGCACAGCTTCTAATTACATTTTTCTTTATTGAGCCTTGTTACAGTATTTATCTGCACATTAAAAACAGTTAATGGCCATAGGTGAACAGTTGAATCATGTATTTTGACTGCTATTGCCCATACAAAGTAGATAATAGGGTTATGAATGTTAATAAATGGATTTAGATTATAAAAGTACAGTCAATGTTGGTATATATGCACATGAATACACAGTGCATTACTACTGCCATACTTGCTCAGAACTGAAACCAGTAAAAAACAGGACGTTTCAACAAATACGAGTACAAGTTTATGCAAAAGTACATTGGTATGTATCTGCTGTCTGTAGCCTGTCCTCCCAGCTCATTCGGTGCTAGTGTCAAGTAGCTTGATGGCTACTTGACACTAGCATATGTCAGGGCAGCCTTGTCAATTTCAGCTGACAGCGTAGGTTGAACCATGATGACTCATCCTGTTAGGCACTAGAAGTTAAAGGGAAGGTGCTTCTGCTTAAACATTAAGGCTTAAACAGTAAGTATACATTTAATTGCTTATAGAAGCATTTCTATTCTATTCAGAATCTCATTTTCACAGCAGTGACTATGGAGGCAGTGAGGGGATCAGGGAGCCAGGATGACGATGTCTCATCATGCACCGGCAACCTTCACTGGCCAATTGGGCTCTCACAGTTCATCTTTTCAGCGATGAATTCAGTGTCTTCCCAAGACTCATGTCTGTGCAAGCCCATCTTGTTGACCACGGTGTGAATAGAAGTGGAAACAAGGCCATGTTCTTTAGAGGAAAAGGCATGCTAAGGCATGTTTTCCGCTCTCTTGATTTGACAGTGGAGGGCACGATGAGCATTGCAGCATGGGCATGACTGGACATTCCAAATTGGACAAACAAGCTTTGAAAAACAAGGGTGGAATAGCATTAGAAATAAAAAGTTGTATTGTTTGATCAGTAGGGATTCTTCTCTCTCTGACCTGGGTAAAACCAATGGCCCATCCCAGTCACATGGGATTGTTCTGTAGAAGTTGTTGCCCTATTCAGGTGAAGTCAACTCTCATATTTATGTTTGGGGTCAACCTGACCTTCAGTGTTTGCCATCTTTTAAAAAACAGTTAAGCTTATTTTTTCATCTTGATGCTGTTTGAATTTTCCTAATTTAGTGGGAGTGAATAGTAAATGTGCAATAAAAATAATTGCATGTTTTCAAAAGTAATGCACCAACATTATATAAAAAGGTGTTGTGTGGGGTTTTTTTTAATATTTATGGATAAAAGTCTACTCATCTGAGAGACATTAATGTCACACACAGTGTTTTTTTCTATCACAATAATTTTGTGTCAGTTTAAATTATTGAGGTCAGTTTGACCCCAAACATAAAAGGCATCATAAAATTTCAACATAATAGGAGGGTTAAGCCAAGGCCCTGACTCCCTATGTTTATTGAAGATCCCATCGGGCTGTTAACACTGGTGCCCTGGTCATATTCACGAACCAGCGAGTCAATATCTGGCCACATAACCATCCACCCTGCAGTTGATTGATCAATCCATAACAGTTACTACTTCCCATGTTTTCCCAGGTCGCCACTGCTAAATAGAACTGAACTCTCACATGACCTTGCCTGTAACATTAAAATACAGCAAAGCTTTCCAGCTGGTTGGAAAAACAGGAAGCTCTGCTATCCTGCACTTCTGCCCGAAATCATCTTTGCTCTTAACCACGGCATTCGCCCGGAGAACAGATCTTTTAAGATTTGTTAAATATTGATTCGGTTCACATCGGCAATGTGACCATTGTTGTGCTTTCCGCTTAATTACATCACCGGCTGCTGTCACACGGGGATTACATTTTAAAGATATTGATCCCAAGGTTTTTTTTTTGTTGTTGTTCGGGCCACATAATCGCCTACAGCAATCTTCTTGGGTGAAGGCTGCAGGACTCACCGTAATGGCTCATAAAAGGATGAAGAACCAATGGTGCAGAGCCTCAGCAGCTAGCCAGCTTGATTTACGATGTCACCTAGACACACCCGGGGCAGTTCTTTAATGAAGTTTGATGGACAAATTTTGCCTTACGTTAAGGTGTCTGGCTTAAATTAACACAATAAGACAAGCTGATTTCATTCTGGCTAGCAATGAGGATTGAAGCTAAATATACCAGACTGGTTCAAGGCAGGCTTGTTCAATCAAGCTACAATAAGTGTGCATGCATGTCGACGCTTTAGATATAGGTTGGTGGAAAGGGGGTTATAAGGAAGTCCATTACAGAGAGCAGAATTTAGTAACAACTAGAGACACAAGGAACTCAAGTGTATGTATAGAGTTGCAAAACAGCAATGGGTTGAACAATTTTGGTCATTGAAAAATTTAGAGAAGGTAAATCCTGGCTGGTTTTCTTTTGGTTTTGACTTACATATTTATTCCATAACTTCCATAACATTAGCTGTGGTCCCATGTTCAAATCACCATCAGTTTTGCAGTATAAATATGGCAGGTTTTATCTGGACAACAACCCTGGGTGGGGATGTTAATGCATTCTAGCACATTCTAACCAGCCTGCGCTTCCTGTGTCAGCCTGAACTCCCTGTGTTCCTGCGCCACCCTTTTCACCCTTCGTCCTGTACCAAGCCTTTTCTTTCACTTTCACTCTAACAAATCTGTGCCGTAACAACCACCCTGTGTGTCCATGCACTGCGGTTTCCAGCCTGTGTTCAGTTCTGTGCTGCAGAAACTGTCCCTGTGTCAACTCTACCCGCACTGTGCCACCCTCTACCCACGCTGCATCTCTTTGACGCTCCCGCGCTCCGGCCCACACGCCCTCTCCTCTCTGTGCCCGCCCCGCGCCCCTCCCCGCAGGTGGGCGATCAGATCCTGGAGGTGAACGGGCGGAGCTTCCTCAGCATCCCGCACGACGAGGCGGTGCAGGTGCTGAGGTCCTCGCGCCACCTGATGATGACGGTGAAGGACGTGGGGCGGCTCCCCCACGCGCGCACCGTGGTGGACGAGACCAAGTGGATCAGCAGTGCCCAGATCGCCGAGAGCTCGGCGGGGGGCAGCGTCGCGGGGTGAGGGTCCACCTTAAAACTCCCCCCACCCCCCCCCCCTCATCAACTCCAGGTTCAGCGGGACTGCCCTTTCCACTTCTCTCCACTGTGAATTAAGGAGTCCCGTACAGAACTGCTTAGGCACCGAAAACTAACATGGGTTAGGGGGAAACATGGGGAGAATGTTTAAGGGGGAAACATGTCTTCTCTGGCACTTTATTCTGCATTTACACATGAGTATGAGCAATAATCATCTTATACTTACCCATCTTGTTGTCCATTACGGTCAAAAATGACCCTATCCTAAGTTTAACAGCAGTGAAAATCATCATTTTTCAGCATGAAGTTTGATGACTTTTCCTGGGGTGATGGTATCATTAGAAAACGTTCAACATTGTACTTTCTATATTTGAATAAAAGTGGTTCACCATCAGGGTGCAGAGATTATCTTATGAGTCTTTTTTCACCCTGCAGTTATTAAATCAGATGTCATAATCAAAATGAAGTGCACATCCATTACAGCAAAAAAATCAATTATAAAATCAAATGTTTTTTTTGTAAAAATGAATGGTATATGCTGAAGAAATACAGTCCATCTGGACTGTGAAGTAAGAACTTAAGTTATTCGCTAATTTACTGATGAGTGCCAGGTTGTTTCTACATGAAACATATTGATTTAGGGTTTAAAATTCAATGAAGAGGCTTTCTCACTTATGTTCCAGTGAGGGTGAGCCATTTTTGACCTTCTGGATATAGGGTGCACTGCATACATAATATTAAGACAACGCAAGGATTACCTTTAGTCACCCTAGCCTCCTAATGGAGAAGGCCAAACTGTCAAGCTGTTCTTAATTAGTTTTGGTTCAGCCTCGTTCATGGTTCTGGGGGTACTCTAAGGTTAACCACATCCGTAATATGAAAATAAAAGGGATTTGTTCATGAAGGAGAAAGCATACTCTGCGGAACCCTTCCAGCAAGGCCACGGTTATGCTGTAGATTAAACCGCGGAGTGAAGTCATCAAAGTGACCTTCTGCATTTATTATTCACTGCAATCAGCAGCGCTTTTAGTCAGGCATATGCAGGTCCATCACGTCAAGTTTGCTTTATTTGACTAGCGCGTGTTAGCACGTTGAGAGTGTCTACGTGGTCTTTGGCCTTTTTTTTCTACCAGTATAGTAAGTTCTTCCTCATGCTCTCTTCCTCTCTCTCCTCTCTTCACCTCCAGCTCTCTGTCGGTAGAACTCCTGTAGGTGGGTTGGGTTGATGGAGAGCCCTGGGAGATATAAAATCCATGGGCACACATTCTCAAAACATTCAAGGTGGCATTTAGTCCCACAGTTTATCAAACTGACACCCAGCTCAAGTAGAATGAACTACAGCACACTGTTATGTGTGCATGTGTGTATGCCTGTGCGTGTATGGGTTTGCCTTTAGCAGTTTTTTTAGCTGATTTCTGTGCCCGTCATAAGTGTTCTTTTTAGCTGTGACTGAAAGAACGTGCATACTCATTCACTGAGCTGTTATTATGTGGTAAGATAGGGGATAGCCTGCCAGCCGTGGTCAATGGGAGAGGCCAGTTACACATTGATCTGCAAGACTGCCAGCCACAGTCGGCACTGAAATTGCGTTTGGTTCTGTTTTGTTTGGCTCGTGATGTAATCGGGGGCATTTCAGAAACCATTATCTTCATGATAATTCCTCTCATTAAATTTCCATTTTTCTCTCCTCTGTGTCCTGCAGGCTGCCAATGGACCGTGGTGCCACAGCATCAGGGAAGGTAAGAGGACCCATCTCTCTCCATTTAAATTGGCAAGAGATGCAGAGACTGTCATTTTAAACTGCAATACACTATCTTTGTAGCATTTATATTTTAAGTGCATTTACACAAGTTGGTTTGAGCACATGCTTTATCTAGCAATTTGGTCTGTAGAATTGGGGTGTTATAGAGATACTAGAGTATATGAACATCTGGTACATGTAAAATTGAAAAAAAAAAAAGTAGATGTTTACTGTTAATAATTTCTGTATATAAGGAAAATTCAGTTCATGGTCACCTTAGGTGTGTGTGCGTGTGTGCGTGTGTGTGTGGCGTGTGTGTGCGTGTTGTGTGTGTGTGTGTGTGTGTGGGTGTGTTTGTGTGTGTGTGTGTGTGTGTGTGTGTGTGTGTGTGGCATGTGTTTGTGTTTGTGTGTGTGTGTGCGTGTGCATGTGGCGTGTGCGTGTGTGCGTGTGCGTGTGTGCGTGTGTGCGTGTGCGCGTGTGCGTGTGCGTGTGTGCGTGTGCGTGTGTGCGTGGCGTGTGTTTGTGTTTGTGTGTGTGTGTGGAGGGGGGTTGTGCAGTACAATCAGGCCTTGTCAGGTATCATTAAAGATTTGTATCCTGTCCTTCTGCTTCAGTCCCTTCACTCTGTTTCACTGAACAGAAGGAGCTACCCTACAGAAGCACTCAGATACACTTTGATCACTGGAATCAAAACTGAGGCATTTATAGCAGCCAGCAGTCCAGTCAGATAACACAGGTCAAAACATCACCTCCTGATAGTGCTTTCTGACTTCCATATGCATGTCCCCTGTGAAAGATCAAGGATCAAGCTCAAGCAATCTGGGAGACCAGCTGGTCTGCGTGCTCTCTGCTTGAATGGTCAGTGTATAGCTGGATGTATGTGTTTAGCTGGAGTTAATGCATGTGGCATGTGCATACTTGCCTATATGCTTGATTTGATTTTATGAGGATCCTCATTAGGTGCCAAGTCATTCTTCCAGAAATAACATAGAAGCATTTAACACATGCGTTTGTGTTACTGAATGTGTGTATGTGTAGCAGAGGTGTATTCATGTGTACTGGTGTAAGTGACCATATTTATATGATTGTATATGTGTTGTTTTATATATATATATATATATATATACAGTCAGTGTATCAGTAGTGGCTTGTGTACCCTGGAAATGAAGAGCCTGGCTATTTTTCTTTCAGTTTTTAGCAGCACTTCTGCCTTGGTATGTGCATAACCAAGGCGGTACTAGTGCTTCCCGGTTTTCCTGCTATCCTAAGGTTACCCCAGAATTGTATTCGAGAACAATTTTGTATGGAATTTTGAACAACCAAAGTTGCCACACACTCTGAAATCCAAAATAAAATAAATAATAAATAACATGACATGAAATAAATTATCTTGAGTTAAGAGCTCATTTTCTCAGATTCTGCTGCCACACATTCACCGCTTGACACCAAGCAGAGTCAGCTGGCCAAATACCACCTAACACACACCAGACACTAGGGGTAGCCTCGTAGCCAGAGGTGATTGTTCATTGTGCTAGGCTACTGCTGCCACCCAAAAGGTTACCCTGAAATGTACACTGAACAAAAATATAAATGCAACACTTTCATTTTTGCAGCCATTTTTAATGTGTTTAAATGATACCTCCAAGATTTGTTCTGTGTGCACAAAGATTTTATTTCTCTCAAATTTTGCCCACAGATTTGTTTATATCACTGTTAGCCAGCATTTCTCCTTTGTCAAGATAATCCATCTCCTGCACAGGTGTGGCATATCAAGATTCTGATTAAAAGCCATGATCACTACACAGGTGTTCCTTATGATGGGGTCAATAAAAGGCCACCCTAAAATGTTGAGTTTTTTGTTGTTCAACACCATATCACAGATGCCTCAAGAGTTAACAGATCATGCAATTGGCATGCTGACTTTAGGAATATCCTGTAGAACTGTTGCCAGAGTAATGGGTGTTAATTTTTCCACCATAAGCCACCTCCAGCGTCGTTTCAGAGATTTTGGAAGTTCGTCCAACAGTCCTCACAACCGCAGACCACATGTAACCATGCCAGCCCAGGACCGCCACATCCGACTTAACCTGCAGGATTGTCTGAGGCCAGCCACACGGTCAGCTGATGAAACAGTTGGTTTACACAACTGTAGAATTTCTGCACAAACTGTCAGAAATAGCCTCAGGGAAGCTCATCTGTGTGCTCGACGTCCTCACCGGGGTCTTGATTTGTCTGCAGTTCGGAGTCACAATCGATGTAAATGGGTGAGAGCTCACCTTCTATGGCCACTGGCACACTGGAGAACGGTTCACTTCACTGATGAATCACGGTTTCAGCTATACAGGGCAGATGACAGGCAGCGTGTTTGGCATCAGGTTGGTGAGCAATTTGCTGATGTCAACGTTGTAAACAGAGTGGCCCGTGGTGGTGGGGTGTTGGTATGGGCAGGCATATCCTATGGGCAGAAAACTCAAGTGCATTTTATCAATGGCAATTTGAATGCAGATATCGTGATGAGATCCTGAGGCCCATTGCTGTGCCATTCATCCACCACCATCAAATCATGTTTCAGCATGACAATGCACGGCCCCTTGTTGCAAGGATCTGTACGCAATTCCTCGAAGCTGAAAATGTCCCAGTTCTTCCATGGCCTGCATACTCACCAGACATGTCACCCATTGAGCATGTTTGAGATGCTATGGACCAGCGCATACGACAGCATGTTCCAGTTCCCAGCAATATCCAGCAAATTCATACAGCTATTGAAGAGGAGTGGGACAATATTCTACAGGCTACAATCAATAATTTGATCAATTCAGTGCAAAGGAGGAAACTAGTGGCCTCACAAGACACTGATCGGTATTCTGCTCATTTCATGGTATGTTCTTTTATGGGGAATCTGTGAGTAACAAATGCATATCCGTATCCCCAATCACATGAAATCAATAGATAAGTGCTTAATGAATTTATTTCAGTTGACTGATTTACGTTTATTACCTTTGAACTCAATAAAAATCTTCAAAATTGATAAGTGTTGCATTTATATTTTTGTGCAGTGTAGTATGCTACCAACCAGGCCTGCATTATCTCCTACAATGGTGCAAATCTGCCGAAAGACAGTACTACAGTAAGCCGGTAAAAACGATCAGTATTTTGACTCACCCATTACTTCTAGAAGGATTCCCCGGCCAACAAAATGACTTCTTTAATTATTTTGAATTGCTAATAACAGCAGTGGGAGTAGGTGGGGTGGCAGTGGGAGTAGGCGGAGCAGCAGTGGAAGTGGGCAGGGCAGCAGTGGGAGTGGGCGGGGCAGCAGTGGAAGTAGGCAGGGCAAAGGTGGGAGTAGGCAGAGCAGCAGTGGGAGTAGGTGGGAAAGCAGTGGGAGTAAGTTGAGCAGCTGGAATACCCAAGTTTGGGAGAGTGATGATGGGAGATATTATAGAAAGAAGTCCCAGAGAACATCATGCACTATACCACTATACCCCCCCCCCCCCCCATCCTCCTTTAAAAAAGAGAACCGTTTTTCTCTAAAGCACACTTTTACCATTTAAGTTTACAATTAAACTTTAGACACAAAGTATTGATGTACAAAAAAAATAACACTGGGGTAATTATCTCCTGACTCCAGGAAGGAAAAAGTGGTCAAGGGCCAATCAGACCCTTTTAGACGGTGTAGAAGAGCCCTCAGAGCAAGAATCCACTTCTTTTCCTCACAAGAGGGGACGGCGTGGAGGATCTGCCTCTCAGCCTGAGATGCAATATCTCTGCGAAAACACCGTAATCCTCTTCTCCTATTACCTGCACTGATCCATCTGTAATGCTCTTCAATATTCCTCCAATATCTAGTTGGTCCTTCATTTTGTGCTATTAGTTCCCCTTAAATATCCTCACCACCCCCACCCCCCGCCCACACCCCACACCACAATGTCGTTTAAAATACCGTAGCATCCAATAGGAACCATAAAGTATGAAAAACTAAACATGAGACACATGCCTACCGCTACAGTGCAGTCTGCCATGTTTGCCCCTATGCAAACTGCATTGCTCGTGGCTGTGATGCAGTAGGCAGTTTTATTCATAGCTACTTTTGCATGCTGTAGCTGACGATGCATGCTGTGTGTCCTGGCGTACAGTGCATACCATACTGCCCTCTGTTGGCCAGTGTACATGTTCATCTGAAATCTAGCAGGTAAATGACACACTGATCTCTGTGGTTAGGCAGTGCTAGTTTTGTGGGATAACTGCCACTCTGCTCTCTGTGTTGGGGTGGTGTTAGTGTTGCAGGCTAACTGGCATACTGAGCTCTGGCAGGGTAGTGTTAGCATTATGGGATAACTGGGACACAGCTCTGGTAGGGTAGTGTTAGCATTGTGGGATAACTGGCACACTGAGCTCTGGTAAGGTAGTGTTAATATTGTGGGATAACTGGGACACTGAGTTCTGGCAGGGCAGTGTTAGCATTGTGGGATAACTGGGACACTGATGCTCTGCATGGGTATGGACTGAGCATCTGGGAGGGATAACTGGGACACTGAGTTCTGGCAGGGTAGTGTTAGCATTGTGGGATAACTGGGACACTGAGCTCTGGCAGGGCAGTGTTAGCATTGTGAGATAACTGGGACACTGAGGTCTGGCAGGGCAGTGTTAGCATTGTGGAGAGGGCTGGGAGACCATGAGAAACAGAAGGCTCTGTCCCAATCAATATTAACTGTGCTATTAATTCCTGTGAGTTCCATTGAGTGGTTTTCTCTGAGTCAAAGCCTGCATGTGGCTGGCAGTGGAAACATGGCCAGTGCTGCCTCTGGCCTGTGGGCCAGTGCAAAACGTATGTGATCCTTATGTGCTTTTTCAATTTCATTTAGAAATTTACTATGCTCTACACACAGACACACACTGACACACGCACACACTGATGTAAATGTAGACATATACACATGGGCATGCGTCCAAATGCACACACACACACACATAGAACTTATAAACTTATCTCCCAAAATTCCGACTGCAGCTATCAGCCCTTCCCATGCCTAATGTATTCCAGACAGGACCACAGCTTACAAGCACGCAGGACCACAGCCACACACACAGCACAGCACGACCTGCTCCACATCCAAGCTCCTCACCAACTCATAAACAAACTTCTCCTTTGTCAGCCTCTGGCAATCTGGCAAAGCCTCAAGTAATGAGCTTTTTAAATTTGGGATTGGCGGGCAGGGCGTTCTGACTAAACGAGGGTCGGAGCGCTGTATTTTAATCGGAGCAGCTGCATGGCACGATAAATGAGCCGCTGCAGCGATGGAAGGGCGTCGCCTCGCAGAACAGAGAAGTCGCAGAGCGTCACGACTTGGCTTCTGAGCGCGAGAGCGTCGGACTGAGCGAAGATCGTTCGATTGCACGGCACGTGCGCTGCGTCTCAAAATAGTATGTGGAAAAAAAATAACTCGAAGCGCTTAATTCCCTCTCCACGGGGGGTAAACGCTAACTGCAAAGAGGCTGTTCAAACGTTTTTCAAGCTGCCTGAGCACATTTTGCAGTTAGTTATTTGAATATAATCGTATATACAGTCAGTTATTTGCATGTGCCTGGAGTCCGTATTGATAGTTTGGGGACTGTCGGTCTACAGCACCGCCGCGCTGTGCTGACTTAGCGTAGTGACCCGCATTCCTGCATGATTACTTTGATTAAGGAGGCCTGCAGAAATTAAGCGACCGAACCACTCTGCCAGAAGAGCACAGGTGTACACTTTCCCCAAACAGATGTTCCCCTGAAACTTTCTTCTTCTCCGCACAAAACGAATGGGGTCTTTGGGAGGTCGGGAGTCCGGTCTCTTTAATCGACTGCACCAAGTAATGCAAACGAATGGTTTGCCATTAAGTAAACGGCCTCTGCTCGGTAGATTTATAAACGCTTACGACGGCCAGTCATGCGCTCTTCCCCCCGGGTTGTATTTGCTTAGATAGGCAATGCCATATTTGCATTTCATTAGTCTTTAGGAAGGTTGGGTGCAGCGCAAATTGCGAATGAGCTCCAAGGTCAGGACCATTATATAACTATTTCTGTCATATTACACGTGTAGTTACTGCGGCCATATTGCAGCGCAGAGCTTTGATTTATTATTTTTTTGTACTCTGCACCCCTGCCATGGTGTATATACGCACACACACACACACACACACACACACATATATATATATATATAGTTTAAGTATTATTGCATTTAAATATTTCAGTAACTGCAGCCTAACAGCGGTGGTTGGATTCTTTTCCTTTTTTGCCCCCCCAGCAAATCGGTCATTGTCATTTTAATTATAGCTGTCCAGATCTGGCAGACAGTCTGATTTGGCTGAGGCTGTTCCGTCTCTATCCCGCTGCTCTTCTGAGCTCTCTGGGATTTTGGACCGCATCGGAGAACGACCCCGCGCGTCAGTTACCGATTCTCAGGGCAGAGAGTGGACCGGATTGGCTAATGATATCCGCAGGCTAATTCGCCTCCCAGTTTCCCTTACGCAAGCACATTAGAGATTGATGGTGCTCAGAAGCGCTCACCAGAATCAAAGATGGATGTATGAAAAGGGAAAAAGATGACTTCCCCTTCAATGCAATAACTGCTGAGTGAAAAGAACCTGTGACTGGCAGTATGTGCTCTGGAGGAGATGAGATGGGCCTCAGATTATTGTTGGGCATTCCAAATTTGGAAGAAGATAAAAAATGACAGATAAAGGATAAATGCTTTTTGCTCCTTCTGATTTTGTTAGATCAGTATTCAGCCTATCTTATTGGCTTTCCTTCCCTCTTCTCAGAAGATCTGCAAATTTGTGTTTTACAAAATTACAAGTTCTCTACCTTCTCTAGCTACTCTCTGGGCAGCCAATCACAGGCTACGTTCACTATCTGTGTTCTTCTGGGCAGCCAATCCCAGGCTGTGTTCGCTGACTGTGTTCTTCTGGGCAGCCAATCACAGCGCTACCGTTTCACCTATGTGTTGTTTTCTTCTGGGCAGCCATCCCAGGCTGTGTTCGCTGACTGTGTTCCTTCTGGGCAGCCAATCACAGGCTGCATTCGCTGACTGTGTTGGGTTCTTCTTGGCGAGCCAATCAGCTGTTCCGCTGATGGTCTTGCAGCATACGTCTCGCTGACTGTGTTCTCTCACAATCCCCTGTTCGCTACTGTTTTCATTCTAATGTTGTACGCTTTAGTCAGGCAGTAATCCAGGGTAAATTCCCTTTCTTGGCATTACAGCATGCAGATTTGCTTAGGGCTTTACTTTCAGTTTTTCAACAGGTGATGTTACTTTGCTTGCACCAGTCTTGTTGCTGTAGTTGTGCTGTCCTCAGATGGCTTGATATAATGAGGTGTTTGTGTTGTGAGCTTAGGGGGCTGTCCTTGATTTTGAATGGATCATTTAAGGGTTTTCAGTGAAAAGAGTAGGGGGTTTGTTGTTTCTGGTTTTCTTATTTTTCTCTCTGCCTCTCTCTCTCTCTGTCTCCCTCTCCCACTCTTTGTCTGGCTGATGAGGAGGGTTGTGAAATCACAATGCCATGATGGGGGGGGGGGGGGGCAGGGGGCGAGGTCAGTCAAAAAAAAATTTTTGTTGATGATTTGTGACTAAGGTTTATTTATTTTCGTTCCTTTTGGGTTTCATACTGTGAGTATTCATGTTTTGGGTTGTTTCTAATTGTATTCCTATCTTTATTCTAGTGTAATGAATTGACAGTGATGTTCTAATAAAGGGCCATCAAAGTCTATCTCTCTCTCTCTCTTTATCTCTTGCATGAATTAATTGATTTGTTTTTCCTTCACTTGTGGTTTGCAATACCAGCAACAGACCGCATATATATGCAGCACATTGGACTGCAGTTGGTCAGAAGTGGTGTTGCAGACACCACTCAGCCGACAGCGAAAGGGCAGTCTGATTTGGTCTGAAATGTGGTCGGAGGAGGCAGAGAGTCGGAGATCAGTTTTGGTGTCTTTAATAGGCCGTATGAAGACACTGTGAGTCACCGGGGGCAGTCAGCAAGAGGCTGAAGGGTCAGCACACATGGATGAACAGGACAGACATCTGACAGGCCAAGGGAAAGCAGCCGGGGGCACTTCCCATATCCCATAGATCATTACAGTCAACCGCTCTGTTCCCTCCACACTAACGATGCTATTAAGCATCTGGCTCAGCTCTGGTGTGCACTGATTCCAATGCATGCACAGCGTACACCTACATGCACTCTTGCACATGTGCACCCACATGCTCGCATGCAAATGCACGTGTGCTTGCTTGCAGATACACACACTTGCACATACGCACCCACACGCTCACATGCACATGCACATGTGCTTGCACACAAATACATGCTCTTGCACATACAAACCAAAACCTTATGCGTTAGCACACAAATACACACACTTGCACAAACACACCCACACGCTCACATGCACATGCACACGCACTTATATACAAATACACACGCCTGCAGATATACACCCACTTGCACATGCGCTTGCACACAAATACAAACACAGTGCAAAACAAACCCACACACTTACGCACAAATACACACACTTGTACATACACACTCATGTGCATACACGCTTGCACACAAATACGCACTTGCGCATGTACATTTGCACTCTTGCAGCTTCACATGCATACCTACATATAGTATGTGCAATGGCATACACACACACAGACTCACACAAACACACAGAAGCACACCTTTAACTACACACAAAGACACACACACACACTCACAAAAACAGGCAGAGGCACACCTTTAACTACACACACACCCCCACCCTACACACACAAACAACACAACACACACACACAAAACGCAGAGACCACCTTAACTAACAAAAACACTACATCACACACACACACTTCACACAGAAATGCCCATTTATGGCTCAACTTTAATAACTCACTGACAGACACACGCACACACACACGCACTCACACAAACATGCAGAGGCACACCTGCAAGCACACGCACAAACAGACACATGCAACCCCCTACATACACAAACTTACTCACACAAACTTTCAGGAGATTCATGTTATGTGTGGTTTCTCCCTTTATGGTTTCTCAAATCTGGTTAATATAGGGCTCTCTGGGATCGTGGTCACATGTTCACTCCAAAGCCTCGTGAGTACGAGTGTCTCTTTGATGGCCTTTGGGAGAGCACTCAGGGTGTCTTTAGAGAGACGTCACGCTGCCTTCAGAATGCATGAGTATTGACAGAAAGCTTGGAGCTCCCAATTTACTGCGCTCGCTTGTTGTTGCAGCGCATGGAGGGTGATTATGGTTTTTTATCGATTGATCTGGCCTAGATTGGATTTCCAGCCCAGAGAGCCCGTGACAGCAGTTAAACAAGTCTACTTTAAAATCCCATGCCAGCAAAGTTTTACCTCTGAGGCAGAGTCTCTCTCCGCTTCAGTGCACAGCACTTCGACAGCGAGCTCTGGAGAACGGTTGCACGTACGGCAGTACCCGTGTGACACAATGGCAGACCTGTTTCATTACTGTCGTTTCCCCCAAAACTCAAAGCAGTGTTAAAACACCAAGCAGCACTTTTCTGCTTTTTGCAATGTCATAAAGATGAATCGTAATCAAAAGAGAAGAGACGAGCACAGAGTTCCTGAGTTGGCTATGGAGTTCCTGTAGGGTAGGAGTTCTGGAGGATGAACTCTGGGTTCAACAGTGGCAGGTACAAGACATTTAGCATGAAGAAAATGGATTGTGAGCTCTTTTGCAACTGTCAGTGAATCTCACTTCAAATGCTTCTCTTTCTCAGAGAGTTCTCCTGTCATCTGGCACAGTGAAGGTTGAGTTTAGCTTCGACAGACATTTCAGCAGAACGCGCGGGGAAGTTGCGTAATACCGATACAGCAGTTCTGATGTAAATTGGGGAACGTTACGAATGGAAGAGGGAACTGAACTGTTCCTGAACCCGTACGGATTTTTCCCGTCGCCATTCCGGCTCCGCTCGGTCAGCAGACTCTTAAGTCACGATGTAGCCCCCCAAGGTGGATGCCAATCTGCCCACATTTATGAACAATCGATTTTCAATCCGGCACCCTGCAGCTGAGCTCTCTCTCTCTCTCTGTCTCTCTCTCTCTCTCTCTTTCCTTGTTCTGGTAAATCCCTTGTTGGTTCCTTACCATTCGCTCTCCCCATCTCAGTTGTTTTCCTTGTTTCATTGTTTTCTCAGTGCCTGTAAACGTGTGGGTTTGGAAGCTAACACCGGTTGGGGTTGGAGCCTTTGTGTTGCAGTGCTCCAGCTTGGACAGGCAGCCTGATGAACTCTCATTGCGGGGCACGCAGCCCATCCAGGCTTATCGTTTGCCCACTCTGGAGCGTACCCAGCGGTGTTAGGCCTGACCCTGAATACCACAATGGCTCTGCTTTTACTTCCTAGAAAGTTATGCACCTCTGTTGTGATTCTCTGATGGGGCACTGCACATGCAGGCAAAAGCACTTCAAATCGATTCCATCGCACAGCCTGCACAAGGACCCACGCTCTTGCACTGCACACACATGCACGCACACACACACACACAATCATATGCACACACACACAGACACACTGAGAAAGAGAGTGTGTGTGTGTACATTCTGTTGGTGCGTGTGTGTGTGTGTGTGTCTGTGTGCACACGTGTGTAACTTGTGGGCACCCGGTCAGCAGGGCAGGCCATAAAGACTGAACCCTCCAGCCTGGGTCTCAACTCAGATCTGATTATGGCAGAACAGGGCTTATTGCTACAAGCCTGTCTCTGGCCTTCACTGGGCCTGTTAATCAGAGGACAGTGGAGGGGACTGTGATTTAGAGGGGCCAGCGACACGCTAATAAATGAGGAGTCTAGGGCAGGGTGAAGAGATTCACTTACTGTAATAAAGAAACATGCTCTCCTGTTCCTTTCTTCTCTTTCCTTTCTTTTTTCTTTGCTGTCTCCTCCACTTTTAAATATGTCCCTCAATCCCTCTCTCTCTCTCCCTCTCTCTCTCTCTCACCAACCTCTCTCTGCTCTGTTTCCCTGTCCCTCCTCTTCTTTATTGCTGTCCCCTCAACCTCCCAGCAAATCCCTCGATACCTCTGTTTCTCTATCGGTTTTCTCTCATCGTTACTCTCTCTCTCTTTATGTCCACCTCTGCCCCAACCCCTTAATTTTCATCTTTTTCTCCTTCTCTTATCCATTCTGTCTTTCCATCTCTCTCTGCACTATTGTTGCTTTCTGTCGGTCATCTCTATCCATTTTGCTCCTTCATCTATCTGTCTCTCACTGTCTGCCTCCTCCTCCCTTTCACACCTTTTCACTTTTCCCATCACCCTCTCATTCCCTCTATCTCCATATTTGCCTATTTGTTACTGTTCTCTCTCTCTTGCTCTCTCCATCTCTCAAGTCAATTAATTTCAACATTGGCATGAAATACATACAGTAAATACTGCCAAAGCATCATATGAGAAGAAACTATTTCAAACAGTAGGGAAAAATCTATTGAACACATTTAGTTATTAACTGTTTTATAATATTTGCAAGTTGAATAGGAATAGGTAGCACATTGTACAGTGGTTACTCACTGTTCCTGAGGCTTTGACAGGCTGAAACATACTGTTCTGTGAGTGTGTCTGTTGACTGTTCTGCCAGAAGGATTTGCAGCTTTTCCACATTTGTCAGTGAAGGAAATATGTTTAAAAATTCTCTCTCTCTTTCTCTCTCTCTCTCTGTCCACCCCTCTCCACCCCCATCCCCGTCCGTGTCACCTCCAGTCAGTGTTCTATAAGGGCATGGCCGGGTCTCAGGTGACCCTGTCCAGTCTGGTGACCCCGCCCCGGGCCCTGCTGGAGGAGCAGGCGCGCCACTTGCTGACGGAGGCGGAGCGGCAGACCATGGGTTACTACTTGAAGGAGTACGGCGACGCCCACATCACCGTGGAGGCGCTCGTCATGGCGCTGTTCGAGCTGCTCAACACGCACGCCAAGGTGAGGACACAAGCCCCGCCCACTGCTCTGTTCTTTATTTTAAAATGTCATAGGGAGTATGTGCGCCTCTCAGCTTAAGACATTTAAATTTAAATGTCCATGTGTGTATTACATTACTACCATTTTGTAGATGATCTTATCTGACTTACACAACCTTTTTTTTTGTGCACATTTACACATATAGTGTCTACTTCTTATTCAGGGCATGTGTGTAATGTTCTTTGAGAGCCCATTGCTATCAGCTGGTGTTGCCCGATTCTCTCTGCCTCCCTGGAGACGGAGGTATCCCAGCTACCAGAGGGTAGAGGCGGGCCGCACTTCCCCAGCCAATGGGGCCACGTGGGGCCCTGAGAGTGGCACGTGCTCAGAGTGATCTCTGCCCTCCCCTCCCTCCCCACAGTTCTCCCTGCTGTCTGAAATCCGGGCCCTGGTGGCCCCCCAGGACCTGGAGCGCTACGACGGGCTGGTCCTGCGTCGGGAGGTCGAGGCTGTGAGGGCCCGGCAGGAGAGGGCCGGAGGGCTGAACCCCGACCCCTGCTCCGCCGTCTCCTTCCCCGAAACGCTGTCCTCCTCCTGCGCCAGCTACCTGAGCTCCGCCACGCCGGGCTCGGCACGGGTGTGTGGCAAACCTGGGGTGGAGGGTGAGGGGCCTGCCAGGCTGGCTGCCTGCCTGCCTGTCTGTCTGTCTGCCTGTCTGCCGTTCAGTCTGTCCGTCTGTCTGGCTGCCTGCCTGTCTGTCTGTCTGGCTGCCTGTCTGCTGTTCAGTCTGTCTGTCTGTCTGCCTGCCTGCCTGTCTGTCTGTCTGCCTGCCTGTCTGCCGTTCGGTCTGTCTGTCTGTCTGCCTGCCTGCCTGTCTGTCTGTCTGCCTGCCTGTCTGTCTGTCTGTCTGTCTGCCTGTCTGCCGTTTGGTCTGTCTGTCTGTCTGTCTGTCTGTCTGCCTGCCTGCCTGTCTGTCTGTCTGTCTGTCTGTCTGTCTGCCTGCCTGCCTGCCTGTCTGTCTGTCTGTCTGTCTGTCTGCCTGCCTCTCCCTGTCTGTCTGCCTCCCTTCCAGTCTGTATGACTGCCTGCCTGCCTGCCTGTCTGCCTCTCCCTGTCTGTCTCCTTCCTTCCAGTCTGCCTGCCTGCCTGTCTGTCTGTCTGTCTGTCTGTCTGCCTGCCTCTCCCTGTCTGTCTGCCTCCCTTCCAGTCTGTATGACTGCCTGCCTGCCTGCCTGTCTGCCTCTCCCTGTCTGTCTCCTTCCTTCCAGTCTGTCTGTCTGTCTGTCTGTCAGTCAGTCTCTCTATGTCTGTCTGCCTGCCTTCCAGTCTGTCTGTTTGCCTGCCTGTCTGTCTGCCTGCCTGCCTGCCTGTCTGTCTGTCTGTCTGTCTCTGCTTGTCTATCTGTGTCTGTCTCTGTTTCTGCCTGCCTGCAAGTCTGTCTGTCTGTCTGCCTGCCTGTCTGTTTGTATGAGTCTGTCTGTTTCTCCCTGTTTCTCCCTGCCTGTCTGTCTGTCTGTCTATGTTTCTGTCTGTCTGTCTGTCTGCCTGCCTGCTTGCCATCCTGTCTGTCTGCCTGTCTGTCTTTCTGTCTATAACCCTGGGTGGAGCTCTGGATGTATGTGTAGTGGTTGGGCAGATAGCACATATGGACATGTATGTTCTTGTTAGCTGAGTGAAGGTCTGAAGGGACCAGATGTACCAGTTTTGACACACCATGGGTTCTCACAGAAGTCACTTTTAGATGTGTCTCAGACGAACTTGAGTGTGGGCAGAAGCATTCTAGTCTGAGCTCGGTCATCTAAGTGCATTGAATGTCATCAGCGCTATAGTGTGATGGACTTTACTATCCTGCATTCATCAGAGTAAATGTACTGTTTTATGCTACCATCCCCTCTCCGGCCCTCCAGGAACGACTGCTGTGCTTGATAGACTTGATGGAGGTAGGCCGCCTTATAATTTAGCTTGCTGTGGACCTGATTTCTGAGCTTTTCCTGGGGATGTTGCATTGTGTGTGTGTGTGTGTCTGTGTGTGTGTGTGTGTGTGTGTGTGTGTGTGTGTGTGTGTGTGCCCTGTTGAAGGTATTATTTCTACAGGCCTTTGTATGTACTGTCTCTATCACATAACATTGCCCTGCGAAGCTGCTCTACGTGCACATTCACATCTGTCTGTGTTTACAGTGTGTGTACAGTATGTGTGTTTGATTTGTTATGTACCCCTCCTCAAACACAGGTGTGTTTGTGCTTGCGTGTGTTTGTGTGTACTGTGTGCTAATCCATATGAGCGGCGGTCTCGTTCTCTCTCTTGTGTGCGGGAGCTGTGCGATTAACTGAGCGGTGATTATGAAGGGATCGCTGGGTACTGATGCTGCTCTGCAGCTCAGCGGAGACCTGTCCTCCCTCCCAGCAAGAATCAGAGCTCTGCGATTTACACTGGCAGAGCACATCCCGTCCCCTCTGGGCTCGTATAAACTATTTTAAATGTTAACACTAACTTTTTACTGCTGTAATCAAAACTCGCTTCTGCTAGGCTAAAATCACCGCTGCATTAAAGGCTAAAGGTCCTGTTTTTCCACACTAACATCGCTGCAATCATTTTTTTTCCAGCGTTTGCCCTTAACTTTGACCTACAATTAAATGCAAGCCTTTTGCTCTTTTTGAACACATTTTGGCAAGTTCAGCAATCACTATAATTTAAAAGTTTTCTCATCAGAACCAAAGCAGCACTTGCATTTATTTCTCTAAGTAAAGGATAGGCTAAGGTTAATTTAATCTGATCCTGCGTTCTGCTTGGGTACTGTCCTTACTGATGAAAAGACTCACTCATTCACTTGCTTAATTTGTAATGCCACTTTGGTTACCGCACCGCGTTTCATGTTTTGGAAGAGAACAGCAGTGTTCCCTCTCCTGATTGGGCAGTAGGTTAAGGTTGCAATTGGACCTTCCTAATTAGGGTGGAAATTGGACATGTACAGCCCCACATTGGATGGCGATATTTGTATTTAAAAAAAATAAATTAAAAATGTTAATATCATAAATGTCTTGGGTCATCAAAAGTTCATCACCATCCCTAGTTGAACAACAGCAGAACTGAGTACAGAACCCTTAAGGGAAATTTACACATTTATTTTGTTTTGAAACAGAAGGCAGTGTGATGGAAAAAATATTCTACAGCTGGCATTGTAAATATAGCTTTTCATATAAGGGCAGCAGCCTGGAGAAGTTTGAGCTCTCAACTACACGATAAACATCTGCCCTTTGATGCTAGCAGGGTGAGTGAAAAAAGCCCTATTTTAAGAGTCAATGCGCAATTGTCATACGCTAGCCTTAACACAAGGCGCTGGCGAATTTGGGCGTGTCCGGCTCAATTTCTGTAATTCTGTGACACTGGGCTTTAGCACAACTATGGAGTAGTTGTAAAAGAGGCTGGTTAAATAGGAACAGTTATTAACTGTGGGTGTGATGGACGTTTGGTGTCATTATTGCCAATCAAATCGGCTCATTTCTTTCCCTTGAAAAACAGTGCATTAGCGCCACAGCCAACCGCTAATTTCGTCATGGCCAAAGAACAAACGTGTTCTGAGAGGCTCTTTTAACAGCGTCTCTACGAGCCATTACTTGTGATGTCAAAACAAAGGTTGACTAGTTTTAATAGATTTATTTCCGCCTTACCAGATTTTATTTCCATTTACATGCCAGTGCCTGTTTCTTTGTTGTTCGTTTTTGTTTAATACCACTTTTTAAAATAACCAAAAAAAATCGCTTCAACTAAGTTTCAATATCTTCAGACATGTCCTTGATTAGAGGAATGTACTCTCTCTAGAGAAACAACTCTTTAGCCAACCAGTCCCTGCTTACTCGTTTGCACCGTTTATACAGTTTATACAGATGTTGAAGCAGGTCAGGTTAAGTAGCTTGCTCAAGGGTATAATAAGAGTGTCCTACTTAGAAACTGATCCTAGGTTATAAGCCCAGTTTCCTAACCATTGTACTACAGCTATGCTGCATAGAATAAAGAATGCACTGACTTTCTGAGAGCTGTATTGTGATGCACTGACTGGTCCAAACATCTGAAACGCATTTTCACACGCCAAAGCTCAGTCATTGGCTTAGCCCTGTCAAACTCACAAATAAAAGCAACCTGGCGGTGTGTTCTGAGCTGAATGTACGGAGAAAGTAGCCAATTTTATTGGACAGCGACTGTCAATTTTATTGGATATTCACTGTCACCTAACAGCCACTGTAAATTTGCTGCCTGTAAATAGTGTTCCCTATTGCACTGCCTGATACGGCATCCCATTATGTACTCCATTTTACCATAGTGACAGCTAAAAAATGGACACCACAAGAATTTACTGCACCTACGTGCATGTAACAAATGGGTATCTTACATTATTTGACAAGTGTAGAGCCAGTCTCCCAAATTCCTTGTATCTCTCGTTTAAGTAACTTGCATTGATTAACTCCATACAGGTGCAATGCCCACATAGCCAACTTTGGACTGCATAACTGAACATAGCTTGCATATCAAATTGTCAGAGTGAAATGAACAAAATGCTTCTGGCGTCTGTGTTACAGTATGTGTTCACACACTGTTGTACATTCATAATGCCACGAAAATACTGTAGCAAAATGCAGTTTAAGTTTAAACCTGGTCTGGATCAGTTTAAAAAAAAACAAACACATTGCAAAATGTTTCTAATGACACACACCCTATTGTGGCATTCAAACAATGTTGACACAAACGGATTTACTGCAGACAAAACCTGACGCAGCTGACAAATATTCCATTTGTGGGAAACAAAACTAGCAATTCCACGTCCAGGTGTGGTTGCTCTTGCATTGTCATGAAAATATGGCTCCTTTTCTTACAGTTTTCTATTTCAATAAAAAGTACCGTATTATGGACAATGAAATCGTTTTACTTCTGTTTTTAACACCACACCGTTTAGACTTTAAACAATTAAAATAAATGAACACCAATTACGCTACAGAAAAACAACATTCCAATAAACAGATTCATTCGATTAAAGTAATGAATGAAAATGAAAGTAATTTATAACACCTATTCTTGGTTTTCCTAGTTTCTTATTGCTGCAAAGCATTCTGTAAATGTTTTGAGAACCACTGATTTGGATTGTTTCACTCATCTTTTGTCTCCTTTTATTTGAATTTCTCGCCTTCTGTCTTTTTCAGAATGACAGCGCGTTGGAGGGCAGCATCGACGTGCCACAAGATGCTTTCAATGCCCTGCCCGACATCTCTCTGGTGAGTCCTGTAGTCTCAGAAGCTCTGAACTCAGAGCAGAGCTTTTTGTGTCCACCGACTCCGCTCCCTTTCTTGTAAACGCTGTAAGAGCTTGATTATAAATGTGAAAGATCTAAGGTTGTGAAAGTGCTTGGTTTTCCTTTTTTAGAACCATACATATCCTGTAAAATGAAAACCAGCGTTGTGAGAATCAAAATTCAATGTCACCATTGTTTCGTTTTACTGAAAACACAATCCATGTGATAACCTGGTTAACCATGCAGAGATTTTCAAATCAAAAATACAACTTGGTAGCTTCATCAGAAGGCCATTCATTTGAAAGAGTCCATGACATATTCCTTGAAAGCCATTAAAAGGTCAAACGACAACTGCATGGGTTACTGTGGAACGAGACAAACCTAATTTCACTCCAGTTACTCTTTTGCACAGACAACCTAACTCTGAAAAGTTGCAGAACTTTGATATTTAGAGGTCGCGTTTGAATGAGAGCCAGAGTCCGCATTATGGAAAAGCTGCTGTGGTAATTTGCCTGCTCAGTACATAGTAACATTAACAGAAATGGTCTGTTATGACATTTGATAGAACAAAGTTATAAATAACATTCGCAGTTCGGGCACGCAAAGCTCAGCACGTTTCACATCCATCCAGCTACACTTTCATTTCTGCTGGATAAAATAAGAAAGTAAACAGAGCACGTACATCCAAATAAATGATACGCAACCAACCAGCTACACAGCAGGTTGCATGCTACAGTGTACTTATAGCTAATACTGAGTTACATTTTCAAAGAATAGGAATAACTTAGAATCAATTACTAAATCAATCCATTGATCTTATTTGATATAGTGCTTTTAGCAAAGGGGATGTCACAGCCCCCCCCCCCCACTCCCCCCACCACGAAATTTAACAAAGTGTCCTTTTTCATCAACCATATGTATGATGTTTTTTTTTTCTCTGTTCATTGCAAACTCAAAGGCATAGTGGGTGTGTGTTTGTGTAGAAGAGCCAGCAAATGGGAGGGGGACATTAGAAGGCCCTAAAATACTGTAATCTTTGCCAATAAGAGCCCCCCCCCAGCTCACAGCAGGCCAGCGCAACAGCAACAAAACCAGAGGTGGGTGGGTGGGAGGGGGGGGTTACTCGAACAAAGGCACAAAGTGAATGTGCCCTACGGAGAGCCCAGACGCTGACCACAGAGAGCAGCTTAGTCAGCCTGGCTGCAGAGAGAGGACAGGCAGTGCTGCCTCTGCCAGCTGAAAGATTTAGAGACAGCCTGCCACTTTCTTACCATTCGTGGAATAAAAAAGATCAATAAAAGCAAACGCGTTCTTCTGCCCGAGGAGCGCAGGGGTCGCCCCCGGATTTCCAGGTCACCCTGTGTCAAATCTCAAACTCCTCCAAGGAGGAGAGCCACATACCGGTATCGTAAACTCAAGGGGAGAGTAGTAATTCCTACTTTTATCCTCCTGTTTTATTTACAGTTTAGGAGCGAGGAATGCCTCGTTTTTGTCATAGGCCCCTCCTTTTTGTCACAGGCCGCACGTTCTCTCAGCCACCTCTCATGTTCTCTCTGCAGTCCAGCAGCTGGGCAGTCATCGGCATTGCACTGAGGGACTACGCTTTGGCCGGCAGGCTGCGGGTTTCTCATTGGCCGGAACGGTCACGTTTTAGTGGTGAGGCGGGGAGAACCCTGCCGACCAATCTGCTTCTTCCACGGGCGACGGCACGCCTCAGCCAATCGCTGCAGCGCTGCCGGCCACGTGATGCGTTACGACCTGCGTGTTTTATCTCACGCTACTTAAAAGCTCTCACGCTTATTTTCAGAGAAACAAATTGTTTTCAGTACACCTTTCCAAAACATGAAAACTGATTTGAGAGAAGCAAGCGAGAAGGAAAGCAAGGGAGAGAGACAATTGAGGGAGCGTGAGAACTGAACTGCTTTCAGTGTTTGTTCTGCGTTTTGAACTTGAACGAAATTAAATCCGGCTTGCTTCATAAAAGTATTCAGCAGGGTGCTGAGCCTTCTGTCAACATTCTCCTGCCTTTTGCGAGTGAAATTGATTTTGTTTTTAAACAGCACGTTGGTTTGCTGAGTTAATCTGGCGGTTGGTGTGCGAGCGTGTGCGTAAATGGGTGAATGAGAGGCATTCATTGTAAAGCGCCCTGTGCAGTAGTTGCTTGAAAATGCGCTGTATAAATGCAGTCCATTTAATCTCAGCACACCAAAGGCCTAGCTGGACCCGGAGCAGAGGTGAGAGCGGTGAATTGAGATGGGGAGGTGGGGGGCGTGCAGTTTGATGGTAAGGACAACCAGAGCGTGCTGTGTGTGCATTTCTCCTTCCAGGATGAAGTGCGGTGTGCGTCCGACTCCCCGCCCCCCTTCAAACCCCCTCCTCCCCCGGGGGTCTCGAGGCAGCCCAGCAGGAGGGACCGGTCCAAGCAGGCCTCGCCGGGGTCGCCCCAGTCAGGGCTGCTTTTCACCACCCCCTCCGCCTCCAACCTCCCCCAGAATGGTGGCCACGCCTCCCCAGCCTTCGCCCCTCCCACTGCCCCTCCCACACACAAATCAGCGGTGGCCCAGCCGCCCCACGTCTCGCCCCAGCCCCCGGTCAGCCCCTCCCCCCGGGTGCAGTCCCCGAGCGCGGCCAACCCCGCTCCTGTATCTCCCAAAACCCCCGCCCGCCCTGCCCCTCAGACTCCGCCCCCTGCCCCCTCACTCCCTCCCTCACCCGCCCCCTCCCTCCCCGAACCCACCCCAGCCCCTCCCAGCCCGGAGAAGGCCCCGCCCTCTTCGCCCGGCTCGGCCCAGCAGTTTATCAGGGTGGAGATTCACAGGCCCGGCGCGGAGGCTGATGTCACCGAGGTTCGACCGCTGCCCCAGGCCAGAGGTGAGGGGGGAGGGGGGAGGGATCAGATGCACACAGTCAGTCCACAGAGGCTGCGCTGTCATCCCGCGGCAGCCTTTGATCGCAGCAGGATCGATCGGGTGCTCGTTAAACGCGTGTGATATTTATTTCTGAAGCCTGTGGACGCTGCTATGGCAACATGAGCAGATTGACACCTGCAGAAGCTCTAATTGCAATACTCCAGATATTTCATGTATATTTACAGTGTACTGCCAGGCTTGTTTGCGTGTGCTTGTGTTTAAGTGTACTGTGTGTTTGTGTACACACACACATGCACGTGTGTGTGTGTGTGTGTGTGTGTGTATTAATGCACATACACATACATGCATGCATATGTGTTTGTTTCTGTGCAAACACACGCATGTTTGTTTGAACTGTATGTGTATTCATTCCTTTGTGTGTGCGTGTGTGTGTACGTGCATGAGTGAGTGGGTTCCTTTATGCACGTGTGCGCGTCTGTGTGTAACTGCGCATCTGCACACGTGCAGGCACCACCCTGTCGCAGCTGTCAGACAGCGGGCAGACGCTGAGCGAGGACAGCGGGGTGGACATCGCCGAGTCGGGGGGGCTCAGTAAGGACAGCAGCCCCCGTCCTGCCAGGACGCACCCACAGCGGGAGCCGCAGGGAGCCGCGTCGGCCGAGCCCTCCACCAAACCGGTGAGAGAGAGGGAGGAGAAGGGTGTAAGAGAGAGGAGAGGGGAGGAGACAGAAAGGAGTGGAGGACAAAGTGGAGAATCATCTAACGCTTTGTTTGAGGACATTTAGTTTGGGTACACGTTCCCAGCGTGCACATTAGTCTAGTGTGCCAGATGCCCCTTGAAGCTTGAAGGAACATTGCAGGAAGGCCTTTGAATGTCATTCACTTTTGTCAAGATTTTACAGTTTTTTTCTTTTTAGAGTTGTGCATTGTCATTTGCATTGATTTCATCATGAATGTTAGCAATTTAATTTAAGTGTGCTGTTTCAGTGCCTCCAAATGCAGCATTACAGTATATTTGAGACATATCATCTCTGATGTTTACACATATCCTCTATACTTTTTCATGACTTTGACAGAAAGGTTCTTTGGAAAAATAAATATGTCCTAAGTCTATCTGGGGAACATTCTCAGCATAACATTGTCTCACCGCCAAACAGACAGAATACTCCCCATTGTTTGTGCAACATTTAGTGATAGCTGAAAGGAGAGATATAAGGGTTGTGTATAAGGTTGTGAAGAACAGAAATGTGGTTGATGTTTCCTCACTAAGTTTGAAAGCAAACATTGCAAAAGCTGAGCAGGAAGCAGAAATGACGGACAGTACGGTGGAGGGGAATGTTGAGTGAGAGAGGTGCTCTGAGAGATTGAGTTATGGACACTCAAGGATTAGCCTGTTATCAGGCTGTCATAGAGGTTTGCTTAGAAAGGCAAAGCTCTTTAACCCTTTAAGGTGAGAGATGACAAATATATGATTAGAATGTCCTTTACTGAAGATTCTAATGCTAATGTAACAAGCACTATTGGTACCTGGAGTTCTAGAACACTGATTTAGAATTTAGATGCTTTGGAGTTCTAGACTAGAACACTGACTTGGAATTTAGAAAAAAACATTCCAAAAAAACCTACCCTTCAAAGGGTTATTAGCCCTGGGTTCTCTTACTGCGTTTCCTTTCCCCCCTCTGTCTCAAACTGTGCCCTCCCTGCTCTCTCACTGTAGCCGGGGTTACTGGAGCCCACCTCCACCCTGGTCCGCGTGGTGAAGAGCGCCAGCACCTTGGGCATCGCCATTGAGGGGGGTGCCAACACCCGCCAGCCCCTCCCCCGCATCGTCACCATACAGGTCTGTCACATGGGGGTCAAGGGTCATTTCTGCTGCATCCTGCACCACGTAACCTAACAAGCAATATCCTCCAAAAACCCAGCAAATCATTTTTGTCCCCTGTAGTGGACATGAGTTTCAAATGGTTTTAGATCTTAATCTCACCCATTCCATTATTCTACTATGCTGAAACCCATTGTTCTGTGTAAATAATGTTATTAATTTAAACAATTACATTTTAATACTAATAAATAATCATCCAAGACACGTATTTGTACTATGCCAAAAACATTTTTTTTTTTTACTTTTTTCTGTGGGGTCTCAGGATGGTATGTCAATGAAAAGGGCCTGCTTGGTGGCTCATCCTTTTGAGATACAGTTTCAGTGTTCAGACAATGGACTATTAATAAATATGAACAAAGTGACTGTGACGTCACCCATTTACTTCCCAAAGACCTATACCAATGACCTCACGGGGCAGCACGCAATTGTCTGCAGCATCGCTTGGGGAAGAGAAATATCTATGGTAAATAATGTCTATGGTTTGGAAGCAAATCACACTGGTGAAGTGTCTGCTGTTCAGCCTGTTAGCTCGCAAAGTGACACGTACATGTCACAGACTTATCTGATTCTCTGGAAACGCTTATGTGAACAAGGCCATGCTCGATTGATTTCCGAGTTTGAGTTCACAGGTGGCTCGCGTGATTCATTTTCTCTCGGCTAGTTTTTTGTTTTGTTTTGGATTTTGTTTCCGTAACAACGAAACACACAAGTGCCTAGGCTGTTCTCCTTTGTAAAGGCGGAAGGCGGTGGCTCCAGCTCCGCGTCTGCTTTGGGCGAAAGGAAAAAGATGGGCTGAACGGTGCGGTGGGCGGAAAAGAAAACAAGGGCGGCAAAATGAAAGAGAGGAGCAAAGAGGGATTGTCGGAACAAGGCGCTCTATAATTAAGGGAAGGAGCGGGGGGGGAGGGGGGGCGAGAAGGAGAGGCGGAGAGGTGGCGAACACCCTGGGACTAGTGGACTTTAATTTCCCCTCCACCAGAGAGATCGTTCATCAGCACTTTCGCAGATATGCAGAGGGGACGAAGCCGAGGCGATGAAGCCTTTGTCTTTGCTCGTCTTGTTTGTTTTGCGCTTCCTGATTTTCATGCCAAATGTCCATTTCAGCCGACAGGAGATTTCCATATCAATACTGCGGTGGCCATAAATATCAGGGAACACAGACCACTGGAGGTGTGTACAATTTCATATTACAGTGGCTTTGTGAGGACACTCACACCATGGGCTACTGTTACCACACTGGACCTTCCTTGACACATGGTACCTATGATAACAATAAGAACACATCACAATTAAGAATCCCTAAAATCCAGAAAGTCTCTTATTGCTTTTTTTCTGGTCCGTTGTGTCTTACTCCCTCATTTCCTCCGTACAGAGGGGCGGCTCCGCCCACAACTGCGGCGAGCTGAAGGTGGGTCAGGTGATCCTGGAGGTGAACGGGATCTCGCTGAGGGGGCGGGAGCACCGGGACGCCGCGCGCCTCATCGCCGAGGCCTTCAAGACCAAAGAGAAGGACCACGTCGACTTCCTGGTCTCCGACCTCAACGTGGCCCTGTAGGAGGCGCCAGAGAGACGCTGCGTGCGGTGCGGTGACGGCGGGGATGTGGAGTGTGGAGAAGGAGGGGTCAGTGAAAGGCGAGGTAAAGACAGACCAAGGCTCGTGCAGATGTTTCACCACACTTCCCATCCTTCTCCCCATAAGTAGGAATGTGGGAGGCCTGGGGGAGGGGCAGCAGAGAGGCCCCGCCCACCAGGGCGTGTCCCAAGGTCTCTCAGTCCTCGTCTCCACAGGTGAGGGGAGCAGGGGCTGTGAGGTTGGGCTGACCAAATTAATGAATGTCCAGCCAATTCAAGAACAGGGAAGGGGGGTGCTGGGGGGGCCTCTGGGGAAAGGACACAAGACTCAATGACATCATGGAGAGCAAACTGCAGTGCCCTCTTACTTCCTGTCACTGTGAGCCCCCCCATCTTGACGGAACCCCAGCTACCGCAGCACCCCAAGTATCATGGGACTGAGGTAGCAGCGAAACAGAGACTCTGAAAACTATCACAACAACAGATGGGCCGAGAGAGCTTCAGCAACAGCCCCTCTCTCTCGTTCTCTCCCTCTAAATGGGGGTTTAGCATTTCTTTGGATCAGTCTGGGACTCCCACAGAGAAACAGCTTGCGCCGTCCCAGAATCCCCACCACATAACATCACCTCATCAGCTCCAAAGAATCGACTGTTTTCTACATGTGTTTACGGGTGCCATTTTCTATAAGTACGCCCCTCACACACACATTTGCACTGACATCTCTGTAATATACTTATATGTATATGTAAAATATATGTACAAATAAATAGTAATATATATGTGAAAATGCGAAGGTCAGAGATGTGATTCTTAATCAGGTCTGTGAGGGTGTTATTTTTGCTAACAGGATCACTTTAGCCAATTGCAGTTATTTCTTACAGTAATAAGGGTCGCTTAAACCAATCCGCTTTAATTGCCTTTCCCTCATTGGCTGAGTTCACTTTCGCTTGCGGAGTTCTGCGCCCCGGCCTGCTTCCATAGTTACGCTAAGCCGCGGTAATTAAAAGTCTGGTGGCGGCAGCGGCGGCGGACGTTTCCGGAGCGTGGCGTGACCGGTAGCTCCGCTGAAGCGGGCCCGGGGGCCTGAGCGCGTGTTACAGGGTCGATTTTCTTTTTCGCCGGAGAAGCTCGGAAACACGCTACGATTCAGGGGAGACAGCAGAGGGAACTGGGGTAACAAATGAGCACTTTATCCAAAGCGGGAGACTTAATGAGACTGTAATGAAGAGGTAGAGAGATGGCGCGATTGAGAAAATGAGGAAATTACCAAAAGTGTATGTTGATTGTAGGGTGTGCTGGGAGGGGGAGGCGGCTATTTTCGGAGAGGCGGATGAATAGAGGGACAACGGAAAGGTGACTTGTTTACTGAGGGAACAAAGGAGTGTGACTGTGTATGTGTGTTGGAGTTACTGTTTTTGTATGTAAATGTATGTGTATGCATGTGTGTGTATGCTGTGTTTTTGTTGTGCGTGTTTGTGTGTGTATTTTTGGATGTGAATTTAAATAATATGTATATTTATGTGTTTTTTCTTGCGTTACTGCATGTCTGTGTGTATGTGTATGTCCAAGTGTGTGTGTGTGTGTGTTTTCCTCAGTAAGAAAAAATGAAGAGGCAAGAGTTTTGGATTAGAGGGTCCGTAGTGGTAAGCTTGTTACAGGTGTATGGAGCTGTCACTATGGTGACAGAAGTTCCAGCCAGAGAAGTGTACTCAGAGTTTCCATTTGTCTGTGTGACCTTCTCAAATCAGGAACTTGGACCTAATAAAATATTGAACAAATAATATTTTGAATATGCATTTATGATTTGAATGAGTTTAGAAAGGGTTTTGCATTATTTTTCTAAGAAAAGATATGATATACATGGTTGTTTTTTTGCAGATGTGCACGTATTGGGCCCCAAAAGTAGTGTTATACTGTATATAATAATGCAATTGCAGCAGCGATTCCAATGTGTAAAGAGATATCAGTGTAACTTGATAACATTATAAAGAGACAAAAATGTAACTTTCTACTTCAGCAGTTTCACAGTAAATGATCCACACCTCATTCAGTTTTGCTTTTAGGTTTGGCTCTTCCTGCATTTTTTTTTTCATTTGTGCAATTTTCTGGCCTGAGGCTGAATGTGTTCTAAGGATGAATCTGTAACAGAAAGCCCACACCATGTGAATTACCTGGGGAATAACAGGAGACTTAATACACAGCAGAACATTCCTGCTAATGAGAAAACAATAAATAAATTTTAAAATCCTCGAATGGCTTTGTTGTGTTTTTGTTTTGTCACTTTAGTCACGTCGCAGCTGTGTAAAACAATGCCCACCGGATGGCGTATTCCACGGTGCAATTTTAATACGGGACTGTCTGTAAACCTTGAAGCTGGATCATTTCCTGAACTTTGAACGCACCTGAACCTAGGTGCTCCATAATGAGTGTGTTTATTGCAGTATTCTGTGCGGTGTGTGTGTGTGTGTGTGGGTTTTTTTAATCCCACAAGGGACCTTACCATGTTTTATGGCAAATAGTGGTGGAGTTTTGTTTTGTCTCAGAGACTACACGAGCGTGTGCAAAACGCTGCCTTTGATGTCTCTCATGTAATTTAACAAGTGAATACAGATAACAGCTTGTGAGAGGTGACTGTCACAGTTGCACAGAAGCTCTCTCTAGCGAGCACTTAAAACCCCGCGTTTCTCCCTTTCTCATGCTCGCATACCTAATCAAAAATTCTCCCTCACGTCAACAGTAATTCAAGGGGCCTTGCTGCCATGCCAGGTACGCAGAGGTGAATCTTGAAGGTCACAAATTCACTTCAGCGTTCGCTTACCCAAGCATGTTAGCGTCACGCTCCCGCATAAAGCTCTGTGACATTTTCGAGCCCTTGTGGAGCCTTGATTTAAATTTAGGAAAGGGTAATTTTCTCTCACTTGAAATCTGGCCTGGTATATGGGCTCGAGAGCACAGCATGTGATTTCCAGCGAGATTTCTGCTATCCTGGCTAACAAATCAGGTCTGGGACAGCAGGTGGCATTGTAAAACATGCAGCAGGCAGACTGGAAACAGTTCCTTTGCAGCCCCAATCTCAGATGCCAGTAAACAGAAGGGACAGTGAAATGTATTTCCTACACTGTGATCAGAAGAACAGATTTTGTTTGTGTGGTATGCTGAGGTATTGTGTCACTCCTGTTCCCTTTAATTCCATGACCCAAGATAAGATAACATGGACCATCTGTATTGTGTAGTGAGTGACTCAGCACTATCTACTGGAAACAATATAACACATAATCATCTAGGGATGTCATCTCCATTAGTCAACAAATTTTCCAGGACTTAATCTAGTGAACCTCTCGACGTATGTCTGTAACTGCTTCTTGACTCAATGTTGTTTTATTTTTCGCCTCATAAATAAACTGACTATACTGTTTAATAAGAAGCTATAAGATACATTGCACAAACTCCCTGCTGCCGTGCTGTTTATACACAATCAATGTCTTTGATTTTCCAGTAAAGATAACTGCACAACAAACTCCTGTACAGAAACTACATTTCCAGCGCTTGGTCCTGGGAGTTTTTTTAACACTGCCAAGAAAAATATTGAATTGACATTCTCTTCCCCTCTCATCTCACTTATTATAAAAAAGACAAAGTTGTTAAAATTCCTAAAAAGGAATCTGTGCAATTCCACCTTGTTTTTTCAGTTTGAGGTCTACAAGATCTAGAAAAAGTAGAAACAATTCAAGTGATAAAACATCACACTGAAAAATTGGTTTATTGTCAAGCTGTATAGCAGTCAGTAGGGTGACAGCCTGTATACAGGCCCCTGCCATGGCAGCTTTTGAGCTGTGATCCTTTTCACAGTCTGCTACCCTCCAACTTCTACCTGTCTGAATAAAGCAAAAACTAAGAAAGGAGGGTGAACTCTCTCTTCTTTTTATTTGAAAAAAAACTTTTATATTATGGTCAATGCAGCACTTTTGTATTCTTTTTAAGTCTTTTAAACCCACATGCACTTGTGTCTCACAAAGGTTCACTTGTAAAAGGATCAGCCATGAATTTTACACGCCAGACATTAACAGCCTTTTTGTGAAGGCGGAGGTCGCTTATGGGACACGCACCAAGTGCTTTGGCAAGGACAGGGTAAGACAACCTTGTGCATAAAAAGGCCTTCAATTAATGGTCTTCTCCAGAGCTAAATTATCCTGGAAATCAATCACATAAATGAAATCCTTTCTGGTATGGGAAGCAGACAAAATAATTCAGTTAATCAAAACAAGGATAATAATATCATTTATTGCGAGAGTTGACACATAGGGTGACTTATAATGTCACACCTTGTAAATACTGCAGACTTATGTAAAAAAATTTTTATGGTAAAATCCTGAGGTAAAACATCAGAACTCCATTTGGGATGTAAACCTGCAACTCCTCAGATTAGAGTGTAACACATCACTGTGCCACAACCTTTGGCTGGCGTTTGATTGCAATGGAAAGACGTACTCATACACTGGTATGGTATTTAATTCATCCTTGAGCTAGCCTTGAGGGATTATTTCTCGGACGGTGATGCGAGGATGATCATAAAACAGGAAGTAACATACGCTGTAACTTCCCAAGCACCGGCCTGTACTCCAAAGTTGAGTCTGGTAAGTTCTTCCAGTCAGAAACCGGCATGGTTTTCTTCCCCTTTGGAGTTTGGTTCACTGCCATAGACATTGCGGCTCTGGGGAGAGACAATCCTGTCTTTTCCGCACAGCCCCATTTACACTGATGAGCATCAAGAGTGTTGAGAGAGACACTGCCATCAATGAAAATTCAATGAAATGCATTTAGGCAGTTTAAAGGCAAAGGCAATTCCATCAAACAAGGCATTTTTATATTATTAAATACCGTCCCCTGTTTTTCAGAATACTGCCAATTTTTCAGAAAAGACATTAAAATTTGATGTCAGTTTACCCTGGTCCCACACACCTGTTCCTGACACAATCAGCTAAACAGTTTGCAGATCTCCAGAGCTTTTCACCAAATGAAAAAACACAATTTCTCCATCCGATTAACAGCATGAAGCCAAAGAAATTTGTCCAATCAACAGCAGCATTTCAGGAGTTACCTGCCAAGTAGCAGGACCTGCCCTCAGCAGACATACGGTAGCTTATTTGTTCTCTCTCAGCCACCGGGAGCCATTCACCACAGCGATTACCAACCTGACTGACTTCCTGTTAGAACACCCTACCCCAGTAAAAAGAAACCAAATACTGGAGTGTCCCACTACTGGAGTCACCTGTTCACAGTGAGCTGAATGCATTGCTCAGACTCCAAACAGCAAGGTCTAAGCTACAGGTGAACACCTTTACTGATTGACTCATTTGAGACCCAGACATACACACTAATGACCACTTCTGAGAGACTTGGTGTGCCGAGTAGAATCTCTTCTTTTGTTTGTGATTCTAAAGCTTGATTAATGCTGTCTGGGAAAGGTGTACTTTCTGGTATAACAGAGCTTCATGAATGAAATTGGCATCTATTAAATCCAGCTAAACTGGCCATGTCTATATATATATTTTTTTTAAATACATAATGGATTTACCTTTTATGAGGGGCTGTGGTGGGGTGGGTGGAGTTCAGTCTATGGTGCCACAACATAATGCATAAAGGCTTTTTAAATCTCATTCAGTATTACATTATTCATTCATATGCATTTTCTAAGCCAATTCTTTTAACCGTGGAAACATAGCAGATGCTTTTAAAGCAAATTACTCTGAAGGTTTTCTGATGAATTTTTTTTCAATGGCACAAGAGTATAGCCGGCAGAGAAAGCAGACCTGCAACCTCCTGGTCAGAAATCCAGTCTGTTAAGGGCTAAGTAGGTTGAGTGATTTAGATGCTGGCAGTGCTGACTCAGTTTTGGTCCATATGCGGTGTGACAATCTCTGCCTCTAACAATGACATGAAAATCAATGCTGAGCATTTGGTTGAGTCAGGAATTATACAGGCATTAATGGCAATACTAATAAAAAATGCTCCAATCTGCTAGGGCAGAGATAAAATAATTTTAGAAAAGCTTAAACTAACAAGGTGGGGCGTGGGGGGGGGGAGGGGAATGTCACATGTTCTTGTCTAATATTGTTTCCAGTTTAACCTCACATAATAACCCATTAATATGTTTTATGTATGCTCCTTGTTCTTTATGAATTCAACTTTGCTGGATCATAAATAATGTGCCGATAAATAATGTATTGATAATGTATTGGCTCCCCCTAGCGTCAGTAACTCAGACATTTAAATGTTTTGCGCAATACCGTAGTAATATCTTTGGTAGTAGTGACAAGTCTCCCTCCTGTGGACGTCGGTGATGTTACAAAGAAGCAATGCTTTTCGCTACTTTTTTCCTGACGCTTTGCAATTGCAACTAGAATGTTAGCTGGCCAGTTAACCTTGACTGTACCATCACATCATATATATGACGATTAAAGTAATTCATTTTCACATTATAGCTGTATAGGTACAGTGGAATGAATAGCTAAAATTTGCTAGTCTGGTTTCCTGTTATGGTCGGCTCCGTGGTAGACACAAGCGTTGTTCGCTTCCCCCACAACGCAGTTACGTGCGACCAATCAACGTGTTGCACTGGGCGTCCGTATGAATTTTTTTAATATTCCCCCGCCTTGATAACTAGTCCATGCTCTTTCGAGTTGTAAATGTATTGTTTGGCAGTTTAGCTAATAAAGCTAGTTATCACATTATAGACAAAGAATAATTGCGATTTCGGAAGTTAAAAGTGAGCAGACCAATGATTTGTTGTGTGTGTGTATAAGTTAGCTAACTAGTGTGACAAATCTGTTTTGTCTTTACAAACTTACTTTAAAAATAAGTTAACTTACATGTTTGAAGACAGCTGTAAGAAAACTGCGTGATCATCGCCGTGACCGTTAAAAGGTAGGTGGAGCACCAGCTAACTAAAAGTAAAATGAACAAGTATCATATTTAACGTTATGTTTACACAGATTGTTGGTCAATGGTATGGTAAAATATCAGTTGTTTGCTAGTTATCTACCTGGGAGTTGTCAGGACTTGAGCTAGCTAACTAATCGGCTGCTTGCAGTTACCAAAAATGCAGGTTGTTAGCTAGTTCAAACTTTCACTCAGCAACAGCTTGGCTAGCAAGCAATTTGGAAAGACCAAACTTTACGCGTATGAACAATATTTCAAAAGATATTTGTGTTATCCGGGTTCCTTAAAGACAACTGCAGACCTATTTAGTCGGGTGGGAGCTATTGGACGTTGGCTGACAGTTGAATCCCTAGCTCTGTTTTGGTTATGCCAGTGTGTGGGGTCATGGAGGTGGGGTAAGACGAGTAACGTTATCTCACTTCGCTACCAAATGATGAAAGTAACTATTTCGAGAGAGTATTATACACGTGGATTAAACCAATATTAAGTCGATGTATCTTCCTGAGCTCCAAGTAACAAACCTTGGCACTGCAGTTAACTTTACAAATGTATTAGGCCTATTTGGTAGTTGGCACAATAGTATATGAGAATGCGAATGTACAAATAGCTATAACGTAATTAAAAATGTGGAAATCCGGCGCACTCGAGCTGGATATAGGCAGATGCTCTATTAATAATCCACTACATCATAAAGATAAAAACGACGCGTTTCGCCTGTCGATTCGCCAGATCCGCCCACCTTGACGAGTCCGGTAACCAGCCTGGTCGAGCTGGGCTGGGCTGTGCTGGTGTACCAGCTGCCAGCTTATCAGCCACCAGCTTTTTCACAAACCTACCTTTTTTTTTGAAGAGCCATGAAGGAGGGCATGCTCGAAGACATACAGTGCAGTGATTCAGAGAGCACCAGCACCTCTTGCTAATAATCAGGATTTCTAAGAATAAGAAGGTACAAATGGCGGAGGGAGCTGAGGTACTGTGCTGAGAGATTTGAACCTGCAACCTTCTGGATGTATGGTCAGCCCTCTAACCTGTCTGCCTGTAATAATAATAACAATAATAATACTGTTAATAAGTTTTCTCTTTCCATTCGCTGTCACCCTTAGCATGGATCTGAGGTCACATGACCCTGTTGCCATATACAGGTTTCCTTGGTCATGTAGCCTATCTCCCAATAAGATGATTTGTGTAATCTGGGATGTTTTGGGTGAGGATGGACTGGGGCCAGCTTCTGTGTCAGATGACACCTGGTCCTGTCTTTCATAAATAAATATATTAAAAAGTTTGAGAGTCTGATAATCTTAACAGAGATTCTGAAGTTTTACCTTCCCACAGCCCACTTTAGGGGTGAATGACATTCTCTGTGACCCAGTTACAAGTAAAATGTGACCTAACATCCATCCAGATATGGAACATGTACACCAGCACGTACGCTAACCAATGCAGCATTTAGCTTGGTTAATGTGAATGCCGATGAATGGAGTGAAGTACAGTATTAATAGTTCTGCTTCAGTATAGTGATGAAATCCATCATCGTTGGTTGACATATCATTACTCCTGATCAAGGATTTTAAGAGAATGCAACACTGGTTTGCTTGGTACTGTAGCTGGTTTTCAGTCATATTTGGGTAGTTTTTCAGAGAAGCTGTAGGCTACATGTGGAACATATCTACGATTTTTGTGAAAAGGCCTATCATAGCAGAAATTGTGACTGTAAATTTTATATCACCTACCCCTGCTTTGAAGTGGAACATTAAGGCTATAAAACACAAACCAGCTCTATTTATAGCCTACACTATATATAGAATACCACGTTTAAGCAAACTAATGCAATATGGGTATAATGCGGTCTCTGGTTTTAGTTTGGAAGAATTTTAGCCGTACCAACTGCCATGTGTCTCTGTGTGTGCATGCCTGTTTGCCTTGTGTTTCTGAATGGAGGTCTATGAGAAGGGACAGTATTCAGAGGCATATCTCAGACACCGCTTTGCCCTTGGTGCAGGATGCAGGGGTCATGTGACCATAATGAGAGCAACCGGTGTCTGTGGAGCCAAGACTAAACCCTATAAGAGTACAATGGAGATGCATTATGTTGAACTCTTCCTCATTTTAAAGCAGTTCATTGGTTGAAGCCTTGGGGAGGTTCATATGTTGTTTTTGACTTTCATTATTCAGAATGAATGGGTGATTTCGTCACATTGTCCTGTGGGGTTATTTTTGAGGAAGATCAAGCTTCCTAACCCTCTATGTTATGAGATCAGAAGTAGGCTAAGTAACTTGTATTTGAAAGCAATGGGGTTCTAGAACACTGACTTAAATTTAAAAAAGAACGTTCCAAAAAACATGCTGTTCAAAGGGCTGAGAACAGCTTGTCCCATAGATCACAGGGAGCCCAAATGAGACCCTTGACTGGTGTTTCTGACCACTAAAGATTGTGTGGTCCTAGAATTTAAGTAGGTTTTAACTATAGCCTACCAGCCCAAATATGCAAAAGCTCTGAATGCCGAATGGAAATATTAAAGAGTTACGTAAGCTATTGAAATCGTATATGAGGTGTTATCTTTACACTGAGCCGTGTGTATAAAAATCATTGAAAAAAAACAAGGATAACATGTAATTTTACTGTCAGTTAGGCCTATTTTCTAGTAAATCACAGTGCTCGCCCATTGACTGCACTATAGAAAAACAAATGTGTTTGAGTCTGAACAGTTTTGATGTAGGCCTAATCCTTTCCCACACAAAGACTGACTGTTGCATATATTTGTCTTTTGTGAGAAGAGCCATTCTTGAAATTCTACTTGCGCCCTTTCCTGGCTGGGGCGGCCTTGTTGTGGTGGGGGGAGTTGTCATGGTTACGTTCGGCCACAGCTCAGTCTTGAAGGGAGTCCCTTTGCCAGGGCATGGGCGCTTTGGAGAACCAGCTATCAGATAGACAAACGCGCCCTCAATTCTCTTAATCAGATACAAAGTGCTCCGTGTCCCTCTTGAAGACGGCCTTCTGCAGTAAGTGTGGTGTAAGGAACGTCAGTGTCACTGGTGCGTTTATGACTAATCTTAAAGTATACGTTGCACAGTTCTCAGCAGATGTACGTAGCATGCCATTTTGTAATGCATGCGGAAGCAGTTAGCCTAAATAATGTTAGTGTTCACGTGTGGGTTTCTAAAGCAACAGGACAGATTTAGAAGCCTCTTTGCAGCACTCTTTGTCACAATGTGGCTTTTAACAAGTACACAGTGTTGGACAGCAAGTCTGAGTTGAATGAATAGACAGAGAGGTCCTTTGGTAACCCTTCCTATAGCTGATAGAAGGGGTTTGTTTAACTGTGTGTGTGTGTGTGCGTGCTGTATGCATGCTGTGATCCCTGGGCCACTAAGCAGTCATTGTGGTGTTTCCTGCAATCACAGAACACACGAAGAGAGGAAATAAATGGAACTGAAGTTCTATTTGGCACTTTCCCTCTTTTCCCTTGTTCTCTCTTTTCCCTTTTCTCACTCACTCCCCTCCTCCCTCCTCTCAGCTGTAGTGGGAGTAGTGTAGTATCTCAGCGGAAGCTGGAGGTTTATTGCTTTTTTAGTGCCTCGGTGCTCCACCCTCTCCCCTGCTCCCCTCGCTGGCTCTGTGGAACTCCCAGCATTACTACCAGCTGCTCCGTCACCCACGGCAACATCGGAGCTCCTGCTCTTTCTTCACTAGCCACAAGGGCAACCACTGCAGTCAGCACAACACCAGTCACGTAATTAAATGTTTTTTTTGATTACCGTCCGCGCGAGTGACGCCTCATCAGTAACGACTGACGGCAGGCCTAAAGCAACTTCCCGGTTACGCGTTACCGTGTTTCGCGCGCGCGGCTTCCGTTTGAACGCGCGTCCGCGACGCGCGGCAGGCTAGCATCGGTAGGAGAGCGTATCAGTGAGCGCGTGCCAGCCTGAGAGTGTGTCAGCAGAAGACGCGCTGATAGAAACGCGTATGCAGAGAAACGTATGTGAGCAGGTCGTGGGCCATTGACTGGGCGTCCCGGTCAACTGTGGCCCAACGCAGTCCTCCCTGACCTCTGACTACTCCGTACCGGCAGCCACTGCTGTTCATCCCGTTTATTTGTAGCTCTGTTACGTCTGTAACATTTCGCCTGTTCTCCTTGCGGTATTCCTGCAGTGCTGTGCACATGCATCTCGGACCGTGCGTGTTCCTGTGAATTCTGTTCCCCTTAGTCACTGTGTAACTCATTTTGCACCCCCCTCGTGTTTACAGGGTCTGGTGTGGCCCCTCCAAGTCCTGCAGTGAATCCGCGGAGACATCAGCCCATCTTTCGCCACGGTCGACCACCTCATTCCCGGCCCCCGCCCGAAAGCTAGGGGGCGCTGTGCTGTGGCTTCGGGCCCGGGGCAGGTGGAGAGAGGGCCGTCAGTCTGGGTGCAGCGGGGTCTGAGCCCAGAATGAGTGCACTCAAGCAGCAGTGCGAGAAATGAAACAGAGGAATAACGAACTGAAATGGTGAGAAGTATCGTTTTTAACTGGGCGAAGGACGGGGCCATGGAAGTGTGGAACCTCATCTTCAAAGGAATATATCTGACCCTGGACGGGGGGATCGAGTCGCCACAGCAACGGCGGCTCTGAGAGCAGGCGGCGGCATGGCGGGGGACCGTGGCCGGGCCAGGGACTCGGGGGAGTCCTCCTCAGCCAGCTCGGGGGGGTCCGGCGCCAGCTGGCAGAGGGGGTGGGACGAAGACTTCTGCAGCCAGATGGACGAAAATGGAATCATCGGTCTGAGCCAGGTGGCGGAGGAGGCGGGTCTGGAGGTGGGCGGGGCCGAGGAGGGGGAGGGCGACGCTGTCTTTTACCAGGACCCCCTGCAGGTTCAGAGCTTTCACCTGAGTGACCTGCAGGACTCCAAGTCACCTGGAGGGGACAGCCATGCCCTGTCGCTCTGTGAGTGCGTCGCAAAAGCCACACCCTTCATCCACCCTGGCTTGCTTATTGGTCCAGCCTCAGCGGCCTCGTTCAGCCAATCACACATATGTCAGGTGACTGCCGTGCGCTTAGCTGAGGTAAGTATTCACAGACCGGGCCTTATGAGAAGGAGGAGCACTGCTTGTGACCCACTTATCCCATAATGAGAATGGCCTACTGCATGCTGTTTGGGCTGGTAAATCACCTGCTGCTTGTGATTGGTCATCTTTCGTTTATACATTGCCTCAGTTTGGAGCACGGTTGTCACCTGAGCTTTTGTCAGGCCAGATCCATCACAGCTGAGAAACGCACATCTGATCACAAAAAAATTGAACGTTTGTGTGTATGCACTTGCATGCCTGTGTGCCTGGTGATCGCATCTGTATTCGCACTGTATGTGATGTTAACACGGGCCTTCTGCTAAATGTCTACCATGACTTTGAACAGACTTTTAACATCTTACCACTCGCATAGGACACTTCACTTGCTACCATTCACTCATTACCCTCTCATTCTACACAAAAAGTCATGCTTTTTTAGGCGAGTGCATTTTGGTCAAGATGATAACTCAAGGAACATGAACCCTTATCTGCCAGAATTGTACAGATTTAGAAAAGGATCTAAATCGAGTTCTGTGGGCAAACTGGGAGTTTTCTCCTGTGCGCGTTCTAAACGCATGGCAGAATTCGGGTTCTTTCCGTCTCTGTGGCAGCCATCCTTTTTAACAGCAGGCCTGTCATATCCCGGCTCCTATTGTAGCTGAAACGGAGTCCCAGGTGAGCTAATTACGAGCGGTGAAGAAGCGTGGCCCTGCTGTGTCTATCCGCAGGAGGAACGAAAGCGTCCCCACGCTCGGAGAGTGAATTCGTGTGACGTCAGTCATACTGCTGCTAACAGCCCCGACATTTTTTACTCGTTTATTTTGACCTATTTCATTCCGTTTTTTCCCTGCCTGTTGCATTCATTGGCCCACCCCACCATTGCAGCGTCCGCTGTTGATCTGGCAGATTTCGCAGGGTCTTGCTGCGTCTTATGAAGCGTTTGCAGTCCCCTGCAGCTCCTTTTGCGATTTGCCGATAAGCGTCCTTTCCCGGGGCGACCAGCCAATCGCGCACCTCGCTGAGGAGGTCCCACCCACTGTCACCGCTGTCACAGTCAGGGTTTGATTTAAAAGTTTGGGACGTGTCACTATACTGGGGAACAAGCCGTGCATGCCCTTCAGGACCTCAGGATACTGTAGCAGCATTCCTGAACTTCGCTGGGCCTCAGTCAGGAATTCTGCTACATCACCCCTCCCCATGGGGATCGAACGCACTGCCGTTCAGGCCAGGGTTCAAATCTCTGCCGTGCTACTCTGGTACAACACCCTGACTGCTCCTAATATCGTGTCTTGCTGAAGATTCAGGTTTGTCTTCCAGCTTCTCCAGGGTTCTGTTTGGATGAAGCCGAAAATGGAAGTGCTTCAAGATTCTATTAGATTTCATAATTCATTTTTTTGTACAGTAATAGTCTTCACTGTTTGGCTACCTTGCACATTTATCCAAGGGTACATACCCTGCATAGTGCACATTTGACACATTGCTCAGCGAGTACAGCTGGATGTGTAACATAGCTGTTCATTTTAATTACTCTGTCAAGAATACAATAGGCTGGCAACCTTGGATTTTAACCTAAAGCCTTCGGGCCATAAATCCAGGTCCCAAACAGCTCTATGCTGTCAAATTATTATGATTAAATCTGCATCTGGCAGTGTGCTTTTCTATATGCTGTGTAGCACTTAGCATTTGTGTGCTTTTGTATAATAAGCCTCTGTCTGAGGCTGTAGCCTAGTCTTTCATTTGCCACTACACCACTCACCAGGCACTATTGTTTTGAGTTGCTGGGAGTTTTCTCTGCAGATTCTGCTGTGATGCGGTGTTTATTAGACGTGTGATGAAATGCTCAGCTGAGCAGGTCTCCCAGTCCCCAGCCGTGAAGCAGTGAAGAGCTGCTTGTTCCTTACGTTTCACTTTCAAAGGGGAAGTTGACAGTTTCTTCTGACTTCCTCTCACTGCAGCTTTACACGGGTTAGCTTAGCGCTCAGAGCAGGTCTCCTCAGGCCCGGTTCCGAGCTGGAGTTTGTCACTCACATACGGTGGTATTACAGGGAGAACGTCGCTTAGCAAGCAGGTAATGCCGTAGCAGGGAGAATCTGACGATATGACGAGACAAATTATCTGGAGCTCAAGTCAAACTGATGTTGAAAACACGATGGTTTGTTCTTTACTTGTGTTCCGTATTTCTCTCGATCATTCTCTCTCTCGTTCCCTCCGCCTCTCTCACTTTCTCTCTCTCTCAGGTGACCTGGACGAGCTGGGTTCAGAAAGCCAAGCAAGTGAGGAAGACGAGGGTAGCTGGCTGATCCGCAGGCTGCCAGAGAGAGACAGAGAGCTCCGCATGACTGACAATGAAGAAGAGGAGGAGGAGGACACCAACGACCACAAGGGATTCTCCGACTCCTCCCTTTTTTGGGGCGCAGTTGGTCCCAGGGACAGACAGCACCGGATGGAGGCCCCTGAACCCGGACAGGCAGAGGAAAGGGACCTCAGTCCGGTGGGTCGTTGTCACGGCGATCGCAGCGAAGAGGAAGTGGCAGCAGTGCAGGTCAGCAGGGACTCCCTGGAGGAGAGCCATGAGGGGGGTCTGCTCAGGAACACCCTTCCTCTACAGAGCTCATATCCGCCTCTATCCACATTGCCCCCTGCTGGAGGACCCTGGCATTTCCCGGAAAGTTTCAGTAGCACCCCTGTCCATTCACGTTTTATCGACAGCCCTGGGTTCGAGAGCGATGCCGTTACCGAGTGTGTCTTAGAGACCCAGGCGGAGTCACATCATGGTCAATGGAACCATGGCCCAAGAGGAGGGAACTCCCCCGATTTTGAGCGGGTGGAGTCCCAGGATAGGAGGGACTTCTCTCCTGCATCCTGCTCCTTGCAGTTCAGACGGGTGCTCGCGCAGGGAACCGGACTGGCGGAGTTGGAGGCGGAAGACGAGCAGGCGGATGGGAGACCAGGGGGACCCGACTGCCCTCTTCCCGCTTCTCCGTTACCACGGTCGCCTAAGCCGATGCATGGTACACCACAGGTCCCGTCACCTTCTGCGTCGCAGCGTACCCGCAAGGTTTGGCAGTCACCCTCAGACCACGCCCCCTGTTTGAGGGTCCCCAAGGTGCTCAGGACATCAGCTGGGGAGTCTCCAAGACGAAGGTGCAGCCAGGACAGCAGTCGGTGAGTTTGATTTCCGGTACCTGAAGGCTTGGCTACACATCCCATGTTTTATATGTAAAATACACAGTTGCTATTTTACATAAGCATGCTGTGGATGAGGTTCTGTTGTCTCTACCTACATACATGTAAATGCCTCTCCTAATGCATAGCAGCTTGAATCTGTCCAGGTCCTACTGTGAGCTGGCTAGCATTATCATTAAGAGTTTCCCCTCGGTGACCTGAACTGGCTAAAACTCTTATGCATTTGGAGTGTTATTTCTCTGTCTGAGCTAGACAACAAAATTATTTCATAATGATGATAAATTATGCTTTAAGCTTTAAAAGTTACCCGTGTTTTTCTGGATAGGTATGGTCAAGGACAGCTGAATTACCCTCTGCCAGATTTGTCCAAAGTGCAGCCCAGGGTCCACTTCCCCAAAGCGGGCTACACGCCACCCAAAAGCAGGGGGGGCCTCCGAAAGAAGAATCTGGCCAGTGTGAAACCCCTGGTCTTTAAGTCCCCTGCTGACATCGTGAGAGAGGTTCTGAGCGGCCCCGGCGCCCCTCCGCTCTCTCAGGCCCCCCTGACCCCATGCGGGCCCCGGAGGCCCCTCAGCACAACCATGCCGCAGGAGTTTCGCTCCCCGCGGCAGGCCAGTGCGCTCGTGCATCAGCTGCAGGTGGGCGGCTCACTGCTGCAGCACTCACTTCTGGAACACTGCACATTGCACACTGAGACACTGGCACTGTGATTTTAAACACTGACACACTGCACACTGCAACACTGACACTGATTTTAAACACTGACACATGTCACACTGAGACACTGACCCTGTGATTTTAAACACTGACACGTTGCAAACTGAGACACTGACCCTGTGATTTTAAACACTGACACATTGCAAACTGAGACACTGACCCTGTGATTTTAAACACTGACACATGTCACACTGAGACACTGACCCTATGATGTTAAACACTGACACACTGCACACTGACACACTGACCCTGTGATATTAAACACTGATACATTGCACACTGAGACACTGACACTGTGATTTTAAACACTGACACATTGCACACTGAGACACTGACCCTGTGATTTTAAACACTGACACATTGCACACTGAGACACTGACCCTGTGATTTTAAACACTGACACATGTCACACTGAGACACTGACCCTATGATGTTAAACACTGACACACTGACCCTGTGATTTTAAACACTGAGACACTGACCCTGTGATATTAAGCACTGAGACACTGCTTTTAAATTCTGACACGCAGAGACTTTGGAACAGCGTCATAGTATCACATCACAGACTGGAAAGCCATATTTCAACATGTTTCACTCTGGAACACAGAGACTGACATAACATTGAAGTGAGCATTCTTCATTCTAAGACAGATTGATCGACTGACACTTGCATGCTTTGGCTGAGATTGCCTGACTGACAGCTTTTTTGATGTTGACTGACTGACTGACTGACTGACTAAGAGTCATACTTCACTGTAAGACAATAACATGCTTCGCACAAAGGCTGACATGCTGTCTGCTCTGACTAATGCAGCCTGTAATATTTTATAGAAACTGCTTACTGCTGACACAGCTGACACCAAGCTTTCAATCAGGTCACGTCAGCGTTACATTTCTGCCTGTTCCCTTCTGTCTCCCACAGGAGGATTACAACAGGCTGCTCACCAAATACGCAGAAGCTGAGAACACTATCGACCGCCTCCGGCTGGAAGCTAAGGTGTTTAGCGTCTGTGTGTGTCTGTGTTTATGTCTGTGTGTCTGTGTGTTTAGTGTCTGTGTGTGTGTCTGTGCATACATCCTTAACTTCTGTGATTGTCTTGGGATATTCATAGCTTTGTTTTTTGCACATTTGACTGGAATCTGTCATTTATTATACCATTTATACCAAACACCGTGTGCTTCACTAAAATGGCCTTGTTCACATCACTGGACGCTGAGTGCTGACCACGCTCATGTGAACGCTACTTGGAACCTGCTCATTATGTGCCAGCCTGTGTGTTTTAACATCTAACTAACATGGCAGGTTGGAGCATGTGTGAGCGGGCAGGGGGGGCCTGCACACTGGTTCGGGGAGGGATCATTACAGGATATCATAGTCGTCCTTTAGGAAATTATATGCCAGGTCTCTGTTATGGGCGCGTCATCTTTTATCCTTGGTGGAAATGCGGCAGAACATTGTACTGTCTGAAGAGGAATCTATTGAGCTGCTTAGTGGTTCATCCTATCTACACATGCAAATGCAGTGTGTGAATGTATCTCGCTGTGAGCCAGCAGACCCACAGAGAAGGACTTAGCTGTACGGTTACCCAGGTGGAATGTAACTACAAGAATCCTGTCACTGTTAATGAAAAAATAAATCTGTACTTTTCTATTGGGAGTCAGCTTACCTGATGTTCTGGTACAGCTTTGATCTTTGTGTGTGTGTATACGCAGTCCGCAAGCAGTTAGCAAAATGGGCTGTTGCATCATCAGAAAATGTAAATGTAGTTTCTAAATAACCTGACCTTTTAACATCATGACTGTCTGTGTTGAACTGTTTCCAGGTCAACCTGTACTCCGACCCTCCGAAGCCCAGTTACCCTGACTACACCGGGACCCTCCATATGGGGTCAAAGGTCATGACCATGACCTTTCCCCGGGCCCAAAGAGCAGAGCTGGACCCGATTGCTGTCTCCATCGGAGCTGATCCAGGTACTATCTGTTACAGCCACTGGAGCTTAGACACACACATGCTCACATCTCTAACATGTTAGTAGCATTACCTGGAGCTACACTACATTTCCGAAGGTATGTGGACACGTCTTCTTAATTAGTGGTTTTGGCTACTTCAGCCACGCTCATTGGTGTAGAAAATCAAGCATGTAGCCATGCAGTCTCCATGTAGTTCAAGCACAATGTTAACAACTAATTACATTTCTTACTTCACCCAAAAAAGAGGAAACTGTGGAAACGGGCGGGTCTCCCTCAGTTCCTTCCACTTCGGCCTACGCTTTTGCCTGCAGCCTGGGCCCCCGATTTGGAGAGCACCTGACTGAGGCCCTATCCAGGCAGGCTGGCAGGTTCCAGATGCAGGTGCGTTATTAAATTAAATTATCTGAATGAAAACTGAATTTTAAAAAATGTAATATTTAAAGAAGAAACAGGAAAATCCAAGGTTATAAAATCATTCAGAATTTTGTTTACAGATTTTTACTGTTGTTATGGGGACTGTAGATCATTGAGAAGTTTTGAAGTGTTCATTGAGTGGGAAAGCTGACAGCATTGACTTTCGCTCCCCGTGTCTGCCTTTAATTCACACCGTCTGTTCCTCAAGGTCGACGCCTTTGAAGAGCTTCTGAGGGGAGGGAAACTGAAGCCATTTGAGGTGCTGAAGGTGAACTGGAACTGATACTCCAGATATGTCTAAATAATAACTGACATTGAGATTGAATTTATTTCCACCCTGGTCCTGGGTGCCAGCAGTGTCCGCACTGGAGATCAGTGCACAAGTGGGCGCACAAACACTAGTCGCAGGTCAGCCTGAGACTGATCAGTTCCACTGGTCTCAGATTTCTGAGTCTCTGATCAGTTCCACTGGTCTCAGGTCAGTTTGAGCCTCTGATCAGTCCCACTGGTCTCAGGTCAGTCTGAGCCTCTGATCAGTCCCACTGGTCTCAGGTCAGTCTCAGGTCACTGGTTTCAGGTCAGTTTGTTCCCTGCAGGGCCTCTCCTGCCTGGCCCAGGGACAGGGCTCGTTGGAGAGGGGGTACCTGAAGGCGAGAGAAGAGCACAGACTTCTGCGGCAGCAGGGGACAGATCCGGGACGCTTCGACCCACACAGGTAAGTCCCTACAGGCCAGAGAGGCCAAACCGTGTTGCCCCTTAAATAGCAGGCCTGTAATAGCAGGGTTTACCAAGTTGTCCCTAGCCTCACCTTATCCCCTTGCCTGCCTTACTCTCTGGCTATGTCTCCAGTGGTCCTCCAGTTCCCTTTATAGTGAACTACTATTTCTTAGAAATTGGTTGGCATACTGGTTAGTCCAGTATGTAGGGAACCATTTGAGACGCAGCCTCAGTCACTCTCTCTCTCCCCCTCACCTTCTGGGTCCCGTGTCACTTCCTTCCTCTGCCCTACTTCTTCCTGTTGTTCCTCAGCTTGTGTCCTCTATTGTTCTTGGTGCTCCTTATCTCATTTCTTAGAGCTCCTTCTGAGTTTAAAATCCCACGGAGAGAACAAGGTTCACTTTGACTGCACTGGTGTGACTTTCTACATGTGTGCGTGCGTGCGTTTTTGCGTCTGTGTGTGTGTGTGTGTCTGTGTGTGTGTGTGTCAGGGAGCTGGAGGGGGAGATATTCTGCTCAGGAATGCGGTTGGAGGAGCTGAAGGAACGGGTCCAGACGGGCGAACAGGTCCAGCCCGTTACCACCGCCCCTCCCCTGACACCGCCAGGAACGGACCTCACCATGGACCCTTCGACATTCTGCGCCCCCTGTCCCCTCTCTGAGGTACTGCAGCGACTCCACAAAACCCAAACCCAAATCCATTACTGTGAGTCAGGACAAAGAATGCTCAGATGCTGAATTATACTGTCATTCTTATTATGACTAGGATTTTTCACTTTGGACACTAGGGGGAGGTACAGCACTTAAAAGCTTGCATACACTGTATGCGATTGATCACTAGCCGCCTGCCGTCTTTCTCCCACAGAGCCAGCCGTCACTCGATGGGGGGCGGGCAGGGGTGTCCATGGGCGTGGCGGTGATTTCGGCCGGCGTGGAGAAAGAGGGGGAGGGAGAGACGAACGAGGAAGGGCCCTCCCCTCTGTCTTGGGCGCAGCGTCACGGATACCAGCACGGGGAGGATGACCTCTGCCACCCGCTACAGCAGTGAGTCCCCTGGGTCGCCCTTATCGCGATACCGCACTGCACCCCACACTCCAGGATTAACGCCTTTGATTTTAACATGCTGAAAATGTGATATGAAGGGTTGGCAATGTGATATGGAGCTCATGGATTTGGCTGACACCAGGGGCTGGTGGATTTGATGTGCAAATTCACCGTAAAACCCCCAGGGGCTGATGGGATAGCCACAGGGCCCAGGACAACTGAGAGGAGGGCAGGTGGCCCAGCTGAGAGTCTTGACCGCACTCCTTAAATATAATTTTATCACAGTGTCCACAGCATGTTTTCAGCACATAATGGCTATGGATATCTCCTAAATTGAGTTAAAATAGAAACTAGTGGCACTGGTCATATTTTCTGTGACAGTGATTTACCACAAATTTAAAAAGTGATTTAATCACCAGAGGTACTGTAGTGGTAATAGTGATGGATCACTGTTATTGCTGTCTCTCAGACTGCTGCGTCAATGAAATATTGTAATAATAATAAAAAGTTATTTAAGGCTTTCCTACTGACTTGAAGAACTGCACAGATGCAGGCTGCAATAAGATTAAAATGAAGAACTGCTAACTAAAACACAAAAGGCCACAACTGCAAAATGAAAGTATAGCTGATTATGGAATCAACAGTATTATTTTTTTCTGAGGCATACCCTGCTATATTCAGGCATTTTAAAGAAATCTATTCACTGAGCCTTTAAAAGTGGGAGGTGCACATAATGACATGAAGAATGAGCTCTGCTGGACCTGGAGCCAGAAAAATATTGGCTTGGTTCAGCATGGCTGTATTAGAGTAGGAACACTGCTGGTGCAAAATTATAGGTGTGGGGATGGGGGCTCTGAATGCTTCAAAATGTACTAAAGCACTGTTGTCAAAAAAAGCTTGGTGTATCTAACCACAAAAACATTTTTAAAAAATGGGTAGGGTTTGCAATGCAAAAAAGTGAAATCACAAATGCACGTTATTTGGTTTATTCATTTAGTTATTTATTTATATCAGCATGCAGCCAAAGCACACAAACAGCCTCTGTGCTGTGTTTCAGGGTACCAGAGGGAACTAGGGAGAGCACTCCGAGTCCATCCCCCGGACACAGCCAGCAGGAACCCCTCCCGCTCTGCCCTACGTTTCCACGGCAACAGAGCCAGGACCAGAGGTGGGGCGGAGCCAAGTCTCGCAGCAGCAGCTCAGCGAGCGCAGCAGAGAGCGTCACCTTTGAGGATCGAGCATCCAAACCACCGAGCGGCCTACGGAGAGCGCCCCCTCAGGTCACTGCTGGTTTTACACTCTTAATTCTCCCTTTACCTCCCCCTCTGTTGGGGGCCAACAGCCATGGCAATGTGATCCTTCCTTGCCTGATGACTGAAGACAATCAGGGCTGACCATGGTTATCACCCTAATGGGCCAGCAGAGGGCAGCATCCCCCCCAATGCAAGGAGAGAAGCCCGCCCCACCACCCAGCTCTCATCCCCTGGCACGCCACCCCCCCCCCCCCGACCTTGCTTGTCTATTCAGGCAGTCAACAAGATAATTAACTTTGTCCAAGATAGTGAAGTGATTGTCTTCGAGACAACGAAAATATGCTTCTATTTTGCTTCCCAGGTGACTCACCATAAACATTCCTGGTCTCAGCATGTCCAGAAGGGAATGACGCAGTGTCACTGCTAACGTACTGTCTGTGTGACGTGTTGCAGGACAGGCTCGTGTCGCCGGAGACGGACAGCGGCTTTGTGGGCTCCGAGAGCAGCCACCTCAATCTGGCGGCACCCAGCCCCGCCCAGCAGGAGGCGATAGCGAGGTAAGGGCGCTTCCCTGCAGACACGCGCACGCAGCCATGTTCAAGGTCGGTTGGGCGCTCACGGCTGACGCGTTATCTTCTCTCGGCTTCCCGTGGGCAGCACGGAGCACTTTGAGCTGTCCCGTTGTGGTGCGGTGCGGTGTTATCTGTGGCCAGTGAGACGGACCATGCCTGCCTGCCCGCCAACTGATTATTATGGTCTGCATTCACTCTGCATTCACCGTTACAGCAGGGTCATCTCAGTGTCCTATAAATAGGCCTCTCAGAATCCGGGTTTAAGTCAACAAAACCCAACGGAACAGCCCCGCCCCAAATAAAAAAACAACAAAGTAATCATGTTAAAGCGGAAAAAGCCGGACCTTCTCCCCCTCAAGGGTTAAGTGTACGTCCATATTGACAAGGAAATCCCATTTTGATAATGGTGGACATTAATGTTTATACAGAGTTGTGTTGATGTAATTGAAATTGTGTAACTCTTTGTGCCAGTTGTTTTGAGGATTGCTTTTATCCAAAACTGTGTGCTGGAATGTGAATTTTTTCAAAACTGTTTGTCTGTGGGGAAAAAAGGCTTTTCCTCAAGTGAACGGTTCATGACACTTGAGAATGGTTCTCAAGAAGTGGTTTTCTGGAAGTGGTTAGAATAAGGAAATAATTGGCATAATAATCTGTGTTCTACCCTCTTTCCCACCCATACAGTCAGTCGCCCCCTCTGGAAGGAGGTGGAGACGAGATGCTGTCAATCTGTACTCAGTCCCGCCTTGGGCCCGCCTGCCAGGGACTCACCTGGACAGGTTGCCCCTGGCCTGTCCCCATCGACTCTGAGGTTCTGCCTTCTGGAGAGAAGGGCAGGCTGGCCCTGCCTCGCCCCCCGAGGCACTGGCCCAGCGACTCCAGCGGCGAGTTTGGGTCCGAGAGCGACCGCCGTGAGTCCTCCATGCAGTCCTAGACCCTGCCGTTTGATTCGTTTACCCCTCTTCCTGTCTTTCATGTCCTCCTCCGTTTTCTCCCTCCCTTTTCTCGACAGCCCGCAGTTCATCTGAGGGCGAGGAGGAGAGCCAGAGTGTCCGTTACAACCGTCCGGCCAATCGGCGGCGACCCTCCCTCACCGGTCTCCACCGTCATGGCGACCCTTCCGGAGTCCAGGGTTCTGGCCAGCCGGCAGACCAACAGTGAGTCTGTCCTCACTGCCTGAGCCAATCAAATGAGCCAAGATTTGTTGCCCCTCCCCCAAAGTGTATTAGCTGTAAGAACTTTTGAGCCCAGACTTCCCACCACATTGACAGCAGCCTATAACAGGGTGGTGCTTAGACATTAATATTAGCCAGTGAAAATTTACTGAACCAGAGGAACTTCTATAGAGGGTTTCTAGTACATACTACAGAAAATGGATTGTTGTATTTATAAAAATTATGATAGACACAACACAACATGCTTGACAGAACAAAATTATTTCATAGGGAAAGGATGATCAGATCTGCTGTTAATGTGATTTTGCTTGCTTGTACCAGATTTATTGTGAACTGCAAATACCGCAGCCAGTTTGCACACAGGTTGTTTGAGTACATCTGACACAAAATGGCTGCCTCTGTCTCTCTGATTCCCACCATGTCCCACACACTCCCTCTGTCCCTGCAATACATCCCCCACACCCTGAAGCACTGAAGGCGTTCAGATAACAGTGTTTACAGTGCCTGGGTGTCATGGCGTCTCTATTCGCTCTGTAGCCGTCGCGAGGACAGATATCGCGACCCGTGACCTTTCAGATTCCTTGCTCTACGCTCGACTCGCCACGTCTCCCTGGAGACCAGTTCACCGTCGGCGTGTGGGAGAGCAGCAAACAAGAGCGTAGGGAAGAGGAAGACAGACAGGAAAGTTCTCACCGGGGTTCCGACAGTCTGAATTTCTGTCACCGCAAGATTGGCATTGTGGGAAATAGAGGAAGGTTTTTTCCTGTGGATTTGACTGAAAGAAAGGGACACACGTCTGTAGGGTAGACACGTTGGGGGTGGTGATGGCTCTGTCTCACAGTTTCACCAGCTCAGACGTGGAAACATCGTCTGTGTCGCACTACAGCGATCAGGTCATGTAAGTGAAAGTTTTGGGGTACAGAGGCGTTGGGACACCGCTGTCTGCCGTGTTTGATGACAGGACGTGATAGTGACAATGGCTTGGGTGCTACCCTTTCGGAAATAAGTTTCTTGTACATTCAATTTCTGTTTTGTGTACTGCAGATTCAAGCCTAGTCATGTACAGGGAAATCTGGTGTGTCTTATTAAATTGTGAATAAGATACTTTTTTATTGTATGTAGTTTAATTTTAAGCAATTTGTCTTTCTGTGTGTGTGTGTGTGTGTATTTGCAAGCAGTATGGCCATCCAGTCCTTGCAGGATGAGGTGAGCAGGTTGGGGGAGCAGCTGGAGGGCAGTCTACGAAGGAGCAGGCCATCTTTCACGATCACAGCACCCCCTTTAGTCCTGGAGGACCAACTGCACTCACACAACAGCTGCGCACTGTACCCCAGGTAGGTTTATGAGGCCTCCCGCAAAATACCTCCCGTAAAAACCAGGCCTCTGCTTACACCTGCATTTGTTTTCCGAAAACTCCGCCCTGTTTCGTCGGGGCTGCCACTGCTACCAGCCACTGGTAGCACCTGCTTCTCCTCACTATCTCTGGTCATCTAGAGCTGTCAATCAACATGAAGAAAAATAAATATTTCTTGTTTTTTTGCAATGCATAACGGTGTGATTGAAATTTCATGTAAATCCATGTAAGATTCCCAAAGCTGTTTTGTGGCCTCTTGACTTTCAGGTGGTTCCTTCCCTCAGAATCCAGAATAGTGTTTGTCAATGGTCTTACTACATGAGGCACCATGAATTTTAAAAATCTGTATTATTAAATACACATTTCTGTGAGTGTAGTCTAGTTTACTTTGAAGTAATAATCTTGAGTCAGCATTTCTGCTTAGGGAGTCACGGCTCAGTTAATGATATCTCTGATTATTTTTGACTTGTTTTCCGATTCTCTGCTGTCCTTTTTCACTGCCTCTGTCTATCCATCTCTCTCCTTTCCTCCCACTGTCAATCGCAATTACTCACTCTCTCTGTAACCCTCTTTCTTTCTGTCCTTTCCGCATCTGTCCCCCTTTATCCCTTACCTCTCCCTCTCTCTTTTTCCCTTTCACACTCTCTCATGTCCTCTTTTTCTTTTTCTCTCCAAGGTTTTCTCAGTACCAGAAGGATGAAAGGAGAGAGGAAGAGGGCGAGCAGGAAGAAGAGGGCGAAATGGAGGAGGAGGAGGAGTTGGAACGGGAGGAGGAGGTCCCCTGTAAGAGGTCCTCCCCTGTCCCACACCTCAGGCCAGAGCTGGATATTAGTGAGTGTCACATGGTGGCGGCGCCACCTACAGTTCAGGCTGCGACACCACACTGCACTTCCTGTCACTGTGACACCTTGCAGCAGTGTGTTCATGTTCTTTTAAATGGGTGGAGCTGTTATTTGTTATTTGCAATAGTAGCTTCAGCCTATCTCTGGGGTTCATGGTCCTTTACTTTATAAAACACATTAACTGAATTGTACAGTTCAATAAGCAGAGCATGTGTAGCACGAACAATAATGGGAGATTATTGGGAGAACAGTAACATTTGGACACGAAAGACATTAAATACCACAGTATGCTGTAAATGTGCATCATGAGCTCAGTTTTAAAGCTTGTAGCAGTTTCACTGTCTTCGTTTAGTGCATTAGTGCCGTAGTGAACTGAAAATATTTTCGGGATGACCGTGTTTGATCTGCTGGTGTTTCTCCTCATCAGCCACCGACTCTCAGCGCTCCCAGACCACCTTCAAACCACAGTACTTCACCACGCGTATCCCAGAATCCTCCGGAGCGTGGAGGCGGAGGAAGGGGGAGGAGAGGGTCGAGCCTGTGGAACACGGACGGCCCCACACGGGTGAGCAGGGAGCCTCGCCTGGAAGCAGGGATCCTTTCACTGCAGGGCGTCCAAAGAAGGAAATAACACAGCGTACGTATGATTGTGTGTCAGCGCGTGTGACTGAGGGAGAGAGATGGTGGGGGAGAGAGAGGGAGAGAGAGAGGGTAGAGAGTGTGTGTATGATTGTGTGTGACTGAGGGAGAGAGAGAGGGTAGAGAGTGTGTGTATGATTGTGTGTGACTGAGGGAGAGAGAGAGGGTAGAGAGTGTGTGTATGATTGTGTGTGACTGAGGGAGAGAGATGGTGGGAGAGAGAGAGGGAGAGAGAGAGAGAGAGGGTAGAGAGTGTGTGTATGATTATGTGTGACTGAGGGAGAGAGAGGGAGGGAGGGAGAGAGAGAGAGAGGGTAGAGAGTGTGTGTGTATGATTGTGTGTGACTGAGGGAGAGAGAGAGGGTAGAGAGTGTGTGTATGATTGTGTGTGACTGAGGGAGAGAGATTGTGGGAGGGAGAGAGGAGAGAGAGAGAGAGGGTAGAGAGTGTGTGTATGATTGTGTGTGACTGAGGGAGAGAGATGGTGGGAGAGAGAGAGGGTAGAGTGTGTGTGTATGATTGTGTGTGACTGAGGGAGAGAGATGGTGGGAGAGAGAGAGGGAAAGAGAGAGAGAGAGGGTAGAGAGTGTGTGTATGATTGTGTGTGACTGAGGGAGAGAGATGGTGGGAGAGAGAGAGGGGGTAGAGAGTGTGTGTGCGTTACAGGATGGTACACTGGTGCCTGTTCAGTACTCGCTGCAGCTGGCATTGTGATGTCAGAGCTGCTCTGAATCTCTCCCTGCTCTCAGAGACTGTGCCGTTTCCTGAACAGAGGAACCGTGATGATGTGGAACATGCGAGGGCAGGGAATGGGCACAATGAGAACAGTATTACAGTGTCCTGTTGTTGTATCCCATTGTGTAGGACACCAGCACAGCATGGCAGCGTCCGGAGGTCCCGATGAGGTCAACCAGAGACGGAGGCGGAGCCACGCGCACTCGAGCCACGCCCCAGATGACATCGACAGGAACCCTACCAGTGAGTGTCGTCCCTGTGGTTTCCGGTGCCAGTCTCTGGCCAGTGACTTGCCCTAGACCCACTCCGCTTAGCCCCCACTCTCGCCAACGCATCTGCTTCCTCTTCGCAGGGGCGGGGACTGCAGGAGGCGTGGTTAACACCCGCCACTCATGCCCCCGCTCTGGATACCGTAGAGTTCGTCAGAGTTCAAATGGCCGTCGGGACAGAGCTGACTCAGGTCAGGCAGCAGCTTGTGCAGTCATTACCGCCTCTGTGGCTACTTAATTACTTAATTAACCTTTCACCTGCATTTCAAATTAATTCAGCCATACTGAAGTATACCTCCTCCTTTCTTCTCCTTCATGAAATTAGAATACTTTCAAAGTTTTCACTGAACTGCTGAGGGTCTTCGCACTTTCATCATTACTAAGATTTTATTAGACCTGCTGTTGTTCCGTACATCTAAGTTATTCATATTAAATCACCAATGTCTCAGAAATATAAATATCATGTCACTGTCTACATTGTGGTATGAGGTAGACCTGTATGGTGAATATTGCTGACACAGGTTTGAATCACTAGTACCACTGAAAGGGACACAGATCATGAGCAATTTATGTGTTGAAGCTCATGTGTAGCTTTCACAAGTTCAATAGCTAAAGTGGCTTTTGCTATTAAAGTTTCCATTGCGTAATCATTTCATTTCTTAATGACCGAACAAGGGAAAGCACTCATTGAATGAAACACTTAGATTTATGTTCTTGATTAGTAGGCCTTTCAACGCACCGGACTTCAGGCTCCACCCGTCAAAATGTCTGGCCAATGGGCTTCACCCGCCGGAAGGATGGAGGCGTGTTCGTGGCAGCCCCTCCCCCTCCCGTGCTGGGCAGCGTGCCACTGGTGCAGTATGTGCCAATCTCTCCATCCGTGCTGTGGGTATCCACTCCTGATAAATATCTGCATTTTCCCTACTCTCCTCTCTCATACACTACAGAAAACACAAGGATCTGTGTCCTCAAAGTACACTTCTGACAGAGGAATTATATGAATATTGAATTCTGTAACAAACTTGCTTTTCTAGTGATGGGAGAGTGAAATTTGGGCCACGATATGGTTTCAGGCCTTTGGTGTGGAAACCAACACTTTTTTTTTGTTGGTTTAAGTAAGTTAGTGATTGACAGCTTATGGTGACTCCACTTATTATGGGGTTAATGAAACCTCGCTCTCCAGTGCCCACAAGGTTGTGCGATTGCTGTAATCCCTATTGAAACTGCCCTTGAATCTCCTCCCTACAGGTAAAACTGCCCTTGAATCTCCTCCCTACAGGCACTACTCCGCCCCCGCCTGCGAGGCCCCCCTCGCTCATCTGCGGCCCCCCCACCTGGTGTTGGACGGGGGAGGGCGCGGAGCACGTAGGCGCGCCCGCGCTCTCTCGACGGACCGGGGGTCCCTCGGCGACTCCCTGACCCGCGCCATCGAGGCGGCCCGTCACATGAGGGCGGCGTCCCGGCGCATGGCCCGCTCGCTCTCCGCCAGCGTCCGCCACCAGGGGGCGCTTTCCTTCTCTTAGACTGCACTCACAGGTGAAGGGGCCCAGTCAGCACTGAGTTCTTTATTATTTATTAACCCTTGCTTAACCCGGACGGTCAGCCAAGAACTCATTTCTTGTATGATGATGACCTGGGGAAGTGAGGTGAGTAGCGCGTGCACAGGACCGTGCAGTCAGTCAGCCATTAACCCTTTGAAGAGTATTTTTGGAATTTGGAATGTTTTCCAAATTCTAAGTCAGTGTTCTAGAACACCTCTGTTTTCAATTAACAGTAGTAACTGTTACATCAGTATTAGAATGTTTAATTAAGAACATGTACATCACACATTTCTGATCTTACACATTAAAGGGTTAATCGACTGAGAGAACGAGTTAGGACCAGAATTTGACCAGAGTAGTGGGGTTAATGCTCCAACTCTTCCACAGTGTTATGGGATCATTAATGGTCAATGAAGTCAGTAACGACTTTGTTTGTAATACCATAGTGTCCCTGTCAATGGACCACAAACCATTGGCCCAGTACAGGAAGAATACCGCCCCCTGCTGGTCTATGTACCACATACTAATGAGGCCAGGCCGGTAAAATAAGTGTACAGGGTGGCGTGGCTGCTGGGAATCAGCCCCACCTCTCAGCACTGTCTCTATCTCAGGGTCAGCTCTAGTAGCACAAGCCTCTGGTTTTTTACTTTTAATTTTTTTATGATGCATGTGATACACATGTCCCTCTGATTATCACTTTTTTCTTGTGTAATGCTTGTTTTTCAGTTTATCATTGGCATCATTGTGTGCTTCTGGTGTGTGCCTCTGAGTGAACCATTGTGTGTCTGTGTCTGTGTGTGGGAGAGGGAAGGAGAGAGAGAGAGAGAGTGCAAAAAAAATCGCTGGCAGCTATTTAGAGCTCTTGATGGCTTTGTTTAAAAGTCAGGTGTTTACTTCCAACTGAGAAATAAAAATGTTTTGGAAGCTTCCAGACAAATTAATCATTTAAAAAACAGTCTAGATTTGTTGCTATTCTACATAAAAATACCACTATGCTTTGATATTTTAGCATTGGTAATGTAAATAATAGTAGCTGAAGATTTGTGAAGATGTATGAGAAGTTTTGTTATTTTCAAAAAGCAAGCACAAATGGTCTGTATTAATTTTACATTAAATAGACGTTTGCACCTCAGCCCTGCTGTGTGGAAGTACAGGACGTTGGAAAGCGGTACTCCTTTACTGGATTTGTTTCAGTATTTTAAGTGTCTGAGTATTTTTTGAGCAGTATTTCCTTTTCCCCTTTGAGAGCATTGGTGTGTTGCTTTTTCATTGTAACTCTGCACTTATAAATTAAAGCTGTTGAATACACAGCTGAGTTTACTCACCTAGAATTGTTTACTGATTTTAAGGTAAAAACAAAACCAGCCATGTTGCAGCTCTCCAAAGGCAGCGGGTGCCGCTGGTTTATATTATCACTCTGTTTCTAAAGACCACGCCCGTTGAAGAGCCCTGTTTTCCATTAGTGTAAATGTTGGCAACTTTAGAATGATGAGTCACAGTGTTTTGTGATTTGTCTAACGAGAGCAGACGTGGGAGGAAGGTGCAGTTTGCACAAAATTTCGCCCTTGCCTTGGCCCCATGAAAAAACAAACAAACACACCATTATCCTACAAATGATTTATTTGCATCTTGGCAAATGGCAAAATGTGGGGTTTGCTGAATTGTGTTAATTCCACTTTTCCCAGCCAAAGTCATCTTGTGTCACCAAATCTCTGTAGTTGCAGTGTTCTGCGCAACGAAGGTGAATTCAGTTCAATGTTCCGATGGAAACATAGCTAAAATGTTTTTCACTCACAAATTCATGACTGAAAATTAATTATTAAAAATGGTATAAAATGAATCTCCTCACTCCCTTGGATATAAGATGACAGAGGTTGTGAAATAACCATGAAAGACTTTTCCTTCATTGTTTAAAAATGTATACAATTATTTCATGCATTCTGAGGTATTATTTTTTTAAAGACCTGTGTTAATATACATTCCATTGAATCTTTAATCACTTCTTATAGCTGGGTAATAAGCTGCTTTATAGTTTCCTGCACACAATTTGTGAAGGTTTTTAGATGATTTTGTAAGAGTTTGTATTTAAAATGTATGTTTTTACTGTATTTTACACAAATGTAACAGCATACTTCTGATTGTGTTTTACTGTCTTTTACTAAAAATGAAATCAAATTATTTTGTAAAGAATACAATAATTTTTCAGAAAACCTCTCGACTGTTGTAGCATGTGCTGCTTATTTTGCGGGTGTAACGTTATGTGCTATTATTTTTCTTTCCCGCGGCCATTTCAACATGTCTTCACCTGGGCTCAGTGTAAATGATTCATAGCAGGTGCATACCTTGCACAAGTGACACTGGCACAGGGTTGACCATTGTCTCCCCGACTCACCGGGTTAGGAACTATCTTTCAAAAGCGAGTGCCTGTCTCTGATGCTAGAGTCTAAAACTGTAGAGCGAGTGGAGGACCAATCGTGTGTGTCTAGCAGTAATGTTTTTTTAATTGTAACATCCTGATGCTGTCATCTAGTCCACCTAAAATGGAGATCACTTACATAGCCGTGTAACTGTTGGAACCCAACGCATAATTTCATGCGCAAATATTTAGTAAAGGGAAGGAAGAGCAATACGGTTTGTTGATTGGGGAGGCGGGGCATACTAGTCAGAGGTCTTGCTACTGCCAATACCACAAACAGGTATGTGGTTTGTCTTTACATGCAGAAAACTCTCAACAAGTAAACTGGTTTTAAGACCAATTCAGTTTATTAACATTTTCACTCTGATAAATAACTTTAATAGAAATCAAGACTGCAATTGCTAGATAATGACAAAGAAACAAAAAAAAGCATGACAATGACATAGTGCAATATACAGTTTTGCCCAAGAAAAAGGTGTGACTGAATTAGGGGAAAATTACTAAACTGAAACCAAGAGGGGAAAAGACCTACAGTTGTGATTTTTTTTTTTTTTTTTTAAATTAGCCTTTTTTCACCACTGGAATTTTACGCTGCACCAGGTGAGAAACAAGCTAGTAGAATCTGCATATTTTTCTCATTTAATCACTATGGCTACAACTATGACATCACAATCACAGTGGCTTCATACGGGCATGTCAAAATGGGAACTATTTTCACAGTCAGAAATATCACTAGAATCAGCGAGTCACAAAAAAACATGGCATATACACAACACGGGACTCAGTGCACAGTAGGAGGATTACATGTTAATAAGAACCAATGATAAAACTTTATTTCACAGACTACAATACTGACATAAAACTGGCCTTTTTTGTACAACATTCTTTATAAAGTTCCCAACAAACAATCTTTCCTGACACAAAAACGTGAATTCTCTTCTGAACCACATGCGCGTTCAGTGAACCCCCGCTCGCAAAACGTCAAGATCGGACGGCATTTGCCGTGCTATGGAAAATCTGTAAACTACTTTTCAGTATCTCTTTCCCCGTCCGAAAGCTAGATACTGACATTCCATTCGAATGGTCTTGGTCCCTTTAACTCAGATGTTTGGGTTACGCGTGTGTCCTGTTTAGGACATCTTTTTCCTAAGATGAATGGCAGTGTCGAATCAAACACTTAATCGTAATTGCTGTTGACGTCTCCCGGGTTTTTCACAAGACACTGCGTCTAAAACGGACATTGTGTCCAAACGTTACAGCGCTTTACAGTCTGCGCTCTGCGTACGAGCTTTTCCAGCACGATCACCATGGACGCCTCCCTCCTTTGCCTGATTACAAAATCGTTTACACCATTAAAATAACCGAAGGAAAGCAAAGAAATCAAGGAGGCTTGCATAAAGCATACAATCTTGTTTGGAACTTCCAGTGGCTTTTTTCAATGATATAACTCTTAAAAACTCATTTGCGTCAATTGCGAAACAACTATCAGCGATAATTAATCTTTTAACTTTGTTTTCTAATTGGTGTTTTACGTTTTTCTTTATCGATATGCGTACACGTTCAATACAGAGGAAGGAGAGGTTCACTGATGGATGGGGGAAGGAAGGAAGGAAGGAAGAGGAGAGGGGGAGACGAGCGGAAAAGAGGGTGGAGGGTAGTTGATCTTTAGCTGGCGGGCTCCTCCTCTGGTTTATTCATGTCCTTGAGGGCGTTGAGAAGGCGGGTGGGGGTGAAGACGTGGGTTGACCCTGTTGATGGCCAGAAAGAAGACCAGAGACCCGCGCGTTAGTTTCATTATCCGGTAAAACGTCACTTGTGTTTTCAGCCGTTTTTCTCTAAGGAGAGACATTTGAGACTAAAATGATGGCAATGAAAAGAAAACTAAAGAACAAAACCAATTTAACACTAAAATTGCTCAACCAGCTTGCAAGAATAAAGGCTACCCAACAGGCTATGTATCAATTTGGCTGAGAGCTACCAAGCAAGGTCCACGAGGATCTGTTCATACTATCAGCCAAGAAGATACTGAATTCAGTCCCACGCCAACACTCTCACAAGACTACGGACTGGGCACAATGTAACAATCCATTCAAGTGACAACAAAAAAAAATCAAGTCTCCATAGGCTTACATCAACATCATGTCAGAGTGATTTCACACCATTTTGTGACATCACACTGTTAGATCCAGCATCACAATGACGTCATGGTTTTGCCAAATCTCAGCCTCTGATGTGAGACCAACTATGTGACTTCAAAGGTGAAAGGTCATCTTGGTATTGTGCAGGAGAAAGAGATTTTTTCCGCAGAGCTGACAACAAATTTTCTGAACTACAAAATTTGGGCTTTTATACCAAAACTTGACACAACAGAGTCAAGAGAACATTGGGATGGTTTGAATCACGGAGTCCATCTCAAAGGTGTTGAGGACAGTGATTGCTACCACAACCAGGTCCAGGTTGGGAAATTCAATTTAACAGACAGGTTAAGCCTTTATTTTGGATTTGGTTATGTAACAAAGCTGCAAGTTTCTGTTTTTTCTCCTGTTCATATGATTTAGCATCAGGGTCAATATGGAAAATTTTGGATGATTGCTAAATTATTTTTGGGAACAGCTGATTCATGCATTTCCACAAGTTTTTTTGTACCAAATTCAGTTTTAAGAATGAAATGTTTGTGCACCCATAAGTGCATTTGGTTATGTGACCACATGCTTCTGTGTTTGCGTTTAGGAAGTTGAAACTGTATGGGTGGGGTCATTCTTGCCTGACCCTGCATTTGCATCAATATTTTCTTTGTAATGTAGAAATATGCAACTTTGCTGACCACGAGTAGAAACATGACACCGAAACATCACTTAGCAACACTAGGTCGGTGGACAGAACACGCCAATCAGAACAACAACAAATGGCTTGTTTTTTTCATTTAAGAAAAAAAAAAAACAATGGCAACCATTTTATAGAGTTGAATGTGGCAGTATGTGGTACAGCTCACATACTGCCTGAACACAAGCACTTTTCACACATATAATAAACGTACAAGCAAAACAAAACATGGGCACAAACTACGGTTTCAGCAGATTACGACACCAAGAAGAAAAAAGTCGGCGACCGTTTATGGCAAAACGTATGTTTCAGACAGATACAGCTTGAGTGTATGTTCAACCAAGTTGATATATGAGAGTAATCTAAATATAATCTTAAAAATAAAATGTTTCATGATCCTCATTTTGTGGGAAAAAATGTGGGAGGTCTACTCTTATCGGTAGCTACCAATTGAGATGAGACTTCTGAATTAATGTTTACATGAATAAGAAATCAGGAAAGGGCACAGAGAAAATCTTGATTAAAGTCTACCTTAATCCAGGTCAGTGAGAGTATCACCTGCTCAGGCAGAGTGGCCTACAGCGTGTTTCTCACAGAGTGGTTTTGATTACACAAGTCTCTGTCCCTTACAGCTAACCCCTGTGATGCTTCTTTGAATGTCAAATTATGATTTCCTTTCCCATTCATTAATCAGTTCATAAAATGTATTTAGCTAAAGTACATCAAATTAACATTTCACCAGTCCATGGGGTCTGCAGATAAGCGTCAGGCTTTCTGTCATGACTGAAAGGAGAGTGAGGCTTCAATCCGTTGGTGAAGCCACCTACTTCAACCCATAGATGGATCATAATTAATTAACCCTTTAAAGAGTAGGTTTTTTTGGAATGTTTTTTTTTCCCCAGAATTTTTTTTTTGTCAGTGTTTTCTAGAACTCAGTTGTTCAATTACATCAGCAATATAATTTTCAGTTAAGAACTTTCTAATGACGTGTTTATGATCTTACACCTTAAAGGGTTAATTATGTTATGGTTGACCACGAAGCCTCACTCCCTTGTCCCTGATGCTTGCAGATACAGGGATGGCATGTTTTACTTGAAATTGACTCAAAAAAGCCAGCGCCACCAGCACATGCTGTCCCAGGACTGAGATGTAATTCTGTGCATACAACCACTAGGGGGCGTAATCATGTCATAATCTGATGGACGGAGAGAGACTTGGGGGGGGCAGGCTGTGGAACATAGGGGCAGGAACAATAAAAACAAAAAAAGCCATTTGAATAATAATGCAATCAAATGAATCTCAGGGGTAGATTAAATCAAATGGAGGCTGGAGTCAGCACAGCGAAACAGAGCACCTCATTAACCCCAATGAGCAGGGTTAAAGGTCAGAGGGCACGTGGTGGGGGAAGGGTGCTTGGGGCTGGGGAGTTGAGCCTCAGTTTAATCCACCCAGTGGAATAACAGGGATGGGATCAGGACTCCCACTGCAAAGCCTTCTGGGACAGGATACACCCAAGGCTCAGAGATATGCCCAGAAAGGGTAAGGCTCCAAAGTATTTTCATTCAGTATTATCCTTCGATGGGTGTGGCAGAGGATGTCTGATGCCCATCCCTGAGATGCAGTGTAAAGGAGTGGGTGGGGAATTGTGGAGGATGTGAAGTTAAAGAAAGCCCTTGAGGGATGGGGGGGGGGGGGGGGGCAGGTATCAGAAAAGGGCTCCTTTACACAGCTGCTTTTACTTTATCAGTGTTTATTCTCTCTCTCTCTCTCTCCCCCTCAGTCCTCTGCTGGTTCCGGTTCTTCCTCAAAGGATTCCCTATTGGGATCCCGGAAGTCGGGGTGCTGCAGGTCCTTTAGATATTTGACGGGGGTGAGCGTGTGGGTAGAACCTGCAGAGGAACAAATGACTGCATACTCATTTTGTTTCCCCCTGAAAACCATGCCTCTTTTCGCATTCTTTTTCACGCGTTACTGGTGTAGACAGCATTTAAAAACTCCAAGTCCCAGAATCCACTGCCCCTCGCACACACTCACACACCCAGTCCCTCTCCCATTGCCAATCCCACTCCAAATGCTCCTGAATGTTCAATAGGTAATGTGGCCGGTAAGAGACCAATTTAACTTGAGATTTCTCCTGTCACAATTTAAAAATAATCCAATTTAAGCTATTGTGGCTAAATTAGATCATATAACGAAGATGTATTTACACATTGCACTAAATTAAACACTAGACACACTGCACTGAATTAGATTATATAATTTAGAAATCCATAGACACACTGTCTGTCATGGTGCAGACCATGACACTACAATAATAGCCCCTGACAGCTCAAGACCACAACGGTGCAAAATGAATAATGACCACCCTCCCCGACTCGGCCTCTCTCTCTAGGACTGGGCAAATCATGGGGCTCCAGTGCATCTGAACCCCAAAAACCAGTGATGGGTTCCCAGGGAAGAAAATGACACAGACAGACAGACACACAAACACGTGTGAAAGACATGCTTACAAACAGGTGTGGAGCACACTCTGGAAATTCAAGAACAATAGTTAAAACAAGAATACACAGAGACAAATCCAAGTCAAATCAAATCACAGCAGAAACAAATTAGAAACAAAAGTCACAAGCAAGCCATAAAAAACAATGATTAAACAGGAAATCCTGTCCATTGGAATAAGCATGACTTGGGTTACTGTACACATTGACAATGGTAGCCTACTATGACTATGTCTGTAGGTCTGCTGTACTGATAAGAGGTCTCAGTTCACTAGTGAAAAATGTACAGTATGCAATATACAATAGGGGGAGAAGGAATGTGTGCTGTTCGTTCAATTACTCCATACATGTGTATTATAAATTTGTAATAAAATTACATAAATTTGTGGATTGTACCCCCCCTCCACACCACCCCAAATGACTCATTGTCCTATGTGTAGCCGCAGTTTCTCACTTCACCACCCTTAATTCACCCGTCGCCCCAAGGTGAACATGTGACCCCCATTAATTCACAGCACCTGCAACTTAACTTTAGCTGAAGCCTCAACTACGGCATAATATAATGTTGTGCCTCATAACCTGGCAAGTAAATATACATGCAGGATGAAAATGAATGCATCTTGTCACAGTAATATGTGCCAATTTTTGCCACGTGCTCTGTAGAATGGGGTACCACCCTGCCGTACAGCTATTCCCCCCCCTCCCGCGCCCCCCGTCTCCTGACTCACCAATGATGGCCTCCCATTTGCCGTTGGCCTGGGTGACCTCATAGGCACAGCGCATCTCGCTGAAGGACACGCCTCCGATGATGAAGACCATGATTCTGGGTCCCGTGCGGTACTCCCCGGGGGTTTTGTTCTTGTGCCAGTGGCCATAGCGGGCACTGCAAGGGGCGGAGACAAAGGACAGATTGGGGTGGGGGTTTGGCATAGGAGAGGAAGACCCTGAATTCCAACATAAAACTTAGATGTTACTGTGTTTTTGTTTTTGCATTAATAATAATAATAATAATAATAAGTATATACCTGTGAGCAGCATACTAAAAACTGGAATCAAAACATGAGAACATAACATAACTTGGGAATACTGCAGTCTATAAAGACCCTTTTCTTTGATCCAGCTGTACAGAATTAAAAGGTCTTTCTAGTATCTTCCCCTGACCCCAGTGATTAAAGTCCATCAATAGTTTGTAACTTGAGGGAAGCCAGTGACCTGGTGTGTGAGCATAAGCTAATGAATTAGTCAAGAGGGTGGTGGGCATTTGTCATTGTTTCAACTCCTCTCTCCTCTTCCGTTACTGTCTCATCAATTCCCCAACATGCACTGCAGTGGCCTCAGAGCCACTCAGTGCCACACAAATGTTCAGGAGGCCAGGATTCTAATGCCCTGAATAACAGTGTCTAATATGCTTTTTATGGACAGGACACAAAACCAGTCCATCTGCTAGTGTGCTTAAATAGCCTTGTGCTTTTGTGTCATTTTGTTTCTTCAGATGGTCCCCTTCCCCCCACGCTCCTCCCCTGTCCATCAAATAATTGATCTGTGTCAGCTGAGTCTCCACACTAATGGCTATTGATCAATAACCTTTGGATGTGTGTGTGTGAGTGTGTGTGTGTGCACGTGCACATGCCTGCCTGCCTGCCTGCCCTAAAGATGCATATGTGTACTGTATGTCTATGCATTTGTATGTGTGTGTGTGCTTTTGTGTGATTTCTGACTGGTTAGGATCTAACCTAACTCACAAACATACACGTATATACAAGTCTTGGCAAATCTAGTTTGGGCTCACCTCTACTCTGAAAACAAGGGCCTAGTGTTAGGGAAAGGTTAATGGCCTAGGCATAACAAATGGGGGCTTGTCTGGGATTGGTTATGCTAATTTGGTGTCAGAAATTATTTCATAATCACAAACATAGCTTGTGAGTGTTTGGGAGTGCGTCTGCTTAATCCTTTATGTAGTTCCTGTTTTGGTCAGTGTTACGTTGTTATTGTTGACTGGTGTTGGGCCATTGGCCCTCTGCTAGCTAGACACTAGCAAGGCTTGATAGTGTGTCCTCAAACTTTTATGGTGCTGCCTGAACTGTATGCCTCTAGCCTTGGCTGGTGATCACAACATACTGTGTTTCCTTAGCCTTAGTATGTGATAGCACTGAGTTTGAGATAATTTCAAGATGCAGCACTGGTTCGAGATAATTTTTGATGACATTAAATTTGATCCATGATTATCAGCTAGCTATTGGAGTTGTTTCATGTATACACACAAGACCAGGAAAGGCTACCCTGAGAAACTAGTGTTTGGGATGCATATGTGTATATGCGTGCGTGAGGGTGTGCGTGTGTTTGTGTGTGCGGGTGCCTGTGCAGTACCTGACAGCTGTGGTGCTGAAGGAGGCGGAGGACCGTGTTGAGATGTAGGGGTATTGTTTGGTGTCCAGTTTGTCCTCAATGGCATCCTGTAGAACAGAGACATGGGGTCAGAGGGAGTCCAAGCAGGGTTGGGCCAGAAAAGAAAAGGGGAGGGGCATAGCTTGCCTCCATAATGTCCTTGACCAGCGGGGTCCATCGGGAGAGCTGGTAAGTCTGCTCGCTGACACGCTCCTTACGGTCCTGTTTCTTACCACGACGCAGGGTGGACTGCAGGGAGAGAGAAAGGAGGGAAAAGAGCGGAGGATGACAGTGAATGAAAGAGAGGGAGGGGGGAGAGAGGAAGAGAGAATGAAAGAGGGCGGCAGAGGGAAAATAAGAGAGCGAGATAGAGGGCAGAGAAAAAAGGGAAGGGGAACGAAAAGGAGAGAGAGAAACGATGTAGAAAGTAAATATACACATTATTTTCGACCTTTTTCATTTCATATGTCATCTGTCCATCTGCCTTTCAAAATGGACCCGCTGTGCTAACTGTGTATCGGTGTACTCACGTCTGAGATGATGGGCACTCCCAGGTGAGCCATGTTAGTGATGATCTCACTCTCCTCTGGGGGGATCTGCGCATGCTGGATCAGCTTGTTCAGATTCTCCTCTGTGATCCCTGGCGCACACACACACACACACATGTATTTACACACGTACGCATTACATTCTATACGTGGAAGAGAGAAAGAGCGCGTTGGGTCTCCCTCACCGTTCTTCAGGAAGATGTAGAGCAGGATGATGCGGATCTTGTCGTGGGTGGTGACGTTGGGGTCCAGCAGGATGGGGACGATGGCCCTCATGGGGTCCTTGATCTTCTCGCCCTCGGCGTCTGTGCCCATGGCGAGGTCCTGGGGTGGGGGGGGGGGGGGGGTGTGGAGGAGTGCAGGAGGTCATGGAAGAGGCAGATATGACAGATAAAAGGCCAGTCTGCCCTGACTAAAGCCTGTGATTACCTTTTGGTTAACCGAGCGACGCCCACTTCTGGCCTAATATGAACAGTTCCTCACAACACATTTACAAGTGTGTGGGCCCGCCATGCACAAATTCTGACTCATAGTTTAGCTCCAATTCCTGAAAGATATGCTGAGCGGGCGGTCACTATGGAGGTGTAGTTACCTGCTCAACACGGCACAGCTTGTCCACAGTGCCCTGGTAGTGCTTCATGCAGTCCTCCGCTAGGTGGAGGTGGGTGGAGTACTGGTTGGGGAGAAATGAGCGGAAACATGTCAGGTCAAGTCAAGTCAAGTCATTCAGATTTATATAGCACTTTTTCTGACCGAGTCAGCAGAAAGTGCTTAACAGACATGTACACACAGGTGGAGAAATACCCATGTGTACATATAAGTATAGTAAAAGAAAAAACAATTTATTGTGGTTAAATAAGTAATTTAGAATCATACATCTGGCTAAAGCTTAAACATGGTGGTTAATGCTACAGGTGCCAGGGGGCAGGTGATATAGTTGAATGCACATGTCTTATTGTGACATTACTACATTACTTGTTTCCTAAGCTGGCGTTATTTTACAGTTAAGCTTATATTATTATCTTGATACATTTCAAGCAGCTCAGGGTAAGTATCTTGCTCATGACTGAAATGACAGTGTCCTATCTTGGATTCAAACCTGCAGCCCTATAAACATCTGATGTGCACTTACCTTGCTGAGCTCTTTCTGATACTGAGGCATCTTCTTCAGCATCTGAGACAGGTCTCTCATGGTAGTCTATGGCACACGGTGACGGACAGATGGTCAGTTCACTCAGAGAGAGAGAGAGCCGTTCAGCTCTAACGAACAGATGTCCACTTTCTCACACGGAGGTTAGCTTGCCCACACCATGTTGGCATTCATATTGAGGTTAAGGATGCTTTAAAAGTTTCTTACTTTATCTCCAGTTGTCATCCTTTTGCTGGCAGAGAACTCCTTCAGGGAGCGAGTCACAGCCCTGTGCGTTCGTGTGTGTATGTGTGTGTGTGTGTATGTGTGTGTGTGCGTGTGTGTGTGTGGAAGTGGGGGAGAGAGAAAGAAATTTGGTTAGTAAAAGTTGGTTGCATAGTGGTACTACACAGACATTAAAGTCAGTCACATTTTGAGCATGGTGCGGTGTGTGAATAATGCATTGAAGGGGGGCCGTGTGATAAGTGTAAAGTCCAGTGATGAAATGGACAGGGCAATGAGAAAATGTACAGTACAGTATACCGTGCAATGACATGATGTGCTGTGCAGTGAGAGTGTGCAGTGTAGTGAGTGTGAGCACTGCAGTGAGAGTGTAGTACATTTTACAGTGCACTTAGAGGGTGTGCAATGTAAGGAGAGGGGTGGGGCACGTAACTATGTCACTGGGTCGGTGTCGGTAACAAGGGTCAGCTCAGTCTCTGTTACCAAGGGAACCGCAAAACTCACTGGGACACTTCTGCGATGTGCTTGTGTCGCAGGGTCATCCAGAGGTCATCGTCCTCATCCAGCAGAACCTCCTTCTCCCGGGAATCTCCCATTCCGCTGGTCTCATACCTGGGACATGGGTAGCGGGATCGGGGGAAAGGGGAGGGGGGCGATTAAGGAAGGGGATGGGAATGGGAGACTTCCCCAGAATCGGCCTGCCGACCGGAGTACAGGCTTCTGAAGTCACACTTCTGAACGTACAGTATTCATATCTTAACATCAGTTCTAAGATTCACTTCTCCAGTATTAATATCAGTTATAAGTTTCACTTCTCTAGGGAAGCTATGTATGAAGCTAAGCTACGCCATTAGCCCATAGACTTACTTGTAGACGTCGTTCTCGATGGGCAGCAGGTCGTAGCCCATGGCCTGGAACGTGAGCTCGTGCAGGATGGGGGACACCGGGTCGAATGCCCGGTCCAGGATGATCAGCTGAGAGCGCGCCTTGTCTGGACCCTGGAGAAGGATGGGGGGAAGAGAAAAGAGGGGAGGATAGGTAGAGGAAGGAGAGTGTGGATGTAAGCACGTTTCATTTGGTGGGATCTCTTAAGCACAGGATACGCTAAGCTAGACAATTAAATTATGCAATTTAATTTACTATAAAATTAAGACGCAGCTAGACAATTAAGCAACAAAAAACAAAGATTGCTATTTTTAATTATAGACATCCCTAGCCATCTGCTGTCAAATTCCTTCTCTATCACAAGCCCTCTAATGCATGCAAGTAACATTACAAGCATTTATTCAATTTAGAACATGATAATTATATATAATTATTAAACAATGATGGGTATATTTATGTTTTCAATGAGTTTTCAAGCTGGTAGGAATACTGGATTAAAATTAAGCCCTTTGTAGTTCTCGATCTAGTAAACCAGAAAAGGGTTCATTTTAATTCGGTATTGTTTCCCAGGATGTTCAGGAGAGGTGCAAATGACCCAATAACAATCCAAATGAGTTCCAAGAAACAGCATCTTCCATACCAGCGACCTAGCAGCCAGGTTTTTGGCAACCTCAAACCAAATCTTCCACTGAATTTATCTTGCAAGAGTACTGTACATCTGGGGATTTGACCTCCAGTTGACCTCCCATGACTTATGGGCTCATTCAACTAGATGGCTAAAACAGTGTCATCACCGATGCCGTTAAGTGTGACCACAGCAAACAGCCTGACAGAGAACTGATCATTTACACCCCAGTGTATCATTTTGTTTGCTCTTCTTCACTCTCAGTGTTTACAGTTGCAGTGAATCTCCAGCACTTTCCCCGTATTTACTCCTTTCATTTTTTACTTTATTTTTCTCGATTTCCTTTTTTTCTCAGCAGTTCTGTTCTTCTCTATCCCAGAGGTGCTTTTCCCTGTAACCAGGGCTGAAACCCCTCCTCCACACCCCCTCCCCTGGCCCCAACTCCCACTTTACCTCTCCCATGGTGGGATCATCAGCCTTGTATGCATCCAGCTTGTCCTGGAGCAACTGAGCCAAAGTTGCATTGTCCTTGTACTCACTGGCCACAGACAGACAGACAGACAGAAAGAGTCAGAAATGTGGCAATGGCATCCTATCAATCAATCAATCAATCAAATTTTATTTGTATAGCGTATTTTACAACAGTTGTCACAATACGCTTTACAGACAACCCGAGCCTAAACCCCCACAGGAGCAAGCCTAAGGCAACAGTCCTACCCAGTGATCCGCCTCAACAGCTAACCGTATTAAAATGAGATTAATATTTGTCACTGTTTTTCAATGACATTTCAAGTACAAATATGAATGATTATTTGCATTTGGGCCTTTTAACATTGCCTACTTTTAATACATTTGAATAACTGGAAATACCTCCCATGGTTGTGTGATATTAGATCACTTAACAGTATTTTCCGCTCTCTTTCCAGGGCGCATAAAAAACATAGTGAGAGGGGAACTGAAGGGGTGAGGAGGTGTGGTCAGACAAATAGGTGGGTGTATGATAGCATAACCATGCATTCTCTGAAACTGATGCCACAGTGCCCACTGTGTTGAGTTGATGAGTGGATGTATGAAAAAGTAGTGCATTCTGGGAAACTGAGGCAACAGCAGCTGGTATGAGCTGATGAGGCAGTGTAAGACAGCGCGGGGGAGCAGGAGACGGTGAAGCGTGTGACTGTTGACCGCGCCCCCCTGCCCCTCGCTGCTACAGGGCCCCCTGCTTCTCACCCGCGGTACCGCACGGCAGGGTACTCCTTCAGGGTGGCGCACAACGTGGCCAGCTGCTCCGCCAGCCGCTCCATGGCCGGGTTCTTCTCCTGGGCCTTGTAGGGGCTGTAGAAGCTCTGGAAGACATCTGCGCTGTCCAGGGAGTACACCTGTGAACGGGGAGGAGCACTGGACTCAACGCTAACATTAATGCCTGGGCTGACATTAACACCGGCGTCATCTGGGCTTCTATTAACATTGATATCAGCTGGGCCATAACCAGGCCTTAATTTAACACAGGATCACATGGGCCTCCATTAGCAAACATTCTCTGGCCCTTGATTAAAACACGCAGCACAATCCACCCAAACACAAGCATGCAACATTAATGTACAGGTGTCAAATGCATTAATACAGAAACTCAGTGTTAGTGCTAGCACTGTAGCGGGTCTATGGTCCCAGCTCAGAGTATACTGTAGACCATCCATCCTGAGTGGGCCAAGCGATGAACTCTGTGGACACTGACCCAGTGACTGTATTAATCCGTTCACTACACCAGCACTGCTGTTGGATAATTTATCACACGTAAGGGCTTTATCCTAAACAGGAAGCCCTCAACAGTTGACAAATAGGTGCACTAACCCAGACCGTGATATATACGTATTAGAGAGGGGTCAAATGAGCTCACGGGCTTACTGAACTGTATAGGGCATTAGCACGATTGACTGGAGATAATAAAGGTGCTGTATCTACCCATCAACAAAGATGGATGTGCTGCAATTTCAGGAAATACGTGCGTGAATACATTTAGCACGATGAGAGAGGAGCATGCCGACAGGGCAGAGTAGTGCGCTGTCCATAATCCAGCCCGCGCGGCATAATCCTCTTTCACGGTATTAACCGCTCAGTAGTGTGGCTGTATCCACGCCAGCTCTGCTCTACATTTACAAATGCACGAGGTGAACCAGAAACGTCTCAGAATTTTCTCTTGCGATCTGTTACGTGACTGTTTCACTTAACCGGGGAAAATCGTGTAGCTTTTTCTTGTACGTACGTATCCATGATCATGAAACACTTTGGGTTGAGTGCCTCGCTCAAGAGGCACAGCAGCTGCATCCAACTGAATGAAACCCGCAACCTTTTTTACGGGGTTAGCAACTTAACCCCAACAGCACAGTGTATCATAATTTCTGTCCCTGTCCTCCCTCACATCTCTTCTTTCCTGGTTCCTCTCTCTCTTTCTTTCCTTCTCCCACCCAGGCCCATCTGTCCAAGGTCACATGGTAACAGAGGTTACCTCCTGCCACTCAGTCCCTCTTGCCTCCAATTGGACAGGCCAGTGTGTTGATATCCTGCCACCCAATGACGCGCGGGGGGGGGGGGGGATTAGGAGATTTAGTAGGCAGTGCACAGCAGCGTCACAGCTTGGATTAATTATAGAGGGCGGGAGTGGAGGATTGTGGGTCATGTTTGTGCTTCTCCGTCCCCAACCACCCCAGATAAAGCCGTTCTCAAACATTCCATGAGGAAACAGACGGGGCTCGCTGACTGTGGTTACTCCTGCACCTGCCCTCCCCCCATTCACCTTTTCCGTGTACCTACCCAACCCCCATGGTCTGATCTCACTCTCCTTTCCTCACAGGATACTGTAACCCTGTAGGACTGTACCACTGTGCATCTCTGCAAAGGGGTGGGGGGGGGGGATCTCACCTGTGACTCATAGGGCAGGAAGGCGATGTTGATCTCGGTCAATGTCTTGATGGTTTTGGCGGCACGGGACTTCACCAAGTCCTTGAATAGGGGGTCCGGACATGCTGTGGACATGGTGGGGTAAGATCATCTCAATGTGGTACTGGACACAGGAACGCAGTGCTCTTTACTTTGCATTACAGGGATTTAGCAGATGCTCTTATTCAGAGTGACTTATGATGCAAACAGAAGTGCAAACACAGCTACTCACAGTCAGTGAAGAAGACGTGGGCCCCTCGGTATTGGGGTGACTGTGGGTCTCTGAAGTCTGAGATCAGTGCCTGCACAGACTGGTGCGTGGGACAGAGGGAGGGAAGCAGTGAGTGAGAAGAAGGAGTGTTGTGGCAGCCACAATGACAGCATCTGTGTGTGTGTGTGAGTGTGCCTGTATGTATGTGTGTCCGTGTGCATGTGTACGCATATGCACCTGTATGTATATATATGGTTGAGTATGTGTCTGTGTGTGCAAGCGTAAGTGGGTTTGTGTGTGTGTGTGTGTGTGTGTGTGTGTGTGTGTGTGTGTGTGTGTATGTATGTGCATTCTGCAGTAAGGGTGGAGAATATCCCAGAGAATAACCCAACTCCAGAAAATATACTTAAACCGAGATTATAAAAAGGTGCATTTATTTAAACATTTTCACATGCATCACTTTTTAAAGACAAAGGACCATCTAATTTCAAGATGAATTGCAACTGCATGCACAAGGCTATTAGAGAATGTACCTCATCAGATGGAGTGATGAGATAAATTGCCTCCAGACTGGGCAGTGGCTCACGCCGTTTTTTAATGTCTTCAACAACTGGAGAAGAGGAAGACAGAGAGCAGGTTAGAGGTGCTTCGATAGAGTTTATCAAAGTCGGGGTGCATGCTATTGGGTCAGCGGTATCAATGCTGTGTCTACGGGGGTTCCGGTGCTGATGTGACTCACTGGTGATGCCCTCTGTCATGATGTCTGTCATCTTGCAGCAAGACGAAAGCATCCTCATGCTGAGCTGATCCACTATTAGAACCTGGGAGCCACAATGGAAACGGAAGGAACAAGAAAGATGGGAGGTACAATAAAGGAAAGACAGGAGAAGAGGAGATGGAAGTTGAGGGGAAAGGGGAAAAGAACAGAGAAGCAAGATGGGCGGAAGTGGGGAGAGGACAAGCACATTTAACAGGGAAAGGGAAATGGATGGAGGAAAGGAGCTTCAGTAAACAGCTTCATTCACTGACACTTTGAGAACAGACAAATTATTTCACCTGTACTTTCAGTAACAATGGCTTAATTTAATGAAACAGTCAGCACAGACAGCATTTACTTGCCCCTTCAGCAAAGACAACTTTATTTATTGACACCCAGTACAGACATTCTTCATTTCCAGATACTTTTGAGTAGATGCATCTGCATTAACTTTCTGTTGATAAATTCTGTATATTAAAATTGACTTGAAGTTCAGCATTTGAACATTCACATTCAGGTGTGTCACCATGTTACAGGACAGTGCATGTTAGTAGGAACTTATGGGATGGAATATTGAGATTCATACCTTCCATTCCCCCTTCTTTTTCACCTTCTTGATGACTTCATTCATAATCTCTGTGAACGTAATGGAACTCAGTCAAACTTCATTGTACTGTGATACGGTTTGTATTGCATTATATAGAATTTATTTAGCAGACAACATTTCCAGAAGAACTTACAATGCAAGAGAGATGACAAACAGCAAATAGCTCACGTACAAAATTTCTGATTTTAAACACATCACATTTATGACATAGTTTTATTCATGGTTGCTGATATTTTTGTATGCATGCACACAGCTATGACATTGTGCATATTTTTGTACATAGGAATTCACTTGGAATTCTAATGTCACTCAATTACCATTACTGGTAAAAGAACACATTAATCACAAATTACAAAAAGGCAAAAAAAAATAATAATTCAGCAGTCCACATTTCTTGAAGTTCTGTAAAATATCTTTATTGTGGTTGAGGTTTGACAAAATTCTCTAAGACAGAATAACTGCCTTATTTTCCATTATGGATTCTAATTTCTGTTGACGCCAAGGTCATGTAGAACACTGGAGACATGTGACTGCGCTGAATCTGCAAAGGACATCTGGCGCATCTCAGTGAGAGAGGCGTTGACAGAGGTGTCACCCTGCTCCAGACTCCTTGCAGATGTAATTAGTGACGCAGATTGCAGAGATGAAGAGCATCCACCCTTCATCCATTTACTCTGCTATGACCTTTCTCCTGTCTGTTTGTGGTTATAACACAATACTGTGTGATTCTGGTTTGAAAAGATTGTTTTTTAAAGTGCAGAAAACCATCCTATCCTGTACATGCAAAGCAATAGAAAACAGAGTGCTGTACAAGTGCCCACTGGTGTGACTGAGGAGCCAGTACTTCCTGTGTTAGACAGGGGTGAGGTATGGTGTGGTGCAGTGGGACTGTGATGAAAATGGATCTCTCACATTAAATATGCCATCACTCATCAGTTTACATCATCGCCCACTGCTGTGTCAGTTGTGCCTATATACATTTTACATAAGCCCTTCTAATGTATGGAGGTGATACCGGTGTAATCATTTAAAAGGTGATGGTCCTCATTCATCTCCCAGTGGTTCACGCAGTGGTCATGCCAGCTCATGGAATGCTGCATCTTTGGAAAGCAGGGCATTTTACACTAATTCACTTGCGTTCTTTTAGAAATTACTATTTTTTGCCATAATATGCCACCACAATAAATGCATGTCAGTAATAATTTCATGACACTTTTGTGACATAAGCAGGATAAAATAGCAGGATTAGCTGCAAATAATGTTTTGGTGTTTCGATCAAAACAAATTTTTTCCACACATAGTAATAATTTACTGATGTTGAGCAAGCTTGGTAGAGCAAGACATCTCGTTTTGGACTTCAAATTGGATTCAAGTGAAGTTATTCTCTCCTAGAACATTGTGCCAGGAGCCAACCAATGATATAAAAAGAGAAAAAAATGAGCTAATTGCTCCTATATTGAACTACAAATAAAGGTATGCTTGCTTTGATGCCTGTTCTGGTTCCAACATTTACTTGTAAGTTTATGTAGTTTTTAATGGTGTGTGCGCCCTGCGATAGACAGGCAACCTGTCCAAGGTGTGTTCCTGCCTCTCATCCAATGTATGCTGGGATAGGCTCCAGTGGCACACAAACAAAGGCAAAAAATCAAGTTGGGAGATATTCCAGAATGAACTGTAACTGAAAACTTGGTTTGTTCATCTGAACTGTTAGCTCTGCTCTACAGAGTGGGAGAGGCATTCATCTGCTGAGTTAGACAGCCAGAGATAGCTGGAATAGTTCTTTCTCTTACAGACAACCTGTACACAGAACTTTCTGGTTCAATTTGAGCAACAGTGAAACTGTTTGCAACTCTTACTTGAAACACATTAAAGTTAGTTTTACTTTCAATTTCTCAAGTGAGTTCCCCCTTTCTCTCATCCATTTGCAATGCTTAATCAAATTTGTCAGCTTTCTTTGCTGCAACCTCCACTCCCGCTGACATCACTTCCTATCCCCCGAAGCACATCTTCTCACGCCACAGTTTGCTAGCCAGGCTTGTGAGTCAGAGGAAGACATGTCACGGTCAGCTCAACAGGTGGACTCGTGGGCACCTAATCAACCCGCGAGGGTTACCGGTGTAATGCTAACGCCAAATGTGCATTGCCCTGAGATGTCGCCATTCACAGCTGGCACTGGCACTGTCTAGATTCCACACTAGACCATGGAGCTTGTCCATTCACTGGGGATGGGCCACCCAGCAGCCATATTAACTGACTATAAGCACATTTGCACATTTTGACTACAAGATTTTAGAGTCCATTGCCAGGGAACAGGACCCTTTTGAAGCACTGTTCCACAGTTTATTTTATGTACTGTAATTGTTCTTTGTCAGGCACATTCTATGCAGTGACATTACGTTTTTGGTGCTCACCTCTTTTTTGTGTGTTTTATTCCACCTGCTACCTAATATTAATCTACAGTACATCTCTACTACTACTATGAACTGCTTTTGTACTGTACCTGTGAAGTATTTCCATTGTGTAACTTGTAATAGGATACATTTTTGTGTGTTTTTGCTTATACCTGTGTGTCCTGCAAGACATGCGTCACTCATCTATATTAAGCCGTACTGGCTGAGAGAGAGCATCTACCAAAGTAATACTCTACACAACAACAGGCACAGGGCGTGATGCTCCTTTCTCTCTGACATCAGAACGTTGATCCTGCAGGATAAGAATTCAGTTCGATTCACTTTAGCAGTGTTATATTGGTGGGACGACTCAGATGTCTTGAGTCCAGAGAGCTAAGCAGAGAGGAGAACACCCAGCATTATAAGATAATCTTTTATATTGCATGGTGATAGGTCCACCAGTCTGATTCTAATGGTGTACACCAGGCTTCCTACAAAATCCCACTCCCCTGTGGGCCTAAGAGCTGGGAGAAGATAGAAAGATTAGGACATGGGAGATTTTATCTATATATACACACACACACACACACACAAATATATATCTGTATAAACTATCAGCAGGATTGTAAGCAGCACAACAATCACGGGGCATCATTTTCTCAAATCTCAAATCCTCTTATGTCAGAGGTTCTGCTATTTCTGGACTTGCCAGTCTGCCCACCTGCCTCTGTGCCACAGGAAGTGATGTCACTGGAAATCCTGTGGCAGGAGGCAGGATCCTCCTTTCACACACATTGTATGATACAATCATACAAACATTACACTGTAACCTTGCAGCACAAGCCAGCAGACCTACATGAGCAGAGGGTTTACTATCTTGATGGCAACATTTAGAGAGCACAGCAGTTTGCATTTATTTTTTAATTTATAGCACAACAAAAACAAAAACATTTCTGGTTAGAGTCTGCAACCTTGAATTTCCAAGTCCAGGTGCCTCATTCATAAAATAGTATTATGATTACATTGTATCATAAATAGTTGCTTACCCAGAAAACCTGGCATAGTTATTTATAAAAATCCCACTTTGATGTGGATACGATAATACCTCTCCGGAAGGTTTATAATAGACGTAAATGAGTTACCTGCTGGTTATGTGGCGGTAGTGTATGTTTGAGGGCTGTGTGCGAGTCTCCAAAGAGGACTGTGTGCACGCTTTAAGAATAACATTTATTTGACAGTCGGAGCTATGTTCAAATGTGGAAATGCAACATTATTAGGAGGAGAATTGCTGTTACTGGTCACGTTCACAAGACGGGGTAATTGTAAAGCAAGTTCAAGTGGGTTCAAATTGAAATGAATTTGAGATGTATATATTACAGGTTTGTAAGACACAGATGCACCAATTTAAAGCAAAGTAAGCAACTTTTTTGGGTCTCATCTGTATAAATCAAGCATATGTACAACTTGGGGGAAATGATTTTTAGGTTTAAATCCAAGAACATTTTAATAAATGAGGCTCCAGATCTGCATGCCATGATGCACACAGACACTAACCATAGTTTTAATTACCAAAGTTGGGTCAGCTAGTTAAAGGCTATTAGACAGGACTGATGTCACCAATGCTAAGGGTAACAACAGAGCGATCTCTTCATTTTCAACTACCGATAAGCTCCTCATGTGCACTTAGCTATAAAGAATTTTTTTTTTTGTTTTTTTTTATTTTAAATGCTGAGCGGAATCCCATCGTGCCATTTGTTCCACAGGCAACCTCTATTTACACAACTGGGAACTACTGAGGCAATTTCGGTAAGAATCCAACAACCGTTCCGGTCATATGCTCGGTTCCTCGTTAATTTCCATATGAAAGCATGCTGAAACAGAAGCTAAACTGAATGCATTCAATAGTCTTAGCCCTGAGCGTTTCCTTTCCGGCACGTTCTGGTGTGTGATTAAAATAGGCCCCTGCACGCATATCAAAACACAGAGTGACACAGAATAACTGCAACAACAACAGATTCAGTGGGGGCAGGAGGCTAATAATAGCCTATTTTTTTCTGTACTGTTAACTGTGTATCCAATTACTCAATGGGATTAACTGGGATTACCTCCAGTGCGGATGACATAAGTGTCAGCAACAAAAACAGGAAAGGAGCTTTGGAGTGAACGATAAGAGCCTGCCTCAGCCTTTGCCCGAGGGGCAGGGGGCACAGTGCCATCTAGGCCAGGGGATTACCACCCTCCTGCCCAATCTGCACCCACCAGGTGCGCAGGCATGCGGGCGTCCACGCACACTCTCGCACACGAGCGCAAACGTGCACACCTGCACATGAGCGCAAACGTGCACGTCTGCACAAAAATGGAAGAGACTGAAAGAGGGGATGTGCGTCCTAGGTTCGAAACACAGGGCTACGACTTAAAAACGGGACATGAGTTGACATGCCACCACACAGACCAGATTTGACAGGTGGGGACTGGTCAGAGTGGGTATGAGTGGGTGGGAGCCCTCCTCTTTGACCAGGCAGCTGGTGTAGAGAGGACACACAGGGTCTTCATGGAGCTCTATGATAGCAAATCTATTGACACTGACAACTCCCTAATGTTCCCTAATAGCTAGATCCCATCCATCCCTATGCCCCACCATACGTGTTTTTGAACAGCTTCACAGTGTTAGAAGGAACGTTCCGTCCCCAATCAATCGCTTCTCTGAAAGACGAGCTGGGCGCGTGCTGGAGTTGTGTCCACGTTTCAGAATTTTTTCTCTCTCATGGGATAACTGCTCATATCTCACTAAAAGGTAAAGCCACACATTCATAGAACTTCCTTTGTCAAAGCAAATTAAACGATTTGCGATTGGTTGTCTGTACTGCCAGTGCTGAAAGATGCACTAGATTAGATTCTAATTATTATGCTACTGAAGACAATGCAGAGACAGGAGGGACGGCTCACAGTAAGCCACTGTGTGTGTGTCCAGTTGTCCAACGCATGGTCAGTTATAGCGAACTCCAGATCAAAAGAGTCTCAGAGCAAGAACAGGAAACCTTATCATCCAGTCCTAATGGAGCGGGAGGTGCAATGTGATGCAGACAGTACGGCGGCAGAGGTGAAGTAAACACTATTTTGATGGATGAAGGGCCCTCCCCCCTCTGCACTAAAGCACAATGCCATTACGTACAGAGCCAGACCTCTGCTCCGAGGAAGGGGGAGGACGAACGCGAGACGAGGACGGGGGAGGGACCAAGGGGGGCTGAGGGGCCGGGACCCAGACAGGAAGGTCAGGCCTCTCCACGGAGGGTTCCTCCCACAGTCCAAAGACATGTATACCCACTGACTACAGATGACAATTAGCCTACCAGGCTAACTCTGGCACATTTACAGAAATGTTATTAATTTGCACAGACACTGTCAAATAAACTAATAAATTATAAATTACAGGGATGGACAGAATCTTGCACTATGTCCTATTCTCTATTCATGGCTTTCACCTTCTCCAGAACAACAAGAACGTGAAGCACAGTCTGCTACCTCAGACCACCAGGATTTACAGTACAACCACTGCTCTTTAAGAAACGGGCTGAACACACTCTTTTCTAGTGCTTCGCTCCCACAAAACCTCTGCTAGCGGGTTTCCTGCAGGTTATTCGTGGGCATCTTCATTCATAGCGTGTAAGTAAACACAAAGGGAAGACGAACAGACTGGCTTTATCAAGCTACACCTTCACTAACACGTCCATCTGTGTCCCACATTCTGACCAGCCACTGCCGTTCTACAGGATTCAATTATTAATGTAAAAAAGAGAAAAAAAAGAACTAGGGCCTATATTTCTTATTCCCCAGATCCCTAACCTATATTAGTTCAGTCAGGACAACTCGCATATTTAGATCAAATATTTCAATGAATATCAAAGTAACTATTCTTGGTTTGTTGCCGGACGGATTTGCATTAGGTACTTCTGTGTACGCACTAACCTATCAACCAGGGATCACGATACATCTCCCCCACTAAACAGGTGAAATACCAACCCCCCCCCCCCTCCTCCTCCAGTATACAGAAGCAGATCCAAGAAAGCTAAGGCGATAGAGGGTGAGCAAACATTCTGTGGGCAGCAGCAAGCATCACAGGCAATGAGCAGCACTGGAGAGGTCTGACTGTTGGCACGTTAGATATAAGTGCATGTGATAGGTAGAGTATGAGAACATGCAGTGATTCGTGTATGTGATTGGTTGAATATGAGAACATGTGGTTTCTGAAGCCAACAATTGATTGACTGCAGCACAGATTTCCTGACCGAATTTCATCTGCACATTTCATCCGCGTCACTTATTCACAATATAATGTTAAAAACACACTGTCATGCTTTGATTGTTTTTTAATCCGACGGTGAAATTTAATTCATTTCGCACTGTGCATCACCCTAAAAGAAATGAACAAATACCAAGTGTATATAAACAGCAACAGCTGGTCAAGAAATTCTGGCTTGTCACTGGAAGGTTCTAGGCTTTCTTCCCTGGCATGTTACTGCTGTTCCTGACCTGAATGTCTTCAATTTAAAATCCAGCTGTGTAAACTGACAACATGTGTTGTTGAGCTATATAAATAGCCTGGAATTTGTCCATGAAAAATAATGCATTAGTTATCAAATGCTAGATTCTCAGAGGTGCTAATTGTGCTTGTTTATTGATATCAGCTGTGCTGGGTCTTCACAGTAGGTGAGCAGTGAGGAGATGCAATGGGCCTCTTGAGTTGATATCCCCAGTGAAACAGAACGAAACCAGCCAAAAAGCAGAGGTTAGAGTTTGCTCGCATGCTTGCACAACCCAGGCAGCTGTTTCCTTATATAACCACAGCTGTCCCTCTCATAATGCAAACCATCCAAAATAAAAAAATACCAGAGCAACAGCAGGAGAAATACTGTCATAGCTCATCTTGGAGAGGCAGGGTTTTGCATGGTTTCTTTAGAAAGCGCCCTCCTCTCTCCTCATACCACTATGGTTTCTTCGTGTCTCTCTCTGACTCCCCTCCCTTTCGCTTATCTCTATCCTGTCTCCTTTCACTCCCTTCCTATGTGAGTCAAAAGTCAAAGGTCATGATGCATGCTGTGGCCTCTTGATTATGCCAACAGGAAGAGTGTAGCAGATAGATCTCTGACGCATGCTTCAAACGACATGTCATTATATGGCCCGAAGGAGGTGAAGTCAATATCGCAATAGAATCATGTCTGCAGTATGGCCAGATGAGGCTTTTTAAAAACATCACGAGGCAGCATGCCCACAGGCAACGTTAAGTGGAAAGCACTTACAGGAAATGCTGTTCATGCAGTTATATGCTAGACAGCTATTTGTATATTGTTTCCACTGGTCTGGCACCACATCAGAGTCAGTCACTATCTGGGATAAATGCTAATAATGGGAGTATTGCACTGACACAAATCCATCGGACACTTTAAACAACCAAAGACTTCAAAAATGACCAGAGCTGAAGTATATATAAAATAGTTTACAAACAAGCTGGAGATGCAGACACCGAGATTTAACATATAGAACATTTATCTAAATTGTTTTGACACTTTAAAAAAATTGGTTTGAACAATTTATTTACATGCAGGAACAGAGACTTTACATACGACCAAGGCATTTGCATCAAATTTATTTTGACAGTTTAAGCAAAGTAAGCCAACGCTTTGCTACCATACTGCCCAAACCTAACGGCAAAAAAGATGACTCGATAAGTCAGCACAGCTGATCTTAAATAGACCCACAATTAGTAACACCTAGGAACATTCCAATCAACCAGTTAACTGCAAGACACACCGTGCACACTAATACATTACATTACATTACATTACAGGCATCTGGCAGACGCTCTTATCCAGAGCGACGTACAACAAAGTGTATAACCATAACCAGGAACAAGTATGACGAAAACCCTAGAGAGAAGTACCGGTCCAAGTGCAGGGAACAACCGCATAGTTCAACTTGGACCCTGAAGGTTAAACTGTTTAACACTAACACAAACGAGTACAGCAACAGTCTATGCAAAAATACAAGCAGTAGTTAAGATAGGTGCATTAACTAAGTCACCTACAAAACAGCTACCAAGTTACAACCCTTAGCTTACAGTCATTTACAGGGAGGTAGGGAGGGATGGGGAGAGGTGCAGCCTGAAGAGGTGAGTCTTCAGTCGTCGCTTGAAGTGGGTCAGTGTCTCAGCTGTTCTGACCTCCACGGGGAGGTCATTCCACCATCGTGGGGCCAGAACAGACAGGAGACGTGTACGGGAAGCGCAGGTGCGAAGAGGGGGAGGTGCCAGCCGTCCTGAGGTAGCAGAACGGAGGGGTCTGGCTGGCGTGTAGGGTTTGAATATCTTGTGGAGGTATGCTGGGGCTGATCCCTTGACTGCCTGGTATGCTAGAAACAATGTTTTAAATTTGATGCGAGCTATAACAGGCAGCCAGTGGAGGGTAGTGAGCAGGGGAGTGACGTGGGAGTGTGGGAGTACAACACTGAGTTAATGAAAATGGTGAATAAAGCTTACTATGCAGACATCAAATGAAGCTATGGGGGAAGAAACCACACACGCGTGTCCTATCTCACTCCATTACATGCACCAGCCATGTTGAGCCAGCAAAAAAAGAGGAATTTTGCCAACGTGATCACTTATAGTCCCAAAATGATGTGTAGGCAAGTCTTGTGCAAACCAATATACAAGATTCATACTGTTCAGCATGCAGACATACATACTGTGTATGTACCTCGTTTCAGAGCTCTACAGTGCAGTCTGGTGATGCCCACTTCAAACAAGCCACATTTAACATTTTTTATATTTTGTCTGGGTGCAGCAGTGAAAGAGGCAGGAAAAAATACAATAGGGTCCCAATACCTACGGTGCTAGGTACTCTAACAGGAAAGTCCCCAGTCCAAAAACTTGAAACCAGACACTAGCCTCAAATCCAGACCCTCAATGTCTGATAGAGTCAGATTTAGTTTTAATCATTAGCCTTTGTTTTCATTCTTAATGTATTTGTGAAGCATCTTGTGCACAGGGTGTACAAGAAAAATGAGAGGCTTTGTATTCTAGTCTACTCACTTCAGAGAGAGGGAGCGAAATCCACACCTCCGTCTCCTCTCCTTTCACTGGACCCAAATAATGACTTAAACGAATAAAGATTCTGTGTAAGAGAAGCACTCTTACACTGAAACTTCCATTAAAAGACGGCTGCCGGTGAAGAATATCTGGGCTAGAAGGAGCAGTGGTTCTGAAGAACTACATCATATCTTGGAAAAAAATGGCTCTCTCTCTGGTTCAGAAATTCACTGACACAAATGTCTTGCAAATTCATGTTATAAAATGAGTCTATTTTGGGGAACTTTACAGATGAAACCATCTGAATATAAGATACAGGGAGGCTATTCCAGAGAATTTATAACAGTGGTGTCTAATCATGTGCCATGGAGGGGTGAGAATATGCAGGTTTCCATTCCAGCCAATCGACTAATTAACAGACCGTCAACCAGGGAAGAGGAAACTAATTTGCAAAAACAGCAGGCGAAGTGATTGGTTGAAATGAAATCCTGCATACTCTTGGCCCTCCATGGTAAATGATTGGGCACCACTGATTTGGAACATCAACCAGGCCTAAAAACTGGGCTGCTAGGACATGACTGGTCAATGGAGTAGATAACTAAATGGGAAATTCTGATGGCAATTGGCCAAGGAGGGCCATAGGCCCTGCTGGTTTTTGCTTTCAACTTCTAATCAGCAGCCAATCTGCAGCCAGGAGGCCAGGGATGGTGTTACAGAAACAATCAAAATAGCATACCTGCATACCCCAAAGCTCTTCATGACCAGAGCTGGCTGTCCTTTCTCTATGGTGATTTAAACTCCACCACTGCTATGCTCATGTCACCTGTCACCCTGCAACTATTTGATCATTTTATGTTGAACTTGTGTGATGATTTCTGTCTGACAAGGGTAGAAATCCATCTGCACTCAAGATATCAAATGCGAGCCCTCCCCTGAAATTGCATTGTGCAATTCTGGTATGGGCCCCACAATATATATTGGCAAATGAACCGTGACAAGAAAGCAGACCTGGTTGGAGAGCCATATCACTTTCACTCAAGTTCAAGTATTTCTTTCATTCATCTTTCCTTATCTTTTCCTTTTCTCCACTTCTGTTTCTATTCCATCTTCCTGGTCCTGTTTTCTTTCATTTTCCTTGACTCCTCGTATGTAACTCATCTCATGATCTTTCCTCTCCTTGTGTCTCTCCTGCTGGTCTTTCTCATAAACAAAAAACCATAAGATCTGATGATTTTTATGATGAGTCTTTTTTTTGTTTGTTTTGTCCAATGACAGAAGGGGTCAGTGTCTGAAAAACTACACTGTGTGCGCGCTATATACAATGTTTTTTTTATAGCAACAGAATACCACGGCTTTAAAAATGCTTTTCCTGTTTTGCCATTACACGTATCGATTTATCCGAAAAAAGAGAAAGTAACAACAAAAAAACTGACCTTCAAGAAATGGCTTTTAAAAGCCGAATTACCGCAACTGGAGCACCCCAGAAAGGGGATGAATGAGAAAGATAGAAAAAGAGCCGAAAGCAAAGGAGAGAGAGGAGAATAACAACGCACTGGTCTAAAGGCCAGCCGAGTTTCGGGCTCTGAGGCAGAACGATCTTGCGAAAAGACGCAGGGCGTTAGGAGGGGTGCGGGGCGTGGTGCTCGGTGAGTCAGAGCATGCTCACTGCTCTGTTCCACCTCTTAGGCCCCAGTGTGGCAAGGTCAGCGAGGTACCCGATGTCGGTCACTGAGCGTCTGCAGGACGCTTCGGGCGATGCGGTGCGCCTGCGTCCCCTGCACCAAAACACACGGCAGGAACGTGGCTGGCTCAATCAAAGTGAGCGTCCAAACCCAATATAACCCCATGCCCATTATATTCTTCCTTATATTGCTATGGGATAAGGTTGGTGGGGCAGATCTGCCGATGCATGTGTAAGACTGTGGAGCAGGGATTGGGGGAAGGCTGTAGGTGCTCGTTTTGAACGAAGCCGCGGGCGAAGGTGTCCCTCTCCACCCCCTCCCTGCTCTTGCTTCTCTTCCTGTCTGTCGCTTGCAGGAGGACACAGCGCCTTCCTAATCTGCTTATGTTTCAGAACTGATCCTCTTGTTTCTGCTAGACATGTGGTCCGGTCGGGAGGGCCGGGCAGAAAATCCCCACACAGAGAAGCAGCAGTGAGATGCAGCACTTAAAGGAGAGGTCTTGTAAACAGAGTTTCAGATTTGAATTACATGGTGAGTCGTTGTAGTACCCATGAGTGAGGTCTTACTGTCTCAAATCTACATCTGTATCAAAGGCTAACATGTAACATGAATTACCATCACAACTGATATCCTAGATGTGAGTTTCTGGCAAGCATATTAATGCAATTTTTTTTAAATCTGCATTTCAACTTCAATTGTATTATGTAATAGAAATCTTCATTGGCAACTGATAGTCAAGCCGTTCAGGCACCAAATTATGCCTGAAGTGCAGGCTAACTTATTTGCAGAATATAAAAAGACAGCCATGATTCATTAAAGGAGCACATTTTCCCACTCTGAATGGTTTAGAAGAGCAGGTGGCATCAGCCCAAAAAAGCATGCACTCCAGCCCTGCCTTTGGTTGTGATGGATTGGACCAAGCAGTTAATCAATGCAGATCAATACCCAATATGCAAACCCACACATACTCTTCCACATCCACACATGGCCACGTAGATACTGTGACAAACACACACACAAACAATTTAAATTTATTACAGTTCGACTATTCAAGTGATTTGGGCCCTGTTTTATAAACAGCCAAGAAGATAAAAAGATGTTAATGTAACCATGAAAATCATTGATTAGAGCCAAGCAATATGTTGATATTATGTTTCTTACACAAAGGCTGTGACAGATGCTTGATGTCAAGGTTTTATGACCCAAAACTGTTTAATTAGAGAAGAACAGAACCAGGCAGAAACAGTCAAAGCTTCCAAAGTGACAATTGCTTAGATCCATCAGAGGGAATCATAGAGAAAAAGCAGACTAAAACCAAATAGTAGTGTTTACTCTCTGACATATATAAATTGTGTCAGTTATGTGTCAGTTATGCCCTTATCTCAACATCACATCTGTGAGCAGCTATTTTTGCTGCTATCAAACATTATTATACCTCTTATATAGTGGTTTATTATACCATTATATAGTGGTACTGTCAGCATCCATCGGGTTATACCTGATTTAACTCGCTGGAAGAGACTAAAGCCATTGATAACCTGTCCAAATCACTTCATTGCTCCTTTTCCATTTAACCTTTAACATCTTAAATCAAACACTGAATCAACAACTTTTAAAAGGTTGGGTCTGAAAATGTACAGAATATACTATTTCGAAGGGTAAATGGGAGGGTACTACTGCTTCAAATGATTTGGTACGAATTTAATACATTTCATTCATAGTGGGAAGATAACGCTGTCAATCCAAATGACAAAACGTGTAATCCTAACTGGCAGCGCGTGACATACACCGAGCATTTTGTTGTGTGAGAAGGTCTAACATAGGGCGGTTGCTGCAAGCACGTCGCATCCCTGCGTCTGAATGCAGATGGGCGTTGGAGTCGCTGTGGTGCTCTAAACTCAAGCAGACTCTCACGCAGGCACAGATCCTGCAGCACACGACCGCGCACACGTACATTGGATGCAATCTTCCGAATGAAACCCATGAAAGGCAGATCGCGTTATTTGATGATTGCCTTGAAGTCTGTATAAACTACACCCACTTTTCGTACACTTGGGGTTACGCAATAGCCTGCGCAGCAGTTTTTGGGAGTTGGTTCGTCGGTACTAAAGAAGAGCAACAATTGGTTACACTGAAGCCTTTAATGTGAACAGTCTCTGGGCGGAGAACCGTTATGCCCAGTGGATGCGTAGAATTTCCTGTTGCATATTCAAGAACATGAAAGACATTAAATTGATTTTAACCCTCAAGAGTAGGTTACTTGGTCAGTGTCAGTGTTCTTGAACTCAATTGATTTCAATGACCAGTAGTGATTGTTACATCAGGATTAATCCTCAATTGAGAACATTCAAATCACATATGTATGATTTTACACCTTAAATGGCTAACAGACGCTCTTGTCTGGGGCGACGGATATAATTTTACATTTACACATTGTCTCAGTCAATACATCAGGATATTTAGACGACTAAAATCGAAAAATAAGCAACATGGTATTGTTTTACCGGGGTTCCTCGTTTAAAACTATCGAGCAACAAGTCCACACTACTGCACAATTTGCCAGTTTTAACTCTAAAACCAACAATAGTTTTACGTTATCCGGGGCTGCTGTATTCGGAATTCAGTGGAAACAGCCGTGTCAACCCTGGCCATGAATTTAAACGGTAAACCACTGGTTTGAGTGCGTGATGCATTTGGCACGCAAACAGTTCTAGAAAAGTCCTCAGTACTTTCCCATGAAAATGTATTTAATCTATCACGACGATTATGTGGCTGCATATGCTCAAATACCAACACATAGCAAACTGAATCAAGATACTGAAAACCGATGATGACAGTTCATAGCAAATGACAGGTAGGGCCTAAATAGCATACGTTGGTACCGTTGGTTTAGTCACTGTTGTTAGAATGTGCATGCGGTCTATTTTACAGAAATACAACGACTGTAAATTGCAATGTTCATGAAACCCACGTCAGATGGACAGAATGGGAAGAATTATTAAGCGAAAAATAAAAAATGCCTCAACTGCAACACTGGAATAGAATATTTACAGAGAGTAGCCTACATGCCACTACGACGCCCTTAATCCCTGGCTGGTGGGTGAGGAGATTAATGTCTGTAGATTTAACCGAAGCGCGCGAGGTCTCACCCAACCAGTGCCATCGCATCACATCTATTAACAATTAAACTACAAATTACAATCTGCAAGCAGGCTGCGCGTTAAATACGTACTAGGTCTACACTACCAACGTTATGATAAAATGACTGGCTAAGAAATTTGTTTCCCGTTATCGCCCAACGACATTTATTTATTTATTTATTTATTTGCTTGCTTGTATGTAGCCTATTTGTATGCTGCTCAAATTAGCACGTGTTTTCCCATTTGAGTTATACACGGTTTCATTCTTGATGAATATCCGGCTCAAAATTCACAGTAAAATTACTTTTGTGCGTTGTTTTGGGAAATCCAACAAGTAGTTCTCCAAAATACCATATAGCCTATCTGGTTTAATGTGTTACTTATCGTAGGCTACTGGGCGACTGTCGCTGAAAACGAGACAAGTAGCCTAGGTCTGTTGATCGCATCCCGTGATTTGGAGAGATAACCTAAGAATAAGAATTTTTGACTATTCAAAATACGGATATGTCAAACTGACATGTTATTCAAACGGACCAGTGAGTTTCATGTTCGGTTTTTAGTCGGAGGCATACGCTATAACCTGTAAACACAACGCTGTCGTTCTTTTCTCCAGTTGAAAATAGAAGGCGTTTCCATATTTTCTCTCTTACTCAAAGTTCTGGCTATGGCATACAGTATTCCAGACAACATAAAAATGTATTTCCGTTATCTTTCCCCCCTCACAAAAAATATGACGCTCGTCCTATAGCCGACAGACACCCCTGAGAGAAATGTCGGAGCTACCATACTTTGGCTTCCTAGTTTCCTCCAGTCACGACAGAATAACACAATGGTAGCCTACATAAAGTCATCCGCATCCAGAAGGAATAAAATACAAACACGGAACCAAAATCTCGTATGCAAATGAAGGTCTAGAGGATGTTATTCCTACTCCCTGGCGACGGCAAATCCATGGATATTTGCAAAGTGAAAAGTAGGCTAATCTATTATTTCTTCCTAAATGCGGTTTAATGCAATATTCTTACTTTCTCCGACCACCGCCTTCAGTCCGATGGGTGCCATGATGCTTCAGTGTAGGCAGACCGCTCCTCTCTTCCCCCCCTCTTTCCCACCCTACCTCCGCTAGACAGAGGATGTACACCTCATATCGTAGCTGATTGCGGGGATTTGAACAGTGAGCAACGTCACAGCGTCGCCACCTAATCCTCCGCCTCCGCCTCCCTCACCAGTGGTACTGCCAAAGACCGTCTCAGTTGTTTTGAATCACCGCGGAGACAGTGTAGCTGTACAGTAGGCTACTGCCCGTAAGCTCGTCGTATTTTCACAGCGTTTAGCTTTTATGTAGCATATCCCATTCGGTCAGGTTTTCTCTTTTCACACTTGCATGATTTGTCCAATGTTGTTGCATATAAATTATAAACTAAAATCAGCGTTGTCGTTACGTGTTTACATTTGGCAGCTTTTTTAGGAAAAAAGTTTTTGTGAATGTATAGCTAAATAGCTTCCCAAAAACCATTGTTAAGGAGGACTTATCAGCTTCACATTAATAAACAGTATCCATTAGAACTGCCAGCTATTCACAGATAACTTCATTTACAAACAATTCAGTTCAAAACAAATTCACATAAAGTATCACAATAACAATTCACCTCCTTGAAAATGAACATACTACAATTTTGGGTGCAAGGGAATACTCATGAACCACAATGTCACACTGACAAATTTTATGAAGGCCTGTTATTCCATGAATCTACCAAACTAAACTCAAATTGCTGTGTTTTTCTGCTGATTCGAGTACATACAGTACTCTTAAATGTTTTTAGATGCAAAGCACCTAATTGACTTAGCTTGTCACTCACTCACTCACTCAGTCATGTTTAGCAGGCTGAAGATTCTCCACAAGGGGGATCTATTAGCATCCAGGTAACAGAAATGGGTGACACTTCCAAGTATTTCTGGTATGTCAGCTTGTACAGAATGTTGTCCTCCATGTAAACCACTCTTTATTGTATTATTTCTTCAGCTAGGCTGTGGAGATGACCTCAGGCAAAGTACTGCAGGTAAAAGTAACACTGTGTCCTTATTTCCATACAGTCACAGAACCAATAATATATACAGACTGTTAAACATACTTTAACATGATCCTGACAGCAATACAAGAAGGCCTGTTCTCTTCATCCCAAATGAGAACAAAAAAAAGAACAACCAAAACAATACTTTTACTCTGATTCCCAATAGTTTGAGATTGCACTGTTAACTATTGATACCCAGAAATCTACAGGTGCTGACAACGTAGACCCAGATCTTAAATTTGCAGCACGCTGAGCACCTTAAATCTGAGTTTATTACACACTTATTTAATCTGACTCTCTCAACTGGTGTTACAGTATACCAAAAGTATGGAAGGATGCTTCTGTTTTGCTACTGTATAAATGTAGGGATCGTGTTCTGACAATTATCGTCCCATTTCCCGGCTCCCTTGCCTTGCTAAGGTTTTGGAATCTTTAGTAAATTAACAATTTTGGTTTTTATAAGCAGAGAATAATGTGTTGATTGTCAATCAGTTTGGGTTTACACCCGGGCACAGTGCTATTACAGCAACGACCCTCATTCTAAATGACATCTTTAATGCACTGGATACTAAACTAAGCTGTGCTGCTCTTTTTGTGGACCTACCAAAGGCTTTTGACACTGTCAATCATGATATATTGCTGAATAAGCTGGCCTCAATAGGATTAGGCCCTGGAGCCTGTTCTTGGGTTCATAACTATCTCAGTGGTGGGACCTAGGCCATTATAGTTGAAGGGGTTAAATCAAATTTCCTTGAAGCACAAAAGGGCATTCCCAAAGGTCCCATTCTTCGGCCTATTCTTTTTTAAAAATTTTATTAATTAAATCTGTCTATTGTTTCCGCATTGTATGTACCATTTATATGCAGATGACACCATTATGTATTCAATAGCTCCATCTACTGATGTTGTGATGTCTTTGCTGCAGGTCGATTTTGTATCCCTGCTGCAAGCCCTTGTTCTTAATACTGGCAAAACAAAATGTATGTTGCTTTTTAAACTCATGCAAACATTCTGTCAACACCCTGAATATATTCCCATCAGAACAGTCTGTAATTGACTGTGTTTCAGAATACAAGTAGTTGGGCATATGGTTTGATGGGAAACTGACCTTTAAAAGAGAAATGGAAATGTATGGTAGCCTTTTATAGAATATTGCCTCACTTGTAGCGCTAGAAAACAGATTGTTCAGTCCACTTTTATTCCTGTTCTATTACGATGATATTATTTATAACAGTGCTGCCCCCACCAAACTTTAAAAAATTAGATCCCATCACAGTGCTATCAGGTTTTTAACAGGAGAGAGTTTCAACACCCATCACTGGACATTATACTATAACACTGGCTGGTACTCACTAAGCACTAAGCGTCGGTCCATACACCTTAATGATTTTAAAGCCCTTTTAAGCAAGCACCTTTGTTGTCTTGTTACACTGCTGAATTTTAGACAGTTAAACTTCAACACCAGATCCATAAATTACATCACTCTACAGATTCCGCATGCTCACACTGAATTAGGAACGGCTGCCTTTAATTTTAACGCACCGCACGCATGGAATGTTTTACAAAAATCTTTTAAATTGGATGTGCTGTTGCCGCTGGAACATTTAAAAAATCTTATTCGTGATTTTATGGTCGATACATGTAGTTGTATTTAAGGGTCTGCTGAACTTAATTTTTTTTTCTGTGTTTTGTACAGTTTCTTCTTCAACTTGTACTATTTCTTCTTGTTATTTTTATTGTTGTAATTTTATTACTGTTTGCACAAATGTGAAAGAGACCTTGGTCTCAAGTGTATCGCTGTATAAATAAAAGAATGACAATGAGTTTGAGCATAAAATTGATTTATAAAGATTTCACACAGATTTTTGATATGATTGCATGTCCCCAATTCTCATAAATTCTGTGGCAGTTGAAGTTGAATTTATTTAATTTTATTTTTTGTTACTTTGGAGATGGGAGAAGCAGTACTATTTATTGTATTACTTTCCATTTTGTAACTCCCGCAGTGATGCATGTCAAATTTATGTGCAGTACATCTATTGGCTACATTTGAATACAGGTTGAATAGTTTATATTTGATATTTAGTTGGTTAGCTTTTCAAGAATTTGAATCAGGCCACGTAGTGAATGCAGAGTACATAAAAACCACCTGACAACAATGTCTAGATATAGCCATACGAGGGCAGCATGGTCCACTTTGCTGAGCTAGCGCCTGAAAACTCGTGTGAAAGGAAAGGGTATAAGCAAACGGAATAGGCTGTTGGAGCATGCACTTATATAGTATGTGTATGCCTATATTATATAGCCAGCGCGGGTTGTGGAAGTAATGTGGAACAAAGCAGAGAAGTAGGCTATGCTGTTAATATGCAAAATATGGTTAACAGTAGTAGCCTATAACTACGCAATGTAGTATAGGGCACTGGTGCGCATGTTGTGAATTAGGCATGTATACACTGAGTAGGCTAATGGTTGTGTTTCGAAATGTTCTGTGGAATGCGATCTGACTTCTCACATTAGTCTATAGGGCATGCAATCAAATATTTGAACAGCAGCATACCTACACAGTGAATGTGGGAATACAAGTATCTGTAATGTATCTGGTGGATTTGTTTAATTTTGAAAGAGTGGTGAAAAACTTAACTTTAGCTACAGATCGCGTGTTTTTGGATAGGGCTATGGTGTAGGCTATTTTATATTTCTGTCGTGCTGTAGCTAAGTCACTTGAAATCTAGCCTATATGTTTTCTACATGTGGCATTCCAGATTATTCGACTCCACCGTGGTAATGAACAACTGGTTTTCTGTATTTTATTTTAAATGCGTCTGATTTTTATAAATTGTCACTCATCAGGCGAACTGATCCATTAAGCTCGTGTCCCACCGTGTATTGCGAATAATTCATTAATGGCTTCAATATGGGCTTAATGCTATAGACATTTCGCTGCTGAAATGAATTGCGCTTTATGTTGATTTTAAAACATAGTGCCTTTTTCTCATAAAATACATTAAAACTTTTTTTTTTGCGTTGGACTGACAACACATTTCGTTTTTCTACTTCTGAAAAACTTATGTACACCTCATACAGTAGCCACAGTATAAGAGACGCATTCACTGGCTTGCATGAATCGCTTGTGCAAGAATGGTCATATTTCCGTAATGAGAATTTGAATCGTGTCATTTCCTATTTTCCCCAACCAGAGTAGTAAAGTTTAATGTTATCTGTGCTTTGGGAGCACAAGAATAACGCCATGCATTAAATTTAACCTTTGACACAATTCCCTTGCCCTGCACGTATTTTACAACTGAAACTGTGTGGATGTGTCTTCTATGCTGCCGCAAAAGTGCGAGTTTTGGACCCCCGCCCTCTAGATTTGCGGTGCTTGCACCTCCTGAATCCCTCTTCCTACTCCCAAGACCACACCTTCGTTTCGCTTAAGAAAAAAAATCTGGAGGAGGTCAACACGTTAAACTAGTAATGAGTAAGGGTGTGTCTTGCGCGAGTGAACAGCATTCTACAGTCTCCGCAGCACAGCCCAGCTGGAGTTTCTCACTGATACTGAAGGCTACCGTATTTCTTGGGATTTATGTTGTCGCTCTCAGTTTTCCCTCTCCAAAGTATAAGAATCACACGCTTATTCTGCACACTTTAAGCTGGGACGCTCACAAGAGAACAAGGAGTAACCACCCAAGAACAATTTTATTTATGTTCTGTTTATTTAGTTTTTACTGGACCCCGCATTTGCATTTATTTTATCCACGCGTCAATTGGGAAAAAAGCAAAAGGATTATCGGTTTCGGTGCTGGGTTTTGAAGTTTGTCGTGTCGCCATGGGGGATGTGATTTCGACTCACCTGGATGAAGGCAAGCGGGAGATGATTACAGGTAAGGTCTGGGAAGAATGCATTTACTTTTCTCGTTTCTCTGTTGAAAGCTGATACTTGTAGCCGACTTTGATAATTCACGAGAAGTTAAGCATGACTGTGACTCAGGTAACTGTTTAACCCTTCTCATTGGGAACACAGTGAGGATGAACGTCTCGCTCTGAATAGCCTATGTTGCGCGGACGCATTTCATCAGTTTAGGCAAAACAGCTATGCAAGTGCAGCGTCGCTTCAATCTCGTCAATTTGGTAACATTTTGGCAAACCAGAAAAATTATTGTAGTTTTGTGTGCATCGTACACTTGTTTGATAAATGCTTTGCTTTTCTGAATATATAAAAATACGAATGATCTTGAATTTGTTAGGAGTTCAGAGCCCCTTGTTATTGTGACGCCTTTTCGATACCACGCGTTGATACTCATTTCAGGGTCAGAAAATGAGAAGTGTCTTGCTTCTTAGCCGAAATGGGTGCGGTAGTTTACCTAAAAGCGGGAAATGATCTTTGAACATTTGCCTAATTAACACAAAGCACCACACCCGAAGTTCTTCCAACAGGAACCAGATTAGTTCATTTCATGGCGAAGTTTTACTGTTTGTACACAAACTTGCTTCTAGTTAGATCTAGTTAGAACTTCAAACTGAAATGAAATTAATCGGAGCTGTGTGGCAAAAAATGCCTTTACTCTTGGGCTATTTGGTAGCTTTTATTATTTATCATAGCTGTTTTTGTTTGCTGGACTCAAGGCCCTGCAGACTGGCTTGTATTAGGCCTTGTAAGGAAGATGAATCACACCAGTTCGGGAATGACTCTGTGGAATGGTAGCATGAAAACACCCCTCCTGGTTGCCACAGAATGTACCAACAATCCTCATATCAATTAAAAACACATCAAGTCATAGGTGAGTGTGTTGTAATAGCAAGTTTTTGTTCTTCACTCTTCCACCAGCTTATCTTCCACCACCGAATCTTTGACCAAAGGGAGATCTTGTGGGACTTCTCTGCGCATTTAGATTCATTTTGATGCAGGGATTTTGCTCATTTGCTTGTAGGAGCTTGTGCAGGCAGTTTCCATGGGGACTAGGCACCTTGCAGGTTCTAGAGCTGCTGCAAGGCAGGATGGGGTGTGGACAGTGGGTCACTTGCCAAATAGAGTCGCAGCTGCAGTAGTGAAATGATTCTGCTGTCAGAATCACTGCGCAGGTGGCTAGATGCATTCTACCAGTACAGTCAGGAGAGATGAAACCAGAACTCCCAGTGCAAGTTAGTTTAGCTAGTGATGGGAGTATGAATCCAAAATGAGTGGAGGTATCGTGTGTCACAGTGACTCTTGGATGTTAGCCAGTAACTGGGTTTTTCTGTGGAGAAAAAAAAGAAACATTTGATTGGTGCAACCAAGTTAGTGATAGTAATAGTGTAGTAATGTCACCAACCGGTGTCCTGCTTCTAGTACGACCAGTAGTGTCTCAAACTGCTATGCATTGGGAGTGTTTTTTCTGTACCCTGGTATTGCATGTTAGTTATGAGATGGAAAATTGTGGTTAATTTTGTTTTGTATGAATAGGTGTGTTTGTGAGGGGGTGGGGTGGTTTCTTGATTGGATATATTATTTAGTTTGCTTAGGCTGTGGCTGTGGGAATTAAGAAGCCAAGTCAAACTTTAGGCAAGGACATGAGGTGATGCCTGAAGCACAAGCTGTTGCTATTCATGCAGGAATTTCCCATAGTGCTCTTTGTGTTTTTCGTGTCTGTGGAGTGATAGAGTATTGTGGTAGTTAAAGAACCATTGGACAGAGAGGAACCTTGACTGCAGTCCCCTGTCACCCTGCCCAGGGCATTTATGACCTCACTTCCTCTTTCAGTGGACAATGACTATGTAGCCTACATCAGCACCAAATGTGTCACATTTGTGGGCGATGTCGAACTGTGGTTTCTCAATCCGTTATGAATAGCTGATGTTTTGTTTTTATTATTCTCGCATGGTGCATGGTTACCAAGTTCAGCACTCAGTCCATAAACTGGGTGGCAGTTTGATCTTGTGATGTAAAGGGACTGCATTTTCATCTTTGAGCTTGTAGCTTCACCCGTATATATTCTGTGAATGTACAGTAATAAAAATGCTCAATATGTTAAAATAAATGAAGGTTATGTGAGCCTCATAAATTGAAGTAAATCAAAGCTATTATGTTACTATATGTTCAGTATCATACCCTTGAAGATAACAGTTGCACTGAATATCAGTTTTGGTAGTTAGGGTCTAGTTAGTTTAATTCAGGCCAGCCGTGGTGTCAGAAACTGTAGACGCACTGCAGTTTGAAATGCGTAGACCTTTTCTTGGCTAGTGACGTCCATCACACCTTTGACGCTGTTTGGCCACGCTTGAGAAGTGTGTCATCCTTGGAATTCCAGTAATGCTAAAGGAGAGTGAGTGTGAGCATGTGTTAAAATGTAGGAGTGTGTGCTGGAGCTTTAAGTCAGTGTGTGCGCGCTTCTGCTGTCTGCGGGTGGAAATTCAGGAGCCTCCACGGACAACAACGGTCCACGTGTTCTCAGGAATTCTCGGTTTTTGAGAAAGCTAGCCATTGTTCCTGTCCCTTTTGGGATAAGGCCCCTGCGTTCGTCTCAATTCTCCAGTTTTTCTGAGATGCTGCACTGCTTGCGTCCTCTGCTCTTGGTTGTATTAATGGCTTGCTGCACGCTAGCTACCCAACACATATAGCAGTCAATCCACCATAGAGATATTGTGAATCTGCGACTGTGTTAAATTTGGTCCAGTCTGATGTCCCGCTGCAGGCTGCTTCAGGCATTTCCATTCAGAGTGGGGCTGCCACAGACAGAGGTGGGAAGTCAAGAGGTCAGAAAGTAAAAGTCCTGCTATCTGTTTCATCCACTCATGGACTCAGCCAGCTGACTTCACTGATTAGTTCTCTTGGCTGAACAATTGTGCTAATTAGCAAAGCCAGGTGTTTGGAACAACATACTGAGGAGAACTTTTGTTTTCTAAACCTGGAATTTCCACTTCTGGCCACCAAATTTATTAACTGACCAGATAGTCAGCTCTGGATTCTTAAAAAAGAAAGTGTCGTCTCTGCTGCCATTATAGCGGAAACACTGATGTACTGTGAAAATTCACGAAGGTGTACGATCTGAGCTGAGCTGGTGGTAGTGGTATCTTCTTTGGCACACCTCGTCAGAAATATGAATTTACAGGAAATACAACAAGTATATGTATGACCATAGTAACAGTGGAGCCGACCATCAGATTACTTTAGAGAATCACTGGGATCACTGTAGAAAAGCCGCAGAAACAATACCCATGTTGAGTGAAAGCTACAGGCCTCTCTCACTGCAGGGGATTTCCCAGACGCTCAAGGTCCTGCACTATTATTGTTGATTTAAGCCTTCTTGCCAACTCTAGCAAACTTGGTTAGTCTTGATTTCTTATCAAGAATGTAGCAGACATGTAAGGACTCAACAAACCCCTTCACCCACCCCATCCCCTCCCCAACTCCAACCAGGCCCTCAGGGTGTGGTCATAACATGCATTTCTCAAAGGGAAACACATTTTTGAATTGATGGCTGAGACCATCACAAGGCGGCCCTGGTCATTTAATTGACATCAAATCGATGTATGGAGTGATTGCCATGGTTGCCTAGTTTTCTCAGGAAACCACACACGCACCATTACCACTGGTCTCCAGGCAACCTGAAAATTCTACTCTGGCTAGTTTCACTTCTCTTGTGATAACCGGAGCCCCTGCAACATAAGCAAGAGCAGTGTGGTAATTGCAGTGCGAGTGAAAGGGGAGGGGCTCCACACAGAGCTGCATTCTGCTGCCCCGCCCTGATTCTTCGGGGGAACCCTGCAGCGGTCTCCAGACAGGCCTCCGCCGCTTCGCGTCCCTGCTGCACGGTCAGGCCGCCTCTTTTGTTCTGGTGTCGTAAAAATGGCAGCCACAGACAAGGGCAGGGAGGACAGTCTGGGAATCTGACGGCCTGGCCATGGTCCAGGGCGGACCATCACATACCAGAAGATACAATCTTTATTGAACGCACCCTTCGTACCTCTTCAGGCTGTACTTGCCTCACTTAAATGGTACTTGGAGGCAGGAGTTGGGCTATTACATTTGGTATTTGGTTAATTTGGCACACACTTATGTTAAATAACACTTTAGTAAACTTACCTAAAGTTACATACCTAAGAAGAACATTCAAATAGGTTAATAAGAGTAGCTGTGAGCCTGTGACAACAGAGGCGAATCGCACTTGGAGCACGTAACAGTGTAGCATGAAATGCTGGAACCAGCTGGATTGTTGGTATAGTCAGCACAGCCAATGATCCTGTTTACTGACCTGACAGCATATGTGGTATTAAACAAAAGGGCACACATGCAGTTTTTCACACGCTGTGTCTGCACACACATTTGCCATGTTGTACATGCAGATGAGTGTGTGTGTTGTGAGCGTGTCTCTCTGAATGGGGGGGGGGGGACGCATGTAATCATAGGGTTCAGGACAGGGCTTGCGAAGGGGCGCAGGGTGGTCCTGGGTCAGGGGGGGAATGGGGGGGGGGGGGGACAGGAAATTCCAGTGCAGAATGTTTTGCCCTGTGGCAGAAGGGGAGGCGGGGAGGGGGGGGGCTTGGGGATGGAAAGGGTTGTGGGGTACTGAAGGGTTGGGTTTGTGTGTATCTTTGGGGTGTGTCTCTCACCCAAACAGAGAGGTCCTGTGTGAAAGAACAGGTATCAACACACCCATGGACTAATGAGGTGCACATTTGTCACTGACAAAACACACACTTACACATGCGCACGGACAAACACACACACACACACACGCGCAAGCACATTCGCGCACACACACACACACACACACACACACACGCCCTCCCTCTGTAACTCACTCTCTTTTTATGTCTCGCCGTCTCAAGCAGACCTGGACCGAATCCAGTTCATTTTGTTCGTTTTTTTTTGTTGTTCAATTTTCCAGCTTGGATTTCCTTGTCGACCAGCTTAAAATAACTTTTAAAATAAAAAAAGAAGCCGTCTCCCTCCACAGAGCTGGGAAGAAGTTTCAAAATGAGACAGCTTGACCATTTCACTCCAGCTGACCAGCTCAGTTGGAATGTCTTTATGGAGCGCTCGGAATAACTCGGCTAATGCTGAGAGTGAGTCAGGGAGTGGGGCTATCAGTCACCTCCATCAAATCTGATTCAAGCTGTAAAATATGCATTAAGTGAAGGCCTGGTCCGACCTGTTATAAATGGGTTCACTAGTGTTTGGTTCTTTGGAAAAGAACATCTGATAAACGCTTCATTGTAAATGTATTTAGTCAGGCTTTGTTATTCAACTCATTCCACTGCTCTAGATTGATGTTTCTGAAGACTAACTTACTTTCTTTGAGACATCTGCTCTGTATTTTATATATCATATTTATAACTTTTTGACCCATGGTGGGCTGCCCTCATCTATTAGATGTCATATAACCTCATATTTATAGCTGAAATAATAACTTGCTGGTCATCACCCAGCAGTATTTTTCCTGTGAGTCCCTGCATTTTGTCTCTGAGTGAGGCTGTTTGGTTCCATTAATCCGTGATATCATTCCTGTGTCTGTGAGAGTCCAAGTCTTGAAAGTGAGCTTTTTCTGTGAGAGTCCTGGTCTTGGAAGTGAGCTTTGAAATAATGTCTCAGAGAACAGACCATCTGGCGTCATGTTGTGAAAACACAAACAAAGCAACATTTAAACAAACAGAAAAAGAAAACCCACTCACACCCAATTAAGTTTCTACCCAAGTTTTCCTTGGAGTGTATTTTTTAAAGAAAATAAACCGCTCACTTCTAGTCCACAGTAGAGACATGATGTCTTTAAAAGCATACTGTGCAGGATTTTTGCCTTGAAAATATTATAAAATAACTATGCTAAGGCATGTCTATGATGCACTGGCAATAGCTGTCTTTTTCTCTGTTGAATGTATTCACTTTTACCTGTATTCGTTATACTAAAATATGCTGGGGCGTTTCTGGGCATGTCGTTCTTTTCTGTGTTGGGGAGGGATGGATATGGCTACAGACCCTGTGGTTTGGGATCTTATTTCAGCAGTGCTGCTAGCTAGCTAGCTACTGCAATGGTGGATGTAAAGAAGCGCAAGTACAGCAAAGTGAAATGACAAGCCAGCAGGGCTCATTCAAGGTCAACCTCAGAATTGCTTTTCCTCAATGGGACAGCAGAGTTCTCAAAGCGATGCGGAGTTGGCTTGTTTTCTGTTGGACCTGTAAATTTACCTCTAGCTATCCACCTAGGTACGTTGAGTAGCTAGATGGCTGAAGTCGGGTTCACAGGGTGAGTGGGTGGGGTTGAAGACTGCAGAGGAGACCTCTTTTATTGTAAACACAGGACCACAGCAAGGCTAGAAAATCCTGCATAGTATGCCTTTTAAGGTTTTTTTAAAAAAAAATTTAAATTTAGTTTTAAGTTTAGCAGTGATTTTTTTAATTTGCTAACATGATTTGTGGCCATCATTCTACCTGGTAATTTAATTCTGAAGGTGTGGCTGGTTCTGGCCTAACTCCAAGTTGGAAAGGCTTTCCTAACTTGGGATGACATCATTTCCTGTTGCACTGCACACAATTGGCCCATTGTTCTGAGGCCTTAGACTTATCTTCCAGGTAGCAAGGTGGAATGACTGTCAGTGTTGACAGATACAGTATTTCAAGTTTAGAATTCAGATGTGGTTTCTTAGGTCCTAAGCCTGAGAATCTGTTGTTTTTTTTAGCTACAAAGGATAGGATATTTCTCGTACTGTATATTAACAAGGTGATTCCTATCATAATATGCACCACCGTACTAGTCATAATACACAACATATCATGATAGGATGTGCATCACAATGTACCTAATATTTTTATATTACAAAATTTAAACCTCCTTCAACCAACTTTTTTTAAAATCACAGTTAAATATTGCAATGGAGAGATTAGCTTTGTAATTTGTATTTTTGCCAAAATAAATGCTGCTAAAAGCCATAGAAAGAATGTACTGGCGTGGATTCAGTGATTTCGTAAGGTGAGTGTTCATGTGAACGTTGTACTTCAAAGTGATCACTGCAGCAAGCAATTCAAACAACATTAAATATGGTAAAAAATTTAAGTGGGACTACTGGGCAGCTGTGGAATGTTTGCATATAGGTCTCACAGTTTTGGTTTTGCAGAATAAGGTTTTTATCAGGGCAAGTCATCCTCCTTGAAGGTGTTAGTATAATGTTGTGCACTTCATTGTCATCCTTATTTGCAGAATATACTTTTTTTTTTTATTTCCTTGTCCTGTCGTTAATTCATCGGAATTGTGGATGGAAACATTGCTGCCAAAAAAAAGGGAGGGGGGCGGAGCCCTCTCGTGGCACGGAGGCGGTCCGTGTGATTGGATCATGGGATTGGTCCGCCTGGTGAAACGGTCATTTGTCGCCCCCTCTGTATAAACACGCGTGGGAAGAGGACTGACGGGTCCTAAAACTCCTGTCCCTCCCTCTTTTGTCTCTCGGCCCTTGGCTGAAACCGACGAGGTGGAAGGACCAGCTCAGTTAGTCATTGGTGTTCTCTGTCTTATTGGGAGAAAGCGAGGGAAGTTTCACTAGTTACGCAGGTCGCACGTCCCTGCTCTGACTGACACCCGGAATTTCCTCATCGGGGGATTTGATCCTGGGGGCCGCTGGTGCTGGGCTAGCCTGGCACTCTCATGGCTTGGCCCACAAAGAAGCCTGCAGGGTCGTGGCAAGCTGGATGTGTGTGTCTGTGTCTGTGTGTGTGCCTGTGTCTGTGTTTGTGTACGTTTAGCGTAAGAGAATGGTGATATACTAGTGTGTGCCGTGTTGTGTAGAGTCCCCTTGCTGAAGTCTTTATCTTGTTCTGGCTTATGGGTGTTTTTTTTACTCTCTATTTTCCCACAGTTGGGAACTGTAGTCCTCTTGCTATTGAGCAAGCTTGGAACAGCGCAGGGAAGTTGCCCCCTGGGATATTAAAAAAATAGTTCTGCATTGATGCCTTTCACTGACTTTAGCGGTCTCATGATTATGCTATACATTACTTCTGTTTATTTTAGACTTTTTGAGGGTTTCTGCTGCGAGCACATTCTTTCATGAACAGAATATGCCTTTCCTCCTTAAAGGCATTGTAACATAATGGTTAAGGAACTGGACTTTCAAAACTTTCTGAAATTTCACAAAGGAAATGGTCAAAGCCTCCTCCTCCCATATTGGGTCTTGAGCTCTATAAGTAGGAGAGCCACTCATTCCAGTGACTAAGTCAGCGTGTCAGTCAGTGAGTCAGTTCAGTAAGGACATTACTGTTCTGGGGCTACTTCCTCCAGTCATAGCCAGAAATACAGGGAACGAAAGGGACTCTCAGTGTTCACCGATTAAAGGGTTTAATGCAGCGTGCAATTGACTCTGTGTACTGATAGTGCACTGGTCCGGTGAGCAGAGGGACCTGGGGACCCGACCATCATGCTGACGCTGCCCCTTGTGGGCGGAGCTCACCTGTGAAGCTGGTAGTGACTAAGCACCGCAGCAGACCTGCCAAAATTAGACACGAGTGGCCCTGCATCTTGGCAACACATATTACTCATAAGCGCACACACACATGCATGCACACAGACACACACCCTGCGTACACATTCACACACAATTTCTCCTACACGTGTGCATGCACACACATGCACTACATGGCCAAAAGTATGTGGACACCCAAACATCACTCCCATATGTGCTATTTGAACATCTCATTCCACAATCATGGGCATTAAAATGGAGTTGCCCCACCACCCCCACCAATTGCTGCTGTAACAGCCTCCACTTTTCTGGGAAGGCTTTCCACTTCATTTTGGAACATTATGGCTGTGGGGATTTGCTTCCATTCAGCCTCCAGAGCATTAGTGAGGTCTGGCACAGATATTGGGTGATAAGGCCTGGCTCGTAGTCAGCATTCTAATTCATCCCAAAGGTGGGGTTGAGGTCAGGGCTGTGTGCAGGCCAGTTAAGTTCTTCCACATCAAACTTGGCAAACCATTTCTTTATGGACCTTGCTTTGTGTGCAGGGGAATCGTCATGCTCAAACAGGAAAGGGCCTCCCCCAAACTGTTGCCACATAGTTGGAAGCACACAATTCTCTAGAATGTCACGGTGTGCTGTAGCATTAAGAATTCCCTTCACTGGAACTAAGGGGCCTAGCCCAAACCATTAAAAACAGTCACAGCCCATTATTCTTCCTCCACCAAACTTTGCATTTGGCATTATGTATTTGGGCAGGTAATGTTCTCCTGGCATTCGCCAAACATTGATTTGTCTGTCAGACTGCCAGACTGCCAAAGTGTGATTTATCACTCCAGAGAATGTGTTTCAACTGCTCCAGAGTATAATAGCAGTGTGCATTGCCTTACTCCAGCCGATGCGTGGCATTGTGCATGGTGATCTTAGGCTTGTGTGCAACTGCCTGCCCATGGAAACCCATTTCATGAAGCTCCCAACGAACAGTTCAGCTGCCCGTTCTACTGTCAATGTTTGTCTATGGAGACTGCTTGGCTGTATGCTTGATTTTATGCGCCTGTTAGCAATGGGTGTGGCTGAAGTAGCCAAACCCATTAATTAGATGGGGTGTCCACATACTTTTGGCCATGTAGTGTATGGTCTTAAACACAGCAAAAGCACTGAATCGCCAGCAATAAAAACAAACCAAAGATCGTGAAGTGTGGCCCTTTACCTTTTGAATAAACCTCGACCTCTGGCAGTGAAATGTTGTTGCATTTGACACCTACAGACATAAGTAATCGAATACCACACCCTCGGGGCGAGGCTAAATCTCTTATCCTTGGAAAAAGTGCCTGAGGTGACAGTGAGTATATCCAAAACCCAGGCTCTATTCGCCGTGAGCCTTGAGGCCACCAGTTTGGCCCGCACTTTAAAGTGTTAACGCGTGCGTCCCTGTTGCGCTGGTGGTGTGCTGCGTTGGGTCCCCACATGGTGTCAGACCGTTTGGGGCTCAGGTGTGGTGCCGCACCTGTTGTCGGGAAGGTATTCGGGCGACGGCCAGCGCCTTCCCAGGAGACCCTTTCGTAAAAATTCTTCACGTTATTATTCGTCTGCCGAGCAGATGCCCTCCTCCCTGGAGGCCTGAATAGCTCACATTACAGCTTCTCAACAGCGGGGATATTCACTGAAGATATGAGACGTTACTGCCCGACGGTGTGTGGAGGCACTGTGCCAGAACGCTGTCTCGAGTTTGGCCGAGTGGTTCAGTTCCTGCTCGTCTGGGAGGACTACAATGTACTCCTGCGCTTTTTAAAATTAATTTCTGTCTTTTTATTATTTGGATTTCTTACTAACCTGGAATGTCCGGTCACAAAGACCTGTCTTGTCTCTACGGCATCCACCGTTGTTTTAGGAGCTCCAGCTGGCACAGTGTGTGTCTCTAGTGCCATGTGTGTCTGTCTGTCTGTCTGTCTGTCTGTCTGTTTGTGGTTGTGCTGTAGCTTGGAAAGCGGGAAGATTCTCATTCAGTGTGGCGTCGTCAGTACTGCAGTATATTGCAGTGAGAGAGCTGGAGGTGTTGAGAGGCAACTGGGCAGACAGGGGCACAAGCTCATCATCACAGTCTTCCCATTCCTACCATATGGACCAGAGCACGCCGGCTCCCCCACTCACTCCAGAAAATGAGCTCTGCCTCCCAGCCCCCCCCCCCCCCCTCAAAAGTTTAATCTCCGCAGCCCCCGTCAGCAATTCTGGGAACATTTTCTAAACAATATGCCGGCTGATTTGTTTGGCTGACTGAGTTCTGTGGCATGGCCGTCCCTTAATTTGCCGTGATTGTGTCATCGTCCCAATTCCTTTTGTCCGTCCCCACTCATCTCTCACCGAATTTGGTGGTTTCCCTTCCACCGCCCCCCCTCCTACCCCAACCCCCTCCCCCTGCAGTCTTTGATCTGGCCCTCGCTGCATCAGTGGCGCACTGTTAGTCAGCTGAAGCGTGGTTAACGCATTGTTCACTGCCTCCCCAGCACACTGTGTTCTCTTGAACAAATGTCTAAAGGCTCTCCCTTTTGTCTTATCTGCCGCCAGTGCCAAAATGCGCCTTTCGTGCTGTTAACGGTGACTGAACGCTGCTTACACACTATGTGCTGTCAGTGCCCAAACACTTCACTGTCACTCTATCAAATAAGGAAGTGCCTTCCTTATCTCACTCTTTCTGGTCATTAACTGTCAATCGGTAACCAGACAATTTGTCTTGCTGTGCGGTAGAGCTGCGGTCGATCTCCAGATTAAATTGTGTGCGTAGGTTTGGGTTTAGGTTTTGGTTCTGTTCCGTTCAGCTCTTTCCTCGTCTCTTGTCTGGATGGCCGGGCCTTGCGTTTGACGGATTCCAGCGCTGGCCACTAGCAGGGCTGTGTTTACACTGAGTGCGGCTGTGTTTAGGCCCCAGGAGAGAAGGGATTTCATATCGTCCTCATAGTAAATGACCTCTTCACTACACCGCGCCAGGTTCGGCACATGCGTGTGCTCTTCAGCGCGCTGCAGACTAGCGGTTAGTTTGGTTTGTTTCCTCAGTTATCGGCTGGTTAAGTAGTTTATGTCAGTTAGAAGCACCCTTTTTCTCAGAATATGATGTTAACACCTCCCAGAGACTGCACGCGTCCGCTGATTGACAGATAGATACATGCAAGTGCGCATACAAACGAACGTGCTTGCATATGAACGCACCTACACATAAGAAGGTACGCACTTGCATGCGTACGCACGTGTACAGGCTTAATTCAACAGCCAGGAGCAATGTCTGAACCGTTGACAAAGTAACACAGTTATAAACAGTTATTTGGCAGTCATACATAAATATACTGTTGAGGACACTGACCCATCCATGGGGCGTGCAGCTAACTAATCTAGCCTAAAGTGAGCTCATATATGTTAACCCATGCCCTGGCTTGCACTGTGATATGAAGGTGCAAACTTACTTTTCACGTTTCTCACTATGGGATTGTATGTGTTCCGTACAGTGATTGTGTGTACACATATTTGTGTATATGTTCAAGAAAGAGCAATGTGCCAGAGTTAGATTTACAGTTAGTCTACGTACAGTCCTTAGTGTATGAACGCCCATCTGTTGGCTCACAGGGCGATGTGTCTGCAGTGAGTTTGCTCATATTTAGGTGTGATGCTGTACTCCCCTTTAGATTAGATTTATGGGTGAACTCTACCGTGTACAGGTCAGGGAAGAGCTGAGCTACACTGCTCTTAAATGGCCAAGGATTCTTTCTCTTTGTTGGATGGCTGCAGTCATGCTCAACAAGGAATTCTCACTCTCCACAGATTGATATAACAATACTCTTTGGTATATAAGTACTATTTAACATAAAGGACAGAGCACCACAGAGGGTAGATTGAACCCTCCCCCGACAATTTAAAGTAATGAAGTACAAGAGGGAAGGGAGCTCAAGATCACATGGAGCTCAGTCGGAGTGACTCAGTACCACATGCGTGCGTGCACACACACCTCTCCCCCTCTCTCTCTCTCACACTCACACACACACACACACAGTGTGTGTGTGAGTGAGCTTGCACACAGGCGCGCACACACACACACACACACACACACACACACACCCGATCATGCGCTTCCCCACAGCTCCTAAATTGGCTTCTTCTGTGCCTCTGTTCTCTTCCACTCTCAGTCCTTCATCACCCCTCTCCTTCCAGTACCTGCGTTTCTTCACGAACAGTAAAGCCGTCCGCTGCGTGATTGTAAAGCGAGCCTCGCGTATTGCAATTTCTCCATATTTTCTCCCTCCCTCTCTTTCCCCCTCCCTCCGCTGCTGTCTGGGTGCTTTACCACTGACCACATTTCCAGCTTTTGTTCTGCCTTTGGCGTTAGAGACTTTCGTCCCCCCCCGCCCCCCCACCCCGAGCTCTTGAGAACCGCATTCCGCTGGGGCTTCCTCCCCGTCTCCCCCATTGGCTGAGAGTCCGTGACCGCGCTGTCCGAACTGAAGAACCCCAGCCTTCCGGTGCGCTCGTGTGCACACGTGCGCCCGTTTGCGCTCGCGTGTGAGATACATGGTGTTTGAGAATCTGCCTCAGCAGCCCTGGGGATTGGCTCCTCAGTAGCCACTGGGCAGCAGTGGTGTGATGTCATAGTTTAAATCTGCTGTAGGAAGTTGCTGATGGAAAGTGGAACACGATTGGGAGCCTTCCGCTTTCTCAAAGGGCATATGCCAGCAGGGTATTTTCGGCCCCTATCGGACTTAAATTGGTCCTCAATCACTGAACGCTAAATAGACCCGTTTGTTCAGGATGCAGTCACCCTATCGCGTGACTTGTCAGCGACCTCGTTAAGTTGAAATGCCTGAGTGCTGAGGTGTCACATTAACGGTTCAAGCGCACAAAACTGGACTTGTTTCTCCAAGCCATCTGTACCACTACACTGTTTTATTGCTACTGCAAAAAATAAAGAAAGTAAACAGAGCTTGTGCACAAAATAAATGATACCTCACTTACAAGCTACACGGTGCATACGTACATTCATGTCACGTAGTTTTACAGAGGTTTCTGAAGTTCCTGTGGGTGTATGTGCACATTAAACTGTGGCAGGACGTGGCAGCTGTTATGATTCACTTTGTCTTCATTAGCAAACACATTGACGTTAGCTGGCTTCTTTGGCTAGAAGCCCTAAGTTAACAGTCAAATGTCTTTGGGGCTGTATAGATCTTGGTCATGCTCTTGACCATCCTCAACTATTTTCGAGTATTTGACAGCCACTTGTTCAGACAACAGTAATGGCACCAGCATTTATGAATGCAATTAACCTGTTAAAATAACGGATAGTCATTGGTTGTATAAACACTATCATTGCCGGACAAGTTAATGTGCTTCATGTTCCATGTGTGAAGGTGGCTACAGCGTGTCTTGCTGATTAACCTGAATTGAATTGAATTGAATTAAGAAAGCGGTGGGTGGGATGCATACATGTATTTTCTTTTCTAATGTGAGTGATTGTGAGTGTGGTTTTTAACGTGTGGAAATGAGGTAGTTACCACAGGGCTGCAGGTTCAAATCCAATACCTGCATTTCTTCAGGAGATGTCTGGCTGCGTAAAAGAAAGAGTCATGCAAATTTGTTCTGTTACGCATGCATCTGTCTGATGCTGGTGGTCTTGTGCCAACCATATTGGCCTGTGGAGCTGGCATCCCCACGTTCTCCAGCATTACGGTTACTCTGTTCAGGAAACGGCACAGTTTCTGTCAGCAGGGAGAGATTCAGGGCAGCTCTGACTTCACGATGTGATCCGCAGCGGCTACCGTACAGGCACCAGTGTACACTCCCGTAATTCAAGAATGCATGCACATTCTTCTATTTCTCTTTCATTCTCTTTCTCGCACACATTCACATGCACTCTCACACACTCTCTTTCTCTCTCTCACACACGCGCGCACACACAACACACACACACACACATTCCTATTCCCATTTCCATTTCCAAGGTCCCGGTGGCTTTACCAGCGTGCTTAATTATACACTGTCTGCATGGATCTAATATGATCCATCTTTCATGACTTTTTCCAAAACCACAGCCCAACTCCCAACCCCCACTTCAAAATTCTGCTTTACCTCAATGCTGAACAGATGAGCTCGGAGCAGCAGACCCATTGCCATATTGGAATATTCAGGGAATAGCTGGCACGCACGAGCATAATCTGCAAGCAGCATCATGTTTACTGTGTGTGAGAGCGCTCTGGTAATAGCAGGTTTGTCCTGTGTTTGTGCACCGACTTTTAAATGTGAAATATTTTCGATGGAAGAACAGTAGCCTGTACCGTACAAAAAAAAAACAACCTGCTTTGTAAACAAGCATGCCTTCCCCTGAGGTCTCTGGTGGTTTTGCCTGTTTCTCATGAATGTTATTTGCGGTGCCTTCAAACTCTCCAGCTATTTTATTTCTCAACTTAGCTTTATCTGTTATTAATTTGCAGGGTAAATACATATCAAGGGTGAGTTGCACAGATCATTTTTCAGATATTATCAATTTTGTAGGTGGTTGATTGAAGTGTATTGATTGATGAAGTGTTTATTTTTGAATAGTGCCCTGCCCAGGTTCGGATGCCTGTAGTCTGTTGGATGCAGGCCCAGCTCTCTAACCGCTGCGCCAACCCCCCCCCCCCTTTCCCCAAGCCCTGCCCAGCCCAGCCCAGTCCTGGGTGCTGCTGTTTCCCACAGATCATAGTCCAGACCGAGCCAAGAGCCAGGCGTTGAGTGACTCTGTTAAGCTGTTCTTACTGCAGAGTCTCCGGAGGTTTGGCAGGTGCTTCCTTGGTACAGTTTGTTCTTCGTGTGCCTTTGATTAATGTCAGAGGTGGCAATTTGGCAATTACCAGATACTGTCGGCCAGAAGGAAATTGAATGAGAGGGCTGCTTGGTGGATCGCCCTGCTAAGGGGCCGGTTTTCAGTGCACGGTTCGATACAGCTCTAGCAGGTGTCACAACTGGCGACAAAAGCAGGCTGCAGACACGTCCGATCAGAGTAGCCTAACGAATGCGATGTTCACCCGACCCTGACGTAATCTGCCCACATTTAGCGGGTGGGCGGGGCCAGTTTCAGACTCTGCGGTTGGGTCGCTGTGGCCTGGTGTCGAATCGGCTGTGGCCGATGACCTCACAGGGTGACGTGCAGCGGACCGTAGCGTCGCGCAGGAAGGTTGTTATTGGTCAGCCTGGGTTTTTATTGGTTTCTAACCTCACACCAGCAACCACCGCCGGGGAGGGAGGGGGACGATTTCCTCTATCCTAAGAGGGCCCCATGTCTTCCAGTCACCCTGGCCCCTCCACAATGCATCTCTAGAGCCACAGGGCAGATACTGTGATGCTAAACAAACAGACGAGAGTTAAACAGCCAGGTACCTGGATTCACACTGGAAACGATGTCCGCCAGGCCGGGGCTTCACAAAGGTGGCCCAAGTAGCTCCTATTGGATGATTTCCAGGCGAAACCTTTAAGGCCAGGCCTTCCCCAGCCTCTCAAAACAAGTTAATGATCAGCCACTTTGTTTTCCTGCCAACTTCCTTTGCCGTCTGGCCGGATCCACTCCGGAGGCCAGATTAGGTCAACACTGTGGGCGTTATGGAACTATCCTGCACGTCAGATGTTCAGAAAATCTGTGATTTAACATCTACTTCCACAGTGAGATAAATGTAAAGAGGAAGTTTTATTTTTGGTGAATAGGAATTTTGAGATAACTGAGGTGGGGTTTAATCTGTATGGTTTTTTTCTTTCTTTGAGTAACACTAAAAAATGAGTGAAAAGGTGTCAAAGCATTCATTTCATCCAGTAAGCAATCCTGATGTACAGAATCTTTCCTGTGAACTTGGTCGTTTTCATAGGCTTTTTAGGATTTATGCTTCCTTATACTTATTAACAGAAGATTGTAGATTTGAAGCCATGGCTGCGCGTTACTGTAATGTACCCTCAAGCAAGATTGCCTAACTTAGACCGCTCCAGTTAATATCCGGCCTTATAAATGGAAAATGTATTCAATGTCGTTGATCTAAGTTGCCTACAAAAACATAGCATCTGCTGAATAAATTATGTGATGTGCCATCATTGTGGCTTTGCTTTCCTTGTTGTCAAAGTAACGGCTTGCCATTTGGGTGCATGCCATACCATACCTGCTCATGAACTTCAGGCCCCACAGTGTAGACTCTTTGTCGCCATTGTGTCACCTTCACCGTGCGGCCAATCGCGCGACTTCTGATGGTACCGCGACACGGACACATTTGTGAGACTGTGAACACCACCTGTGCCTTTCAGCCTAATGGACCTCTCTGTCTCTCTCCCTCTCTCTCTCTCTCTCTCCCTCTCCCTCTCTCTCTCTCTGCAGCTCGGACGGGCGAGGTGATGGGCGACTTCGGCCGTCTGTACGAGCAGCAGTACGCCCTGGCCCTCGTCAACAGCCTGCGCTTCGAGTTCGAGGGGAACGAGGGACCCCAGCCACAGCTGCTGCACCGAAAAGTAAGGAGCGGCTTCGCTCGGACCGTCTCTGACCCCCCTAACCCCCCCCTTATCAGGATTCCCTGTTTTCCTTTCCCCAAGACCGTGTGAAATCCCAGTCCTTTCTGTGTACATAATGACTCACTGCAAAGGGATGTGCGCTCACTTGCACGTTCAGGCAGTTTGATACCAGTGAAATGTCTGCTTTGGGGGTTCAGTTCAGTGTTTAATGATTTCAGTGAAATGTCACTTCCGGGGCTCCTAATCTTCATGGGAAAACGGGATGGGATGGGAAAGTATTGTAAAACCAGATTGAATTTTGTACATTTCTGTTATATTTTTTTTGTTAATGGATTAGTGATTTCTGGCAAATACTTGTGGCTGCATGCCTGTCCTCCATCTCCATCCTTGTTCCCTCCTCCGCTCCCTACCAGGGCCCCACGGCAAATTTCTGAATTTACCGTTGGACTTAACCGATCAGTCGTTTCTCCTGGGCCGAAAGCTTAAAGCAGGGTGTTCTGCAGGTGACAAGCGGACGCAAGATAACGTGTTCAATAAACCGGTTTCTCCAGTGTCACGTTTGAACTCATCAGCGATGGCACACACAATGTGTAAGGGTCGCAATTTTCTACCCAACGAGGTAGAAAAGAAAAAGTCGGTCTTCAAAGAGCTGCAGTTCTTTAGAACTACTACTTTCTTTAAAATTACTATCTCAGGGCTGAAAAGAGTGGTTTAGTCTCTCTTCTTCACCCACCTCACAGGAGAGTTGCTTGTGAGGGTTGGGAGAACAGTGGTGATTACCTGCACGGTGGCCAGGTGCCGTACATACCCCACATGAAAGGAGAGGAACGGTGGGCTTCCTGGTTGCGGCTTGCCGCTGATTCCTCCCTAAACCAGGAGGGCGCGGGGCGATTTCCGCTGGCCTATCCGGAGGCTCGTTAAACACAGCTCCCTAACGCGGGCGTAATTATCGCTGTGCCGAGTCCTCCGTCACCGCCCTGTCATCAGAGCGCTCAGGGTAATCTCCGCGGAGCCTGCTGCAGCCCATTAACACTCTGCTCTCTCCACAGAAAACACGCACATAGTGTACGCACGCATGCACGTACGTGCGCGCAAATGCACGCATGCATGAATCACACGCATTCACATACAAATACAAATACAAATAATATATAAATGTACATACAATAACGAAGAAACGCAATGGCACTCTCACGCATAAACACACAAGCATGTATTTATAAATACTTTATATGCATTACATGCATAAACACACACACACACACACACACACACACACACACACGCTGATGCACATACATGAGCAGATTCTTGCACTCTCAGATGCGTGTGGATTCACACTGGCATACCCATGTGGTACTGGACTGACCGGTGGAGTGCCGAAGTTCTCTTTTTAATGTTTTTTATTTTTGACATTTGTTTGGTGGCAGATGCATACGTGGGGCTCGTGTCATGCGTTGTCAGAAGTCTGCCGGTTCAGTCAGTTTCTAGCCTTGGCCGCACAGGCTACCCTTACTGGTGCCGAGTGAGAGCTGCTCAGGCTCGGGGCGATTGGCAGTGATTTACGGGAGGCTGTGATCCTGAGACGGCTGACAGACGCTGGGTGGGCGTGTGAGGATGTAAACATGGGAGTAATGTGACTCTGGCACTGACCTCCCGTGCCCCTCAAGCGTAAATTAATTTAAGGTGTTGAAGTGCTACCCTGTAGCGTGTCTCCTGGTGGAATTAGAGGACACTCCCAAAATGCTCTAAAAATGCTGATTCACCTAACGAGGGCACACACAAGCGAATGTGTTTGCTGAAATGAATTTGAAAATCTAAAGGATATTTTATTTAATTAACACTCCCGATGATTTTTAGTTTGAGCTCTTCTAGGTGTTAATAATAGCGGGTGGGTGCAATGAGCTTCTGCCCAGTACAAATCTAGCAAGACCTAAAAGGCCCACATTGCTGTGCATCTGGATTATAATGCCCATCACATCCATTTAATAGAATGCATTTTCCTAACTAGGCAGCTTAGCTTTGTCACTGTCCGATTCAGCCACCTCTCACCATTGCTCTGCCTTTATGACATCACAGTCTGTACCACAGTGTCATTGGTTCAGGAGCCTGTGCTTGACACACCCTCCCCCCTCCCCGACACACAGGTGCCCCTGAAGGACAAATCCATCTTCTCGGGGGCCCTCTTCCAATACCTGGAGGAGAACAAGAAATGGCGTAACCGATTCTTCTTTGTGCCAGACACCTACAAGATCCAGTACTTCGAAAACAAGATGGTTAGTATGAAGTCTGTTCCACTCTTTGCACACACCGTTATCCCTGGGCCTGTGCAAGCTACCTGGACGCATGCTCTTTTGTGTCATTGTGGCATATCGGTGCTTTTGTAGTTGGCGGTTTGAATAGCGTGTTTGTTCCCTAAGCTGTGTTCTGGCTTTGGCCCTCTGAACAGGCCTATGAGAGGGGTCTGCAGCCTAAAGCAACAATCAACTGCGCCGGGTACAGAGTGCTCACCTCCATGGACCAGTACGTGGAGCTGCTCAGCAACAGCCTGCCAGGTGAGCGAGGAGGGGGCGGGGCCGACTGAGTGGCAGACAGAGGAAGGGGAGGGGCAAAGTGAAGATTGTGAGTAGATGGGAGGAGATAGGACTGGAGAGGAAGTGGAGGGGGGGGAAGAGGAAGCAAGTAGGAGGAAGGGATAAGGGCTGAAGGAGGAGGAGAGAGAAGGAGGGAGGGAATGAGGAGAGGAAGGGTGTGAAAGGGAGCAGTGTAGAAATGATTTCTGATTTTACAGCGCGTCCTTTTTAAGGGACAGCTTTAGCTGCCGATGATTATAACAATAACATGCCTGTGGTCCAGCCAGTTTTCCTTTGGTTCTGCTAACAGAGTATGTATTAGTGTGTGCAGATGTGCGTGTGTATGCGTGCACGTGTGCGGGTCTTCATGCGTGTTTGTTTTTTTTTTTAAATGTGAACTTCAGGTGTGAATGCCAAGGCCAGCAGCTCTCCCTTCCTGAAGTGTGCGACGAAGTTCCCCCTGATCCTCTGGCACCCGTACGCGCGCCACTTCTACTTCTGCGTCACTTCGGAGAAGGAGCAGGAGAAATGGCACGCCGTCTTCCAGGACTGCGTCAGACACACCAACGACGGTGAGGCTAACGCACGCCGAAGCGTGCGGACGCACACCCAACAGCGATTAAGTTTAGGCAACAGAATACTTCTCGCCCGTTCAGTTTCTCACTTGAATGCTGTGCAATGCTGTTTGCAATGAGAAAACCACAAGGGGAAGCCTTGGCTTCTTGGCAGTTGAGTGCCTCAACCTCAGCAAATACAAACGCCTCCAAATGTAGGGGTGTGTACGCGATTTTCCTGTGAAAACTTGCACCTTCTTCAAATGAGCTGAAATGATCGTGTTGCTCAGGAGGATGTAGGTCGGGTGGAGATTTGCTCTTATGGAATGCAAATTGCTGGCCTCCTATCACAGTAGTTAGGGTACTGTGGATTAGGTTCACATTCACTAGCTGCAAAGCATAAGAGGTTTGTGTGGTGGGATTGCATCTATTGTGTTTAGTGGCATTGGAGCTACCTTTAGCGTTTGTTGCACATCAGACGTTGGTGAAGTGCAGGTGTGCTGTCCATCAAAAGCCCCTGTTCTCATTGCTGTTTGGTTTTTGAAGTAGCAGGCATTGCATGAAAGGGAGTCGCCTCGATCAGACTACAAACATTACCGCAAACGCAAGCCCATGTAAATGGAGTACTTAATCCTGCATTGATTAATGTGGAAAGTAGTCATTAGGCTTTTGGTCTTGGGTGCCGAGCGTATCATGAAGTACTCAGGTATTGTGTACACACATTAACATCTCTCCATGAAGACCTGCTGTTTGCTGTGTTATCTGGTTCCACAGAATGTGGAACTTTTACAGTGGGTGTCAGGTTTCTCGTGATGTCATAACGAGGGGTAAAATAACAGCTGCGGTGAGACACAAATCACAGCAATGAGGAGATATTGGGAAATATGCAGGAGGGGACAGTGCATGCTCAGGCCTGCATTCCCAGAAGCTTCTTAACAGGAACAGTAACAATGTTACTGTTCCTTTCACAAGATGTTAAGTTAGGAAAGAACACATTGGAGCCTTCAATAAAATGGTCTTAAATCAGTTAATGAAGGGGTATTCCATGGGCAGTACCTCCCATGTGACTGGCTCTGTCATTTAAAGTAATATTAGCAACTGATGCGGCTTAAAATAAAGTGAGCTCTTACGGTGCGTCAGCATGTCTGGTCATGACAAGGTGTAAGTGTAGGAATAAAAAAGTTTTCCAAAAATCCTTTTTTTTTTTTTTTTTTGGTCATTAAGATTTTGTATGCAGCTAATCAAATGATTGAGTCACTAACATCTTTAAGGAAATTATTTTGAATGGATAATGAGGTTTGTATCCCAAACAACCAGGAATTGTCTTTAAAGTGTACCACAAGATCATCTAGTGCAGTCTTTATCAATGATAATCATTGTGGTGCATTTTAAAGTGAATTCTTCGTTATTTGGGAGCTGCTGGTGGGCTGTGTGGACTCCGGCATGTGGTTGCCTTTTTCCTCGTTGTTGTTCTTCTATCCTGCACCTGCGTCGCTGGTTCAGATGTGCGTTTATCAGTTTTTTTACTGCATTTATGGTAGTAGGCCTGGCAGAATGCTCAGTCTCCATTTTGTCCTCCATTACACAAAATGCATACATGCTGTGCAGCCAGCTGGTTCTTTTCACTCTGCTATTCACCAGCCGAGCTGCACAGTCATCCTGGAGAACTGCCTTCTGAAAATGGCACAGTCTGACTCCTCGACGAGTTTAAAGAGCAGCTACCCTGCCGACTGAAACCCTTCCTCACTGGGTGACGATACTACCAATAGTATGTCACCCCGCAGGACTGGTGGCCACAGTCAGCAGTGCCATTGGTCGGAATTCTGTTCTGGGTTCAGGTCTGCATTGAGGGTTAGTGTTCTAGCTGATCGTACAGTCCTGCTGCTCCATTTTGTGTGTGAAGAAACTTGAAGATTTTTTTTGTTTTTTTTTCCTTTCACGCGCTTGCCTTTGAGGTGGCGCTCCTCCTGAGCTTAGAGCACTGTACCTGCACAGGCACGCAGCCTTCAAGCCCTGAAGATGTACCTCGGTTTAGTTAGCGTCCCACCTGGCTTATATAACTCTGGATCGAATTTCTCCAGATGGCTAAAATGTGGAATGTATTCCACTGGCGTCTCATTATTCTGATTGGCTGTGTCTCTGTGCAACTGTAAATGGAGAGGGGTGTTCAGTATTTGATGAAGGTATTACTGGACAGGCATGTCTCTCCGGGGCACCATTTTACCTCAAATGGTCGCTATAATGTAACGCGAAATCATACCCTTTTCATAACCCTTGAGAAGGATATTTAGCCAGAACTGCTTCGTCAGTTACACTGCCGTGTGAAGAATTGCACATGTGGAGAGTTTTGGTGACTCATCGCCTTCTCACGTACATTTCCACTTTCCCTGCTCCCCCCACCCCGCCCTCCCCCGTCCCCCAAAATCCTGTTCTCCAGCCTCCGCTGTGCCTCCCCCACTCCCCTTCGCAGAAGGGAAGCAGCCTGTGCTCCCCTCAGTCATGCCTGAACACCTCCACCCCCCCCCCCCCTCTTCACCTATCATCCTGGAGCTTCCACCCGTACGCGATGGCGGTCCGCGCGGCACGACGGGTGGCGCCAGACGGAATTCCACCTCCCGCTCGCTCTCGGTCCGAAGCGGCCATAACTCACGAATTCTGGAGAGGGAATGCACATTTCTCCCAGAGTTTGAGGGCTGCGGGGGGGGGTGGGGGTGGGGGTGTTATGACTCTTCTCGCCACATGCCCGTTACGCCCTCTCGCCAAACACACTCCTCTCGGTGTTCGCTTAGGTCAGCTCTCCTCCTGCGCGTCTCCTTCCAAAAATCTGTCCGTCGCATTTCTTTTCCCTAATAAGGGTGGGTAGCACATTTGTGTGGAAGTAACTACAGGCCAGAGGTGTTTTTCTGAGTTTTTGGAGGAAAGGCAGGAGGAACATGTGTGTATATATATTTAAAAAATAATACCAATAACACCTGGGCGAGGATTGTTCTTGGTTCAAAATTTTGTGGAGGGAATTATCTGTGGATGTGTGTCAGTTGGCCACTCCTCTTCAAATGGGTATGCAGAAGGCCTCATTTCTGCGAATCCTTCAGCGTAAAGAAGGGCTGTTTTGGCTCTTTTATGAGTTTTTTGGGGAGGTGGCTGTTGCAGGCCTTGCGCGTCAGGCCGTTCCTGAACGTACGGTTGGAGAGCAGCTCTCTGCCAGTCTGGCGCAGAGCAGTTCTGTGAGAGAAGCGAGCCCAGGGCTCGCTGTGCTAGCGCTAATCCGGGCGTTCCTTTGATGTGACGGAGGCGGTCGACACCGGCTCCACTCAGCAGGGCCATAAGTCAAAACACACTGGCCACCCACCGCCACCCGGCCCCCCGGCCCCGATACCGCTGAGAACGTCCCGCGTTCCCCGCGCTGCGAACAGCTGTGTGGACATAACGGGTCTACTCGCTGCCGCAAAGTTCAAATTCATCAGCCCTGGACAGATTTATCATGAATGAAAATAAAAACACCAAGGTCAGATGTTGAGTTAATTTGGTTAAAATCGCTTCATTATGTAGTTGCCGTGTAGTGGCTTGTTGGAGGTTCATGTTTATTTGGGGGGAAGAAAGGAAGCAACTGATGGTCGGGCGGTTCGTTATTGGCTGTAGTGTCTCCCAGGTGGGAGCGCATTGGTCAGCAGCCTTGACTCCGCCTCATCAAGCAAAAGTGACCCTTCTGGTGATTGGCAGTCTGACCTGTGCCTTCTTCTGATGCATCATCTGTGCTACTCACCTGGAGGATTAACGACTCAGGAGAAGAGGTAGCTGGCAGCACGTGCCTCAGAGGAGAGCACATGCTAGTCTGTGCGCTTTTAATTTGACAGGGGATCTTCTAGTGATGGGCCCGCCCTGCAATTTGGCAATCCTAATACAGAGGAAATTTAGAAGCTGGATTTAAGTTGGTTTATATTGAATCCAAGGAAGATAATGGACATGAATTCAAATAGCTTTTGCAATACACTGACTCAAGCAAGATTGAGAAATGTTTAGCATGACACATTTGGGCCGAAGTTAAACATTTATGCCGGGTTTTGTATCTGTTCAGGCGTACAGACTCCTGTGTACACAGCTAAAGGTAGTCACGACTAGAAATGCCACCTGTATGAAGTCACAGGTTTTTACCTGGTCTCCACAGCAACAGATGATGTAAACATGCTTCTGGTTAATTCTCACGGATAGCTGCTTTGATGAAGAGACAAGTTCTCTTTGTTGTAACACCATCTGTTCAGTTTTCCTTTTGGGGGAAATTGAGATCAATGCAACAAAGCACTGCCTGGAGTGCATAGGAAAACGGCCCCTGTTGGTGCTTGGTAGAAGTGCAGAAACTTATAAGATAATGATCAATTTAAAACTTTAATTTTGTTCCACTTTGAATTAATAATTATTTTCACTTTTTAGACATACACGCTCTAAGCATTTATAATTTTTATATTATTGTTTTTTTTGTTCTTGTTTTTCTTTAGTAGGGTTGTTCTGGGATGTGTAAAACATTCAGTCTCATATTGATCATTGGTTGGTCTCTGCTGCACTGCCACCTGCTGTAGCTGTTCATTCAGACCCGAGGCAGGGACGAGGACATTTCTCTCCCTTCACACAGTTAGAAATCTGAGTGTGCAAGAGACAGAGACCATGCCAGCCGTAATGCTTCTAGAATATTCTGTGTATAAGTTTCCTGCCCTGCAGCCAGCACAAAGGACAAGGGGTTATTTCTCCCCTGACATGCAGTATGCTCCTATATTCTCAATCGTATTACCCCCCCTCCCTCATCCCAAAGTCTTAATGATATAATTCTGCACATACTTACGCCGTTTCGGTATGTCATTTTTCTTTTAATACAATTGCCTGCAAACAGTCATGCAATTTGAGTTTATTTGAATAGGCCCCTGAATGCACAGGAGAACTGCTGTGTGCGCAGACCAGGGATCTGAGGCCTGTGAGCTTTCTCTCGCCAGCAGTCAGACTGCTGCTGATCATACCAACGCTTAACGTTTAGATCTGGTCCGGCGGCTCGGTCCGTGAAAGAGTCAGTACTTGGTTAGGGTAGAGAATGGTACCTCAGTCTGCAGAAATATGGACAGTCACGTATCAGGAAGAAAGTACTGCGGCAGCAGTGTGAGCGTTGGAGGAGACTTTTAATGGAATGTGAATTTTTATGTGTTTTATTGTCGTTTTGGAGAGGAGGCTCTCTGAATGCGTTTCGGCCTGCTGTCACCAGCCATTCCTCTTCCCAGCGCTCACGCCTCGAGCTGCAGGAATATCCGCTTAATGCCTGCAGAGACATCTCCCGGGGCCTCTGTGGTGTTCTGCGTTTTAGTGCTGGGTTATTAAATGCAAAGGTCATTTCTCCAACAAAAACAGAAATGTCAGAATCCTCACCGTACCAGTGCTCACTGCCAGTCCTCTGGTGGGGAAACATAATTGGACTTCGAGCCGCGCGGGGAGGGAGGGATTGAGTGTTTGCCTTGCCTCACGCAACAGCGCCCCCTGTGGCTGCTCAGCTTGAGAAGGCTGTGTTAATTTATATGTGTAGAGTCTAACAAAAAAAAACTGCACAGCCAAGCTGGTGGACTGCAGGCCTAAAATAAGGAGCTAGCTGCTTGTTTCAGAGGATGTGCTTAGCTGTATGGAGGATAAAAGAAACATGACTCTGTGACAGTCTATCTCAATTACTGAGGTTTTTTAGAAGTAGAAGTCAAAAAAAAGAAAAGATTTAGGTTTTGATTATGAAAATTCCAAAACGCTTGTGGTATGTGATCCTCCTTGTTCCGGAGTGTCATAACAAGCCATTACATTCCGCACAGTCTTTAGGGGCGGGGTTCAATAAATCACTGTTACAACGCTAATAACAATGGCACTCTCTGTTATGTCTGTGGTAAAATATCTATGGTGTCAGTTTGACCCATAAACAGGGACATGTCACGCACCATATCTGTGCATTCTGCCATGCCGGATTGTGGATGACTTTGAAGGGGGACGTGTGGCACGACTCTAGAGATCAACATGAACCAAGAGCCTGCTCTGGACAGTCTTGTCGCACATGCTCAGTGCTTGTTTGTTTATTTATTTATTTATTTACTTGGTCATTTTCAGGAGCGGCCCAACCGTGACCATTAACTCAAAGAACATAGAACAGCAAAGTGAATCTCTGGGACCCGTCGCCATTCCATATATGGTTAAAGCCACATTAGCCCTGCAACCAGGTTCATAATAACAAATGATCAGGACACTCAGATAGGGGGCGGGGCAGGGGGAGGCTGTGGAACGGGTGGGGATGCCTCGCAGTTCTTATCGTCTGCTTTGAAGCCCTTGAAGAGACGCAGGCGCCCGCATCCTGTGCCTTACGTTAGCGGCCCTGGGTTTCTGGGACCCGCCTCTGTGCAGTCATGGCGACGGTCGGGGAGGGGAGAAAGCTGCGATGCCCAGAGCTCACATTCCTTTGAGCAGCTGGCTCTGACTGGGCGGGGGGGGGGGGGGCACTGTTTGGACTGGGAGCTCACTGAAGTCTGGTATGCGGGCGGCAATTAATTAGTCTGCTGCCGCGGTGCGTTATGGGATGCCTGGTCCCTGGTCCTCAGGCGCACGTACTGAGGTGCACTGTCCTTTTCAAATTCCCATTGGGGGAAAAAAAAGCAATATTTATTGTTTTACAGCTAACGTACATGTGGAGTTCAGTGAGGTAATCGATACAAACCAGCTTTTCCATTGTGCTCAAACCTACACTACACCACGCACGCACGCACGCACGCACGCACAAACGCACACACAGACACGCACACCTTTATTGAACGATGGAAAGAAATGGAAAACCACAGTGCGATTGTGTGCTTGAGGGAGTTTCAGCTTAGCCATTTTTAGCATGAGTCTGGGACTCCTAAATCACTCTAAACTTAATCTGCAGATATGGGAGCGGGTTTTAAAAATCTCCTGTTACACAGGTCACAAGTTTAGTATAGTTTTATTGGGAAGAGGGAACGCTTACATACCTGTGTGAGTAATGGAGTGATTCACAAGTAATGTCAGGTTAGATGACACATTTATAAATCTGTTGTCCATTGGACAGCTAGTGAGAATATGCGCATGCTTCTTATTAATTTTCCTCCTGCACCATGGTTCATAACACTCCCTAGGAATCATGGTCCTATAAAATTGTTAGACCATTTAATGGCGTGTGAACATTTAGAGTCACCTGCTATCGAACAGCAGAGAGTTCACTGTGTTTTCGGGGACATAAACTGAAACCGTTCTCATTGAAAGACGCTTTCCCTTTGAGGGCTACCACAGTCTTCACTTCTGGTACAATCTCTTTATGCAGGCCATGAAATGCAGGTTCCTTCTTATGTAAGAGCTCAGCTGTACATGGCTTCATATTGTACATAGAGTACTATGGTTCCGTGCCAGGCTCTATATATCTCTGCCTTTGCTCCCAGTATTCGTTGCTTCCACACCTATGGGAATTATAGCGTGCTATGATCCTTTCCACAAAATGTCCATGAGTGACCAGAATTTGTGAAGTAACTTGTTACTTGATCATGTCATCATAATAATGCTTTGCATTTCTTACATTATTGACTTTGGCCATTACATACCGTATTTTTGTTTATAATTAGGCTTATGCTGCATTATGACTACATTCATAACAAGCTATAATGCAGTCATAATGAAACATTGTTGGGCAGGCCTGGCTTGCTGTTAGTATTCCAGTTCATCTCAAAGGTGTTTGATGGGCTTGAGGTCAGGGCTTTGTGTAGGCCACTCAAGTTCTTCCCCACCAAACCATTTCTTTATGGACCTTGCTTTGTGCACAGGTGTTTTGTCATGCTGAAACGGGAAAGGGTCTTCCCCAAACTGTTTCCACAAAGTTGGAAGCACACAATTCTCTAGAATGACACTGCGTGCTGTACCATTGAGATTTCCCTTCACTGGGAACTGAGGGGCCTAGCCCAAACCATCATTCCTCCTGCATCAAACTTTACAGTTCACACTGCATTTGAGCAGGTAGTGTTTTCCTGGCATCCGCCAAATACAGATTCGTCCATCAGACTGAATCAGACTGAAGCGTGATTCATCATTCCAGAGAACGCTTTTCCGCTGCTCTGGAGTCCAATGGCGGTGCGCTTTACACCACTCCAACCGATGCTTGGCATTGCGCACGGTGATCTTTGACTTGTGTGTGGCTACTCAGCCATGGAAAGCCAATTCATGGAGCTCCCAACAAACAGTTGTTGTGCTCACGTTGCTTCCAGAGGAAGTCTGGAACTCAGTAGTGAGTGTTCCATCCGAGGAGAGATGATTTTTATGCGCTATGCACTTCAGCACTCTGCAGTTCTGTTATGTGGCCTACCACTTCATGGCTGAGCTGTTGTTGCTCCTAGACATTTTCACTTCACAATAACAGCACTTACAGCTGTCCAGGGCAGTTCTAGCAGGGCATAAATTTGACAAACTGACTTCTTGTTGCATCCTATGACCGTGCCACAGGGAAAGTCACCAACCCATTCTGCTGCCAGTGTTTGTCTTTGGAGATTGCATGGCTGTATGCTTGATTTTATGCACCACTTTTTGCAATGAGTGTGGCTGAAGTAGTCAAATCCACTAATTAGAAGGGGTGTCCGCTTACTTTTGGCCATGTAATGTACTTGTGAACGCTGTGGAGATATGTTCAGTGGCCTGGATTTTGACCCAGACAGTGCTTGTGCCAACTAGGAATTGCAATGTAAGGGAGGGAAACAGCCTTTCTCACAGGGAGGGGTAGTCTCAGCCAGGGGTTTCAACACTAACTCCACATACTTCTGTTGGACTGCCTGCCAGCATCAGCGAAATCAGCTACACTAGCTGTGTGTGCTCAACGTTTTATTAGCACTGACTCTGCAAACTGCGGGACGTAAAATAAGTGGTCAATAGTTAAATTCAGTAAAGTGGGTGTCTGACACATCTAACAATAAAATAAAAGCCACGTGCAACAAAAAATTAAAGAAGGATAACAAAGAAAGACTTAGACCACAGTGAAATCCAGACATTTCTGAGAACTTGCGTACAGGCTAGTCTTCACCCTCCCTGAAACTGAAGTGGGGGCATTTGAAATGGAGCGTTCTAAATTAGGGGGAAACACGGGGGAATAATTGTCCGTTTCCTGTAATAAATATAATGAGCAATACATGCTCTCTGTCTGTGTGTGTATGGAAGCATGCTCTCTGTGAGAAACTGTATGTTTCTACAGCAGTGTTTGCCATGGAAACGAATGGGTGCTGAACGCCCCCTGCCTGGGTTCACAAGATCAGTGTAAAACCCCTGGGACTTCTTTTTCAGCTGGCATGAATCACAAGTATGTTCTCATGAGAGGCAGTGCCAAAATAAATGCACACACTCCCTCTCTGTCTCACACATTAATGCTCGCTCAGTTTGCTGTGTGGGTCTGGGGGTCTGGGAGTGTGAACTTCCTGTTTCTGGCTCTAAGTTTGTGTGGGGCGTCTCCCCCCCCCCCCCCCCGCTTACTTCCTGTCTTTGTCAGCGCCAGAGCCAATACTCAGACACACACAGACACACACAAAGATGTGCATTTCTTCAGTAATCCTACCACCTTCCACATTCCTTCCATTAGTGGAACTGAAATCCATTAATGAAACATTCATTTTTAGTTCCTGGTATAGTGGCAATAGAACCCATACCAAACTGGTTGGTATTTGATTATGTCTGTTGTAGATATGTAATTCCTTTCTTGGAGGTCAGGGCTTCTGGGAAACTAGATTCCAGTGAATGTCAGTGATGTTTACTTACTGATAAAGAATCCTCCAGTTATTTCACCATTTTTTTAAACAGTACTTAACAGCAAGGCGTGTTGTGGATCTAACATGGTTATTTTTGACACATTAGAATTCTGTACTGCACTGTCATGGGTCACTTGGTGTCAAAAGGCTAAAAGAATAAGTATAATTTTGCCTATGTTTATTTGTCAGTATATTCAAAAGTGTACGTACTGTATGTGTACATAAGCAGTACATATTGTTGAAACTAGAAGCTAAGGGTATTGGATACAGTTGCTTCAATAAAACTGACAGGCTTCCTTTGCTTCCTGCTAAATTTTCAAAAGTGACACACTAGAGTAATGTTTGAATGATTATTGACAGGAGATGCTGTAATAATACATTTTGTTGTGATTTGTTGTCAGTGGTCTGAATTGCAGTGGTTTTAAAGGGATCGTTCACTTTCTGCTATTTCTGCTTTCTGCTAACACCATTTCATTTTTGATGTGTATGAATTTTGATTGGACCAAAAAAAAAACCCAAAGTGAACTACTGAAGTAATTTGGTGTGTTCATGTTGGTTATATTACTCACTACTAAGGCAGAGATTCACTTCCGTAAAACAGCTGCTGCTGCTGCGGATTCCTCCCCAGGTTGTCAGTGTTACGTTGCCATAGTAACATCAGAGGTTCTGGCCACTTCCTGTTTGGTACCACTTCCTGTTTAAAGATGACAGACTGGTATCGGCTTGAGGTCATGTGGTCAGTGTTAAATCTGGCTCCGTGTGACCTCGTTTCACTTCGCGGGCAGATAGTTACCCCTCGCCCACTTGCACTGTGTATGGTTTCTTTTGTCACATCCATGTTTTAAATAATTTCCCGTAAACAGGGAAATTCGTTTTGCTTGGCTTGTCGCAGTGCTTTTGAAAGTAAGATGGGTCTAAGAGGTTTTAAAGTCTTTGAGAATTCAGATTGAAGCCATGTCTCGCATCTGTGGATGTTGGCACACTTTGTGGGGAGGGATGCTAACAGATGCTGTCTGTATTGAGAGAAGACGCCCTCCTGGGTGATGCTGGGTGACAACCTGATCCCTGGGTAAATATATTCAAAATCACCGCACTTTGGCTGTGGTCTGCTTGCTTTACTCTTTCATTGTTCTATATTTCCAATCATGTTGGCCTCATTCAGTCACCATGTAGCCAGCTTCTCAGAGCCACTCTAATAACATGGTGTCTGCTTCACATTTCTGGTCTGAAAGTGACAGGAGCCATGTTGAGAGGCCATACAGCAAGGGTTTCCAACCTCGGTCCTGGCGTATACCCCATGTAGACTGTTTTTTTTTTTTTTTTAATTTATTTTTTGTTCTACCCAGAATTGTTTACATATTTAGTCGCCTAATCCCATGTTGTCAGCTGTTCCTGACACAAAGAGTGAATATTTCACATGAATATTTCATTTTTAATGGCCCACCAGCTGCAATATTAATGAAGATGTCTTGTTGCTCTCCCCTGCCCCCTGCAGGCCTGTCTGAGGAGTGCAAGGTGCAGACACCAGCTTTCACAGATGCGGTGAGGCTCTACCGACAGGGGCACGGGCAGTACGGCACCTGGGACATGATGTGTGGCGTGCCCCCACAGGTAAGGACGGATGCCACCTGGACCACCAGTGCACCACGACACCCGCACTGTTGTGAATGCGGTAGAACAGTGGTAACCAACCCAGTTCCTGGGGATCTGCCATCCTATAGGTTTTCATATCTACCCTAATTTTTCACACCTGACTCTACTAATCAGCAGCTAAACTAAACCTCTAGCTGTTGAACGAGGTATGCTTTGTTAGGGTTGGAGTGAAAACCTACAGGACGGTAGATCTCCAAGAACAGGGCTAGTTGCCACTGCAGTAGAACCTCAGAGGTACAAACACTACAGCTGTGGAGGGACTCTGAAATGTCCTTACCTTTGAAAGTGGAGTAAAAATTTTAATTATTTACTGCTCTGTTTTCGTTACTTGCATTACTGTGGCCTTTCGCTTTTACACAGCGTAATAATTAGCTCTCTATAGCTGACAACTGCTACAAAACTTTTTTTTGCCTGTCCTGTGTTCTGAAAAACAAAAACATTACCATGTAAGATGTTGTATGTTATATAATTGTACCCTATGTGTGTAGGTTACAAATACACTGAAAGCCATCAATCAAGGCTGGTGCTAGTGGAATACAGAGCAAACTGCAAGATAAAAGCAAGCTAGGAATGCTTCTTGTCCTGCCGTCAGTGAGAAAGCATTAAAAAGATGTTCAGGCAGCTTCTGAGTACCCAGTTCAAGTTCAACTGCCTCTAGCAATGTTAATTAATCAATTTGTCTGTCAGTGCATTGAGAAGCCTGTTAAAACATGTTTTATTGTATGCAAGAATGTACCTTTTCTCCTTCATTAGCCCTCAGAAACTTGCTCCCAGCTTGCTCATTTTATTACTTTGGGCGGAACTAGCATGCATTTGTTGGGGATGAGGTCTACATCTAGTTTTTCACCAGTAGAAATGCTTGGTTTTTGAATGGTAATTTTTTGCACGCGTGCAGTACACGCCGACATATGCATACTGTCATACTCTCAAACTCACACGCATATACATGGACACACCTGTACATCCATCTGCACATTCTGTCTGGTCTGTAAGAGTGAGAGCTGAACTTGCTTTTGCTTGCTGTCTGTCGTTGCTGAAGATGACATCACGTTCTTGGTGTGATTTGTGGGGAGTTAAGGTGTCTATGAAGGCCCCTCCTTGGCTCACTTGTCCTGCTGCAGCTGGGGCATGTGAGGGCTGAGTCAGGTGATGGCCATCGTGGCACAAGCTGGTGCGTCTCTTTGGGGCATGTGATTGGATTCGAAGTGGTCGACCCCAGAGTTGAAATTTTGTGCTCCGTACTTGACAGTACACAGTGGTTGCTTTGAGGTCTCCTGGCTTGATTCCACATTTCTTAGGGGATCCTTCAGATGGTCCTTGTACCTCCACATTTGACCTCCAGTAGTCCTGCTAGCCCCTGGGATTTGACCTATATGTTCTGGAAACCCCTACTGCCCCTGTGGCTTTCCATGGCTCCCACAGCAAAGGGACAGGTTATTTTAGCTCACACCGCGGTTTAGCCAGCTAACCCCCACCCCCTCCCCCGTTGTTCATCTCTCTGTCCTGGAATGGTGTTCTGACAGTGCCTGAAGGAGAGCCAGTTTGTTTGGTGCGAATCTGTGGTCAGGAGCATTAGCCCCCTGACAATAGTGATGTAATTCAAACCCCGCTGCCTTCTCAGCCACTTGACCTTGTGTCATGAGCGGAAGCAGGGTCTATGGGAGAAGACATTTACAACAGCGAGTTATTTATGAGGCCTTTCCTCCATTGTTGTGCATAGTGAAGGGCCTCACTGAGCGTGTTTACCATTACTTAGCATATGCTTTAGCATCCCATTGGTGGCGCTCTTATTCTTGAAACATTTCCCCACACAGAATTGGCAAGATGGTAAAGAAATTTAATTTAAAACAATCCTGCAGTCCTTCATCAATCAGAGTGGGAAAAACCAATCGATAACAAAGTTTCAGAAACAGCACTGCATTTATTCTTCAATAAGCCCCTCAATTTGACGCCGAGTGAAGCCGGGAAAGTTCTTTCTTATAATAGGCGTCTAAAACGTCTATGGTATTTTAGGTAATCAATTGGCATACTGTTCGCCAGCTCATTGCCACATCCTTCGCTGTCATTTTGGCGGTCCACGGGCAAGCACTCAGTCTCATCCGCTACCCGTGCTGTCAAGCTGCTGCTTCTGTTTTACGCTGCAGGCTACAAGCTGAGCTTGTGAGGGAATCCACTTTGTGTGCTGCTTGAGCACGCAGACTGTGGAGCCCTTCCCTTTTTTGCATTTTCTGAAATTAATTAAATATGCTACGTGAAAATGGAGACATTTTTTGCCAGTTCCTCTCTAATTAACGTGTATGTGTGTCTGTGTTTTTGTCTCTCTGCTCCTGTGTGTGCGTATGTGTGTGTCTGTATGTGTATGTGTTTTTGTCTCTCTGCTTGTGTGCATCTGTATGTCCGTTTGCTTGTTTGCGTGTGCGTGCACGCGTGGCCGTGCAGATCCTGGCCAACCTGGTGATGGAGACCCTGCTCCCCGAGCTGAGGGACCTGATCGCCCCGCGGCTGAAGGGGAAGATGCAGGACAGGCAGAGGAACTGGATGCTGGTGAGTTCTGCTGCGGGACAGGAAACTGGCCTTGGAGAGGCTCCAGATGTTCTCCATAGCTAGACTCCAGCACTGACCCTCATATCAGATGGAGGCGTGGCTGTGGAGCGGCCTGTGGTTGGATATGAAACGCATGACATTGGTATTTTACTTTGGGTAAGGCAGGTGATCTCAAATTGCTTTAATTTAATAAATTGTTAATACTGTGTATGGAATGTATGTATTCTTTGTGTCACACTTCTCAGAAGCTGTAGGTTAAATGCTTAGCTGGATTATATGGATGCTGAAGTTGACAGATTGTGCACAATTAACTTGAATATCTTTTTTAAGCATTTCAATGTACCATCTTGGTTTGGACTATTGCCTGTCGCAACGGGAGAACAGAGCTAACGTGACTTTGATTTTGATTGATTGATTTAACAGCGGTCTTTGTGTCTGGTGTTAATAGTGCCTTTTTTTTGGCTCGTCCGGTGTGTTGACCTTTCCCCTTTCAGATCTCGGATGCGGTGTACGGGCTGGTTCTGGGGCAGACACAGGCTCAGTACGAGGCCATCGTGCAACGGTGCGAGGCAGGGCGCCCCCCTCTGGAGACCTCCATACGGACAGACATGGACCAGATCATCACCTCCAAAGAGCACGTCACCAACAAGATGCGTGGTGAGGCTTCGCCCCCCTAGCCCGCCCCTTCCGACATCACCACATTCTTGTTCTCTTACTGTGGGGGCTGAGAATAACCATAACCTTTCCATTCATCTGTCTGTTTTTAATCCGTCTGTCTGTAAGTCTGTTCCCTCCTTTTCCACTCTCAGGTTTATCTGTCTGTCCATTCATCCATCCATTTATCTGTCTATCTAGGCATTTATATGCTCATCCACCTGTTCGATTGTCTCAGTATGCACCAGAAGTCTTTTATCGTTCACCCACCCACACACCAGCCAATGACAGCAGCAGGTGGCCAGATGGTTGTATTTCACGGTCACTTGGGTAGTAATTGTTTTGTCTCCTTTGTGAGTAATGAGAGGAGCAGCATTCCATAAACAGTGCAGCTTCTGTATTTCAACACCACAACTGGAATAGCGCCCTAGCCACTGCTGACCTGTCTGAGGTCTTTGAGAAAAGAGTGGACATATCAGAGTGAGAAATGCACTCCCCACAACGTCTCGTAGCCATTTTGGATCTCATTGCCCTTATGCTTTATGCTTCAGTGAGAGTAGCCAGTCTGTGTCTGGTGTTGTGTCCATAAATCAAGGTTATATGTTTGGCCAAACCCACTGATGACTCTGTCAGCGCAGACTGGGCATCTGTCATTTGAAGTGTCCACATACAGTCAGTGCTGATGCTGCACCCCTTCTCCTCCCACAGCGGTGGTCCTGCCCAAAGCGGAGGAGCTCCTGAAGAGCAGCATCAGGCCCTACATCAGCTCCATCCTGGACGACCTGATGGAGCCCACCAGCCGTGGCTTCTCCGAGGTCCGCGACGTCTTCTTCCGCGAGCTGGTGGAAATGAGCAAGAACACCATCAACGAAGGCAGCAAGGAGAAGCTGGGAGAGGTGAGGGCGGGTAGCCACCTAGTGGTGGGAGGTGCTTTTGTGATGTCACAGTGAATGGATATTACATATTGCCAAGATAAATAATTTGTGAAAACAAGTCAAGTCGATCCATATTAATGTGGTGACAAAAAAAGTAATAATTACCTGAATGATAACAAAAATGTGTAAATTGTATCTTCTAATGGGAAGTATCCATTATCCAAAGAATGTCTTGCTTCATAATTTTGGAGTTATGAGTTAGACATATAAATATGTTTCACACTCTTCTCTTTTACCTCTTGTAAATAGTATAATATGAATGATACAGATCTCTCTGTGCTTCCTTGTTTCTCCAGCACATGGAGAAGATCTCCATGCTGGCGTTCCACCCGGTGAAGATGCAGACCTGCTATGAGAAGGTGGAGCAGCTGCAGCTGGAGGGGCTGCAGCAGCGCTTCGATGTGTCCAGCCCGTCCGTCTTCGTCCAGAGAGCGCAGATCCTCATGAGAGAGGTGGGCAGGCACCCCCTCCCCCCCCCCCTTTCCCACTGCACCGCTGTCATCAGGCACGCAGAGGAGACTCTGTGACAGGGGCCCGGTATAGGGGCTGCCAGCACACCGCAACTGCAGCACTAACCACTGAGAATGGTGGGGGACGGGGAGGGTACAAGGAAAAGTTAGCCTCTCAGCGCAGCCTGCCACTGACTGACTACACAGGCACATTTCATTCTAGGCAACGCTCGTTAATGTCGTTAAAGTTGAACCCTCCCCCAACCCACCTAACCCCCCATAAAAAGACCAGCTTCCTTGCATCAATATTGCATCAGTATTGCATGAGTATGAACTTGTTTACATTACATTATGTTACATTTATTTAGCAGCCATTTTTATCCAGAGCGGTGTACGAAAGTGTAGAACATCAGTGTTAGTCTCAGGAATACAGAAATACAATATCGCCAAGAATGCACACAAGGCCCGTTTATAATAAATATATGTAAAGTAAGCTGAACAAACCCACAATTTGTAGCGTAAGCATAAGTTAAATACCACTACGCAGCTAAACCTGTCCTCTATTACTACAAAAGGAAATTTATACAGAAATAGGATTTCTGAAGAGAGTCAGGGGAGCCATGGTGCATGGTCTAAAGCGATTTTAGCCTGAAGAGGAAGACTAGTCGGGTTTTTGCTGTTCCAACTGCCGTGGGAAGCTCATTCCACCACCAGGACGCCAGAACTGACGAGAGACGTGACCAGGAAGCGCGGGCCCATGGGGGATAGAGGGGGCTGAGGCGCTGGGTCTGGCTGACGCATACAGTCTGATGATCTTTTGACGATACAATGGAGCAGTCCCTTTAGCCGCCCGACAAGCTAGCGCCAAGGTTGTGGAATCGACGATCCGGTGGTCATGGAAGCCTTCCTTAGGGAAAAGATCCCTAGTGGCAGCCGACAATGAATCCGAGCCGCAGGGAAGGAAAACGGATCCTGCCGCTTCCTCAGAACGTGCTGCGGCCTGCGAGAGGACGCAGACATTTTGTCTTGCCTTTTTTTGTAGTCGACAGAACGGCCGCTTGTGTTCATCCAAGTCGCTGGGGAGACGGACAAAGTGCTGTTGTGGTTTTAAGATGAGCAGATAAGCAGGTTGATGATTGACTGTGTGATTACCTGCTGCCAGGGTAATATACTACTCGTTCCTGAACATCCCTTTGTGTTACCGCCGGTTTTGCTACTGGAGTTTCTGAAACTGGACTCGTGATCTAAAATGCCCACATAACTTAGACTGGAGCAGTGCTCCTCAAATCTGATCCTGGAGAGCCACAGGGTCCACTGGATTTTGTTGTCACTCAACATTGAGTAGCACAGCAGTTGATCAGTAAAGGCAGTTGATTACACAGCTGACTCAGGTCACCTGGTTTCCTGGGTCTGAATCGGTTGCTGATCTCAAACTGAAAATAAAAGCCAGCGGACTGTAGCACCAGGATTGAGGGTCACGGGACTAGAGGATCTGTGTAGTGTTCTCAGACCGTGGTATGATTTGCAAATCAGGAGCACCTGCACCCTCTTGTGGTTGCAAGTCAGGGCTCTAAGCTAGCATTTTTTTCCAAGGTGCACTGTTTGTGCTCATAAGTTGATTGATTTAGGAGCATTCTAATGCGTCCCAATGAGTATATGTACTCCTAAATTATTTTTCCAGTTAGAAAACATCACAATCAGCAAATTCTCCTGAAATGGGTGCACTGTTAGAACCCTGAAAGTGGTAACCTGGCAAACTTTTTGCTTCATAAGTTCGAAATGAGGGCAGTGCTTTTGTCAGAATAGTAACTGATGCTGTAAATCTCAAAATTTTAAAACCTCTGACTGATGGCATGTCTGTCTGCAGCAAATGGACAACGCGGTGTACACCTTTGAGAAGATCCTACACCAGAGCCTGGAGGACCAGGGGAGCAAGGAGATGTGCAAGATCATTCAGCACTGCCAGGACAGAGTCATCAAGGTGAGGGGAAGGGATGTACTAAGGGTTATGTGGGAGGGGCTAAGGGAAGATAGGAAGGGTCAGTGGGGGAAGTGCCAGGGGTAGGGGAGGTGCTGTGAACGGAGGGGATAGGTTGAAAGAGGGAACCAGGCCAGGGAAATATTTCCGAGATGTGACGCGTGGGTTAAAAGGACTCTAAAATCTGAAAATGAAATTTATCATTTTAATGGAAGCTGAAAATTTGAAAACAATTTGAACTAAAAACCTCTGTCGCCCAGCAAAGATTGCAGTCTGAGTGAGACATCACTAGCACAAGTCTAAATCGATGGTCAGCTGTGGCCAGTAGTCTGCAGTGATGGGCGGTTTGTTTCGTTCCTCTGGTGATGGGTGGGTTTACATCAGCCAGTTCCTCCAGTCACCATTGCATAAGCGCTCCTAGATTTTCAAGTGTCTGCAGGTTCCCAGATCATCATCTATGTGAGGAGTACCTCTACTCCAGCAACCAATCATAGGTCACTACACAGGGAGGGATCTGAATAATCTCTGATTATTACTCCAAGCTATACGATCATGTTTACTTGCAAATAGATGTCATGTGGCTAATGGTGAGCTGGAGGCAACAGGAGGGAAGGAACTTTATTGGGTACCTTTGATCAGCATTCCAGAAAGATGGAGATGCAAGTGGGTCGTTCTGGTCCGGTGATCTTGTTGTACATGTGTACGTGTTGTCTTCTCCCTTCAGAAATATGACTACGACAGCAGTACGGTGCGCAAGAAGTTCTTCAGAGAAGCCCTGCTCCAGATTGTCATCCCGTACATGCTGAAACAGCTGACTCCATCCTGTGCAGGGGTGAGGCTCATTCTGCTACACTGTGGCTTGTTCTGGACTGTTACTAATGCAGTACAGTATGCAGCACTCACCCTGTGCCTTTACAAATCAAGTATAGTCTCTCACTCTGTATCTTTCCTAATAGTCATTACACTGCCACTGTTCTATGCTGTTGTACTTTTGCTCACATCATTATAGCTATGTGACACAGTACATGCAGTCATTCACACTACACTACACTACTACTACTACTGCATACCCGTAATCTCACAGTTACTGTTAAATGTTTGTGTTGGTAGACCTTGCTACTCCTCCGTCTCCACTTCCTGACCGCCCCCTACCCCTCTTCTTGTCATCTCCACAGCCTCACTTCTTCCTTCCCCGTTGACTCACTTCCTGTGTGTCCTGCTGCCTCACTTCCTTCTTCCTCATTGTCTCACTTCCTATTTCCCCCACTGCATCACCTCCTGTCTCCCTGACCCGTAGCCTTCTGACGCTCTACCTCTCTCTGCCACCAGGACCTGCCTCCCTTCCAGGAGCTGATCTTCGAGGACTTATCCCGCTACATCCTGGTGGAGAACGTGTTTGAGGAGGTGGTACTGCAGTCTGTCATGAAGGACATCATGATGGGTTAGTCTGAGACTCACAATGCGTATCACTGTTGCTACAACAGCAACAACTTCATGCTTTACAGTACATTAGAGTGTTACTGTATGGCTTGCCAGCGCTGACCCGTTCCTTCTCTCCATCCAGCTGTGAAAGAGGCTGCCGTCCAGAGGAGACACAACCTGTACCGGGACAGCATCGTCCTGACCAACAGCGACCCCAACCTGCACCTGCTGGGGGAGAAATCCCCCATCGACTGGGCCGGCGAGTACGGGGGTGAGGGGAAAGAGGCGGAGGAGAAGGAGGGGGGGGAGGGTGGTGATGTAAACGCGGAAGTGGGCGTGACCCAGAAGAGGCGCAGGGTGAAACAGGTGGTGTCCATGATCCAGCTGGACGGGGCGCCCCTGCTGCCCCACGAGTCCTGCCTGGAGGTGCCGGGGGTGGACGGCATTCCGGAGGAGTCTGAGGTCGACGCGAAGTCCTCCGCACCCGAAACGGGACCCCCCGCCCTCGCTAACGGGACGGCCATGACGAAGAGCGCTGAAGATAAGGCTGCCCTTCCAAATAATGAGGTCCCCGCTGAGAATGCCCCACAGGAAGCTGAGCATTCTGCTGAGAGTGCGAAACAGGAAACCGAAAGCAAGCCCCCTGCAGAGAGTGTGGAACAGGAAACCAAGTCACCTACAGAGAGTTCAGAACAGGAAGTTGAAAGCAAACCCCCTACAGAGAGTGCAGAACAGGAAGCTGAAAGCAAACCCCCTACAGAAGAGAGTGCAGAACAGGAAGTTGAAAGCAAACCCCCTACAGAGAGTGCAAAACAGGAAGTTGAAAGCAAACCCCCCACAGAGAGTGCAGAACAGGAAGTTGAAGGCAAACCCACCACAGAGAGTGCAGAACAGGAAGTTGAAAGCAAACCCCCTACAGAAGAGAGTGCAGAACAGGAAGGTGAAAGCAAACCCCCCACAGAGAGTGCAGAACAGGAAGTTGAAAGCAAACCCCCCACAGAAAGTGCAGAACAGGAAGCGGAAAGCAAGCCCCCCACAGAGAGTGCAGAACAGGAAGCGGAAAGCAAGCCCCCCACAGAGAGTGCAGAACAGGAAGCTAAAAGCAAGCAGCCTACTGAGAATTCCCCGAAGAACACTGACAGTTCATCGGCCATAGAGAGCGCGATACAGGAGATAGACAACGCTGTGCAGGGAGAGGAGAGCGGGCAGCCCTCGGAAAGCACAGAGAAGGATGTGGCCAAAACCGTGGCCCCAAAACAGGAAGAGGAAGTACCGCCAACAGGACCGGCAGAGAGTTCCTCCGAACAGCCCCCGGAGCCAGCCCAGCAGGATACCAATTCCGTCCCCCACCAGCACGACGACAGCGGCTTCCAGTCCCCCACAAGCGAGGCTGCAGAAGAGGAAGACAGTCAGCCAATCACAGGAGATGCCCTCACTGACTCAGGGAAGGGGGGAGTGGCTGTGGAGCCACCACAGAGTAATTCGCAGACGCAAGCGGAGGCTTCTTGAAAGGATGCGTCAGTATCTATTGGGGTCTGAGTCATCCTTTACAAAGCCCTTGAGAGGATATAAAAGAAAGTGTTTCTGTTATTTAAATGGTGAAAGTTGAAAAGGTTTTTTTTTTTTTTTTGTATCTGTGATTTTTATATATAAACAAGAGGTGGAATTGGCAGGATACAGGAGTCCCTGTCAGTTTTAAGTCTTACTTTCGGTGTAATATCTTTCTTTTTGTATTCCTATTTGAAAGCTCATCAAATTGCTTACCAAGTTTTGGAGAATTTTGGATGGATTTCTCCCCCCCCCCCCTAGTTTATTCCGTTTCTTTCACCTCAGGGGAAACATAAATGGAAACCTGGGCTGGGATCGGCCACAGTTGTAATTAATTTACAATAATTACCAAATTCACTTCAATAGAATAGGTGAATTTAAATTCAATTTAAATGTCCGACCAGGATCAACACTATTTATGAATTTGATCCTCAATCGTAGAATTCAATGAATTCCTGTGCACCATTCATCGTCACTGTGTCCATAGCCATTTTCAGTATGAATAAGGTAACTCAGTGGCAGATACTGCTGGACTTCGGTCTGCTTTGGTCAAAACCAAGTTTTGCAATTCAGTAGGACTTCATAAAACGTAGGCGAACAGCAGGTTACCACAGTAGAAGTGAAACACTAGACAAAGATCTTGTTTTCTGTCAGATGGCCTATTGGGAGTGATTTCAACCATCCTTATCCTATTCAGTGGCCAAAGGTGCATTTATAAAATAGGAAGAGCACACACTAATGACACTTTTCTTGGATATGAACTGAAAAGCAGCAAGGTATATATTTAAAAGGTGTGACGTCATTGTTAGCATCTGTCTTTATTTCCAGTCCAAACTAATGCTTTTGTCAATGTGGGGTCTTGGGTCTTGAAGACTGCAAAGGAAGCATGTTTTTCCCATAATCCTGTTCAATCCCACCCTTGACTGAGGGCATAGTTTTTTCCCCCCCAAGTAAAGTATTCTGTTTAAAAGCGAGCGTTCTATGTTCTGCTGAGGGGGTTGCCAGGTTGCTTCTGTATGCTTCTGCGCTAGAGGTGGTTGCCATGTTGGCTATGTGAGATATCTGTGCTGGAGGTGATTAATATGTATTTCTCTTTGTAGATACCATTGCTAGAGGTGTTTCAGTTGTTTGCTCTTTGTTTTTGTTTTTTCTCCTTCCCCTGAATTTTTTGTTAAGACCTAGTGATTGTAGCCTGTGCATACTGAATAGAATTGAGGCTCAAACGTAGCACATATTGGTGGTATTCTGTGAGCTCCTATACTGTCAACATTCTCAAGGGCCACCCCTCAGAAGTGTCTGTGTGCTAATGACACAGGTCATACGGTGAGACTCGCAGAAGCGTTTCTGTCTGTTGTGATGGTGATCGTGACTGGGCAGGATCTCTCCATGGCTAATTTCTTTTGCTTTCTTGCAGTTTTCACCATTTTGTATTCAAAAGACACTTTTTGGATTTGATCATAAACCATTTAGCACTGTTTTTCATTCCCAGTAGCAGTCGTGGGCTGGCAGTAACATAATGCAAGGCATTGGAGCTATAGTCCATTATAGTCCTCGTGTCTTCAAGCCACCTTTTGTTTTTTTTGCTGTGACACTTTACAGCTCTAATAGTTTATCATAAACCATCAATTAATTGGCAATTCTCCAGAACGCTAATGACTGCTATGTAGTTGCATTTTGGCAGCCAAAATGTGTGAGATTTGGTTATCAGAAGTGAAGACCCTTCATTAAACTCCATAACAGGTAGAGTGATAACTTTTTATGTCTATGAACCAATCAAAAAAGACTTCTGTCTTCAGCAACTACTGTTACTTGAAAGACAAATGTTGAGCATAATATGTAATAGTTCATTCATTTTTTGGGAACCATCAGACATACTGTCAGTCACTCATTTTAGGTTTGTTGATAGTTTTTTCAAATATGTATTTAAACAAGATAGCTCCGAACATTAGCTCAGTATTCTGGACCATGGCAGTAGGGAATGGGTGAGTGACACCCATTCATGAATCCCGTAACGGGTGGAGCTATAATGTGCTATCAGGTACTTACCTGTACAAGCCAATCAAACGACATTGCCCTTCAGTGCACAATACTAGTATTTTCTCCCCCAAACCCCAAAAACTATCTGGCCCAGGGTACTGTGTGGGCCTCTCAGGTTTTTTGCACATAATCAAAATGCCCATCGGAAAGACCCAAATTAATTCAACTGCTTCTGTCTGTGGACTTCATCTCCCATAACGACGGTGGTAAAATGTGGCATCATAGACCAAGCCTTATGAGGTTACTCCTGAATTTTTTTTCTTGATTGCCTTCTAAATAAAAGCACTTTTAATAATCAAGATGCCTTAAGGATGTGTTTTTATTTAAACTTAAATTTGCAGCCAGATAAAAAATGGACCATTTTGTGTATTGTATTGCTATGCACGACCAATGTGTAATAGTAACTGCCACCTCAGCTTGTCTCTGTTGTTAACACTTCTCCTGTCTCCTCAAGCTTTGTTAATGTATCGTGGACCAAAGCAGAAATCACGCCCATCCCAAACATGCAGCAATGAAACGACCTAAATGACTTGGTCTCCACATTTATTGATTCTCTTGGCTTGTATGTACAGTGTAGATGATATTATATGTGTGGAAGTGTAATGGCTTTTTTTGTGATGGAAGGGCACATTTTGTGCCTGCTAGCTTTGTGTTCTTTTTTTTTCTCCCTCCCCTGGAGCGTTTACCTTGTCTATTATTTATTATGTCGTGCATCTGCACACTGCCGCTTTCACGTCAATGGGTGTTTTTTTTCCATTTTAAATGTGTTTTATTAAAAGTCATACATACGTGTAAGGATAATAAATTACTATGGATTTTAATCCTGTGTTTGTATTTCTGTGGAGTCGTGAGTCATGCTGTGAATGTGTTCATGGGCATAAACGGAAAGAACTGAGATGGATTTATGCAAAAGCTGATACGACGCCTCAGACTACACTGACCTAGCGACTTGCGATCTCTCCCACGTTGCGCTTAACATTCAGTCTAATGGTCTATTATCATTTCTGATGGTTGCTCACATTGCGATGTTGTCATAGATCGCATACACTGTGTGCCGTTGTGACATTGAGTCATTTTCTGACTAAACAATGGGCGAGATGGTTGATTCCACACCCACACATGCTCACGCTTGTCTTTTCTTTCCCAAACCGAGCGCAAGGTTGTCGAAATGAGCACTGATGGCTGGGACCAGCGCATTTCAAAATGAGAAAAAGGAAAAGAGCAGTTTAAAAAAATACACGCACACATAACTAACTCTCATGTAATCCTCATCAAGTCCTAACAGTCCATCTAACCTAATGTAACACAACACACGTTGATATCATTCCCCCCAAAAAGCCTAGATGGAGACACTATATGTGGCAAAAGTGTACCTTTACTGCTTTTATATTAAATAAGGAGGTAATTAGAGCCTTTGCTGCTAATCCAGTGCACATGACTGGTTGAGCATCAGGAAGGAGGAGGAGGAAAGGAGATGAGTGAAAAGTAATGGGACACACCCATTGACAGTTTTGTCTCGAGTGTTCTGGTATCTGTCAGGCTCAAATGCATTGTTAAATTATTGTCCAGCTACATTATCACAGAAGCAGTTCCAATTTAACAAGGGAGCTATGTCAGTGCCTCACTGGGGAATTGAACCTACAACCATAAGGTCAACCATTATTAACCAGTCAGTGCTGTGAGTCTGTGACCATTCTGTTTGAAATCACACTTGATGTGGCGTTGGCCCGTCCCCATCTCTTTATTTCACCAAAACTCCAGCAGAGGGCGCCATATAGCTTTTTCTTCCATCACTTCTAGAACCCTGCATAATCCCATGTTGTTCACCTCCACTTCACAAGCTCACTATTTGCCTTATTTTATCTGACTAGGTGGCTTCAAGCATACATACATAAAGGTTTACCAATAAGTCCAATACACATTTTTTTTAAAATAATAATATAATGGCACCTGAACTCAAAATTATAATTTAATGTGAAGTCTACACCATTTAATAAAAAGAAAACAGCTACATGATTGGCAAGCGCCAAATTTTTTTTTTTTTTTTTTTTGTATCACAATAACTCATACCAAAAAGAAATATATTGGCATATATTTCCATATATCCATAATATATGAGCACTATATGTCAGTATATGTTAATTCCTGTTGAAATATATTTCTTTCAGAATATACAGAACATTTATTTGACCATATGCTTAAAATATGTCACAGTACATTTTGGTTAGAAATATATGGACAAGAATATATGCATAAGTATATGTCACAGTACATTTTGTTTAAGAAATATATGGACAAAAATATGCAAAGGTATACAATTAGCCTACACTCCTAGCTATGAAATGTACACTAAAATGAATGTATGTGGCATGTTTACGCCCAGTACTTGTGCTTGAATAGCTATTGTCTTTTTGATTCTGTGGGTCAAGGAAACCCCAGACATCCTTGTGGAAGTTAGGTCCCCGGCAAATGAGGAAAAGTTAAGTTTCATTAATTTATCACAATTAAGACAATTAAGAATCCATTCTAATCATAGGTTTCACTACCCACCTGCATACAGTTATAATCATATCTAATTAAAATTTTCTCATATGAGGATTCCTGGGACAAAATCTCAAACCTTGCAATCAATGTATAAAAATACAATCATTAGTAGTCAGAAAACATATATGGAAATATATTTAAACAAAATATATTTAATGTGCCAATTTTTAATATTTACATATATTGTTAAAATATATGTTAAAAATATATTTTACACATTTATTTTCGGTATGGGAAGCGGGTTTAGCGTCATTATATCATTAAGCTCTGTGCCTGACTTCCAGGTTCCAGTCTTTCCCACTGATCTGTAGAATTAAATAGACAGCTGCCTTTTTAACTTTCCAAAAATCACAAAAATCACACATTTTAGTTAAAAGGACAAAATCTATTAGTGGAATAAGCTACGTAACAGTTAATGTTTTGTCTTGCTTTTATATGATGGACAACGTTGACGTTGACTTTGGGTTGTGAAATCAACCTGGCAACTGCGATTTAGGCTACTTCCTCTGTCCAGGTATTTCTCCAGTAGCCAACGTTATAAATATATATTCTCCTAAGCATGACTGTGCAGAGACCTTTTGAGGGGCATTTGCTCAGAGTGACAGAAGGGCCTACCAAATGTTTTATGACACCCGGTTATTGTAAAATATATTCTAACAAAATTAATGAATGAAAATTAATGACAACAACAAGAATTCAAATATCAATTGTTTTTGTCAAGTCAAAGGGGCACATCCAGAACACTTGTATTAAGTCCAAAAATTGTTATACTTTTTTCTGCTGGGTCTCAGGAGGATTAAACAAGATGGCCCGTTCTTTAAGAAATAATAAACACATAATAGATCACTTTAATGCACAAAAGTCGAGAATAAGCAGAACAATGTAGATCACGTGACCAATTTATTTATGTTTTAATCCTTAACCTACTACCTATGCTGATGTCATCGGATTATTTTTCTTATCTAATATGACATCCTCACGAAATCCGAAAGGAACGGAGAATGTGATAAGAAACATTTGCGGAAAATATTGACACAAATTTGTTCCGGAAATAATTTTCTGGTATAAGGCTTTATTTACAATGAATCAAATCATGCCTCATTTAAAACTTTACTTGAAAAACTAATGATGTTTTCGGGGTGTTCTAGCTTGGATTGGATGCTAAGTGACCAACAAACATGATGTCCCCATTTATATAAACGCAACAGCTGTTACAGTCATGCCGCCATTTGCTATTACAAACAAGGTGCTTTTTGCGGTTATATGTTATCTATGTGTAGTATCCTTTTGGGGAGACCTTAGGCACTTTAAATTGGGTTTAGTATTTATTAAATTGGCCTACATGTATTAATTAAATTAATAACTCATCAACTTGTTTGACTTTTTAAGTTAGTTCAGTGTTCATGTTAAATGTGTCCCGCTACTTTGCTTGCTGGCTGCTGCGTTGACACTCATTTTCTGCATGCTCTAAGTTATTCATGGAAAAGAAACAGCCACCTGGTCAAAGGCATTTATAATAACACCAGATTGCTCTATGTGGGCTATTTGCTTGGTTAAAGCTTACCTTGGTGATAGAAAACAAACAAAAGCAGCCTTCCTCATAGATTTGGCCACTACCACGACTCACAGCACGGTACATTACGAAGTTACTTGTCGTCTGTGTTTACACGGTCTTTTTATATGAATAAAGGCCCATATGCTTCATAATCTTCGTAGCCTAAGCTACATAACCATTGGGAATGTGTTTCCTTGCTTAACATTAGTATGTGCCGAAAAAACCTTATAGGGCGTTTTCACATTATTTTACAATTGTTCCGCACCCCTGTTACAACCATACCGACTTGGTGGCATGCATGTAACATCGGACTGCATGTTATTTGGTTTTAATTGTATCCGACTGGATTAAGTTTTGATTGTACGGCTAATGACTACTGACATTCCAAAGCAGTTTGAAGTCAAATTTAATCGTTCTAGTCTAAATATGTTTTGAATCAATTAGCAATACTGTTAATTGATTTTAAAAATATAATTTTTTTCTTTCTTTTTTTACAAAATAAATGTAAAAAATACTGTTACATTATAGCGACTCTCCGCTAATCTGCCCATTGTCCCTTGTATTTGCGCAGGTCTGTTCGGGAAATAAATACCACCAATAATATATGTAATATAGTTCGTACATTATTTTTCATTAACCAACGATAACATAGCATTAAATATTACCAAGGAGTCCACGGCCCATGTGGAAAACATAGGCTATTGGAGTAGTCTTTAGATTTCAGATATTCACACTGCACTTACTGTACACAATATTTTGAAGGTGATATTTTATTTTACCAAACTGAAAAAGTCTATCACTACGGTTATGTAAAAGTTTCAAGAAATAATTAAAGAAAAAACTGTATAGGCCTATAAGCTTGCAAACGTAGCCATGCGATCTCACATTTGTTAAATGCTGGAATTTCAGTCTTTGTAAAGCCTTTGCCAGAGCTTTCTTTAGCAAAAGCTCCTCCTTTAAAAATGTGGCATTTTTGCAAGCTTATTCCATGTTCATGAGTTTTTTCATTTCATATTTATTTAAACAAGGCCTAGTAGGCCTACGCAATTGCAATAAGATTAAGTTCTGCTGCCCCCTCTGCAGCCGGCCCAATCAAAGTTGTGTGTATCACTGCATCTTCTAAGAAGTTAAACGAGCCAACGGCATAAGGAAGCACTCGCCCTGCTCTTCGTTCAGATCAATGGCAAAGCACCGGCTGCTACCGCCTCCGTTCCCAAGCCCACATTTCAACCACCTACGACAAAGTGCAGGCAGACCCAAAAGTCATTAGGAGAGCGTCATGACGACACAGCGTGCTCCCCGCCTCGCAGGTTGACAGCTCAGCAACAACCCCCCTCTCCCTCCCCCGCCCTCGCAGATTCCTCTCAGTCCGCATCTTCGGGTAGAACTAACACCGCGCGTAAGCGAAGGCGGCGGCATTGTGCTCCCCGAGTGTTACCTGAAAAGACAGCGAGCCTCTGTTTCACACCCTATTCGCTCGGGTTCTAGGTTTTACGCTTTTGTTGTTTTTCATATTTTGTTGTCAATCGCATATTACCTGCGCGTTTTCTCGGGACAGGGGGTGGGGGAATGACAATCCCCGACTCCCCGTGCCTATTTCTCCTGCCGTAAGGCGCGCTTAACAGGATGCTCTCTCTGCGGAGGGGCGTCGAGGGCCGACCCCCGGCCTCGGTTCTTCTTTGGGCATTTCTCTGTGCGACCCTTATCGACATTAATGCGAGCTTACCAGGTAGGAAAACTGCGTGCTTCTCTTGTCAGTTCTTTCATGTTTTGTGGCACCATGTTATAAAGCCATTCATATTGTAAGCATGTTGTTATTGTTGTGCGTGAGTGCGATAATAACATCTGGGCATTTGCCATAAGCAATGTTACAACAGACGATGTAATTGTTTGCAGAATATTTAAATGTTTTAACATCAACAATGAAAGCGATACATAGTTTCAGAAAGAAAATATTTTTTCTCAGTGTTATTTGTATTGAGCTCTCGTTGCTACTGTTCTAGATGCCTACTGTATGAGTAGTTGTTTTCAGTTAACCTTTCAATTAGCGCAGATCTTAGTCTTCAGAAATTGTACGCGTATTTTGGTAACTGGTAGTCTATCTGTATGATAAAGTTCTGAAAACCTCGCATGTTTCCTTTTGTATATAAATATGGCTTTGATCGATTAAAATGGCAATGTAATTTCTTCTCGGGAATACGCATTTGCAGAACTGTGTGGTACATTTATCTCTTCGGATCTATTTCTGTTGGAATACCGGCATACCCAGGTTCAGTCCGTTTTCCCGGCTCGAATTGAAACAAAAGAAGGACAAGAACGTTTTTCTTGTACTTTATTTCCCCCCTTAATTATTTCTCTTTTTAAAAATGTTTCTACCGCTTTGATTGTACATTGAACTATGCGCACCACACATTTTTGGCAAAAACGAACTCCCTAAGCATAGATGATAAAAAATATCACATCTACTCGGTGGCCAGATGGTTTACATTGAAAAGACTTTATGGAGTTTTAATGGGCTGTTTGGTTTCGAATGTATTATCAATAATAGTCACATTTATCCATACCACCAGAAATGCTTTAGATTAAGTTGGCCACTGTAAGGCCAAAACACTATTTTGAATGGATAACTGAAGTCTGGTTAGAGAACTCGATGAGAAACTTGGTTGCAGGTTTGATTCCTTGGTATGGGATACTGCCTCTTGTAGCCTACCCTTGAGGACCTTAACCTAAAATTTTCTTGAGTAAATAAACTGCCGTGTGAATTGTTTGTTAAACGTAAGTGTAAAAAGTCAGAATGGTTAATGACTAATGGTTAATGGCTGAATGGTTAAATGTCAATATAAATCTGAAACTGCGTGTTAACAGGGTAGTCACCATTTTGTTATCAGTGGGTTTGGGTGGACGTTTGCCACTGTCATAGCTCAGCGTTTAGCAGGGCATACCACCATTACGTAGCGCTTTGTCGACGCGAACGGCTGCACGGTTTCAGAACAGTGTAAAATTAACTGGCGTGACGGGTTGGGGGGTGTAGCCTGCAGCAAAATGCTAAAATTGAGCTCAATGCACTCTGGCTGTGTGTGTGTGCGTGCGTGTGTCAGAGCACAGGGACACAAGAACAAGACGAATGATGATGGTGTGCGAAAGAGGGATAACCTCCTTTGATCTGTCATCACAGATTCTCCGCAAGCCAGGGCTCCTAGTTCTCCCTTTATCTCTTGCTCTGTTGTTCTCTCTCCCTTCCACACTCTGTCACATGTACTCCCACGCACGCATGCACACACACACACGCGCACACACCCGCACACACGAACGCCTGAAACACTCCATTTTCTCCATCTGTATCGTACATTCAGGCTGAACTAACACCCCTCTGAAACACAGTGACCCTTGAAGAAAAAGTAAGCAGGTTAATTTTCCCCTCAGCATGTGTGGTTGCTTAAAGTCTCCACCCCGAATCAGTATAAATCTCCAGTCAATCCATGTGTATGCATCTGACCATGCACAGTACATATATCACATTTAGGATACTAAAGACAGGGCGGTTAATTAAAAGATGCATCCAGTTGTATTCATATTTGTTGACAAGCTGAACCCCCCCCCTGCCCTCGGCTGACACAATGGCCAATTATGGCAAATTAGCTGAGCTTTGTGGCTGTCCTAACTCACACTGGCATTGTTCAATACTTGACTATGGTGCACATCCACATACTGCAACCCAGGGTCTTAGCACGATTAGCTTCAAGGCAATTCCATGTAAACATGCTCAGCCGAACCATTGACTCAGTCTCTTCCTCTGTTTTCACTTAACCAGCACTCGTATGCTTTAGGACTATATGGGACTGGGATAATTCAGTTAATCATTTTCAGACCTTGTCAAAAGAACAGTGTGTCTCAACCGGATCCTTAAGTGTCCTTGTGACTGTGGAGTTTTGTTGCTGGCGTAGAGCATATGGTTGCAGGTGAGTTTGAGTAATTATGCTAGATTGAGCTGTTAATGAAATATATAGGTCTGGGTTTTGACATTCCCTGGAGAGTTGTCAGGTTTAAATCCTTTAAGTTTTTGGGCCTGGTCTTGGATATACACACAGTTCAAATGTAGTTGTGCCTTGACCTTGGAGTATGTATGTGTATGTCTATCTGTTCTAAAACATACAAACTTATCTGCAAACCCCCTTCCCCCCAGATACACATACCCACATTAACACTATTTTAATGGAAACAAGCAATCTGCCTTGCATGTACACTATGTACACTATGGCAGTCAGGTGCTGTGTTAGTCAGGAGTGTGGTGCATATTGTCTGCCATCACCTCTTATCTAGGAATCTCAGTGCTGGTGCAATGGAAACAGGTAATCAGCCGCTGGTGGGGAAAGAATTCCTATTTGCTGGCAGGCTTGTCCTATGAAGTGGCTCCAGAGAAGAGCCAGGGGCCGCAGGCTTGGGGAAAGAGCACTGTGACTCCAGTACGCTTCAACTGCATGAGAGCCAACAGCCCCACGTCACAGAACACTGCGCACATTCACACATCTACACATCCACACACACACAAACACACACACATATGCCTGTGCACACACACAGAGCCACACTATATATTCACACAGAACTACACAAACCTTAAGTACCACATACACACACACACAGCCATGTAGTCATCCAGTATATGACCCACTCAGCAGTACACAACAGTAGTACTCACACATGCATTATATTATTTTGTGCATTATCACACAAGCATCCACACAACATTACACACCATTGCACGGCACTACAGACACTTACACAACACTACACGACACTCAAAAGGTTTTTTTTTTGTTTTCCTGGTAAAAGGTCGATGAAATCCTATCTCTGTATGATGTGACAACAGCTTAACTGGCACCTGCTGTCTTGCAGCAGGATCTGGTGTAGCTTATGATGTTTGTGGAGAGTTCTCAGTTCACACAGTTCACATGAGAGTGAATTTAAGGACACCCCCTAGGCCTCCACCCACAGGTGGCAGTTTGATTGAAGTAATGATCTCCCATTTGGGAATGCTCAGAGGTGATCATGGTATTGCGCATCCCATGAAGCTATGCAGTTATACAGTACAATAGAATCAGGGAACACTGTGTGCTCTCTGCTACCTCTCCTTGATCCTCCTACATTAACACCTTGTAACGTTCACACACCACGAGACTTCTGTTTCATTCACAGTTTCTCTCCTACAAGCACAACTTCCTCTGCTCCTTTCTTATGACCCTTCTACACCACCTCATTTAATTATGTATAGAGGCTGTTATTTATTGGGCTAATATGGTGTGTGTGTGTGTGTGTGTGTGTTGTCGGCGAAGTAAGTATTAAGTGAAATATGTTTAATTTTCTGAATCCAGCATTTTCCACCGAACACACTCATTTCATGTCTGGCACTCTGAATGCTGAACAATAGCGCATCAGCAGTTAAAACACCTCACTTATCCGACATGTAAAATATATTTATTTGATTTAATTTGGTAATTGTTATGAAATATATCAATTATCAATTAAATCACCAAATTTGTTGATAGGTAGATCAAACTGTCGGATCAACCTTTACAAATATATACAACTCAAAACAAGATTAAAATTAAGAAATAAATTAAATTACAACAAATATTCACGTCTAATCTAAAGACAAGGTTCAACGACCTTAATCAAAACAGGTTACAGACGTGGACAAGCTGCTGTCGCACAAGCAAGGAATAAAATAAAATAACTAATGAAAGAGAGTAGTGGGGAGGGGGATGGACACCCTTCTTCTTCTGTGCTTACTTAATTAATGATCAGGGAGGATCCGAAGAACACTGATTTCTTCCCTTACGTAATTATTGGTCCAGGTCAGTCTACCATACAACACATGTTTTGAAGGTTATAGGTAAATTAACCCTCTTGCCTAGTGGCATTATTATAAAGACATTACATATTAAGGATTTTCAGATCTTTTTGGGAGGGACAGTTATTCCGGAAAGCTTTGTGAGCTACTGTGTGGAGACACTAGATAAAGCAATAATTAAACCGAGTTACAAAGTCAGCAGTGACACTCTGACCTCCGCCCTATTTTGGTATAGCCTTCCCGGAATGTCCAACATAGTGCCTGTCGATAGATTAACCAATACACTGAATCTGATGAGTGTGAGCAATGTATGAGGAGCATGGAATTTCCCAGGCTACCCCTTCTGACACACACACACACACACACACATACATTCACACCTCAAATGGCTATCACCAGTTCCTGCTCTGTGTCTTATCTCCAGGGCACTTTGAAGCTTCCCAAGGCTGAGGACAAGTCAAATGGTGAATTAGATGTCTGACAGTTTCTATATATATATATATATATATATATAATCACAAATCCGCTTTAGGATTAATGTTTTCTCTGCTCATTGGCTTATTTCCAAGGAAATGCAGTGTATTTTTTGCGAGCATTGTTAGCTGTCCTTACGCAGCCCTTACCTGAAGGAGATAGATATTAAGGGCACTGTGGATGTGTGTGTGAGCGCGAGAGCTGGCTCTCTCTCATTCGTTTATTTTTATCATGCATACATGAGCGCGAGCGTTCGCATGTGCATGGGCACGTGTGTGCACGTGCGCTGAACTGCGCAGAGGAGGGGCCCCATTTAAACAAGGACCACTTTACAACAATGAGGTGGGGGTTTCCATGCCAACCTATACATTCCCTCCCCGGCCCAGCGGTATGGCCAGTTATAAATCACTGCAGGATTCCTGCAATCTATACTGGCCCGATTCAGATTCCATCTGGGCCATAGGGAATATCACAGTGCTATGTGCTGGTGCCTTACTGACACACACCATTCGTGTATACCTTGTGAGATATACCATCTCGCAAAAGTTCACCCAGTGGGTGCTCAAAGCCCTTTGAAGATCAGACAGCCGCCCCCGGTTGAGCCGTCAGATAAGCCTGCTTGAGCTGCTTTGCCTTGTCCAGCGGGGGCGTCGTGTCGCCCTCCATAAGTAAATGTGCAGCGATCTTGTGCCACGTGCTGCTTGCGTGGCAGTCCAGCGTGGCTGCGCCGCGCCAGCTTGACCTCCAAACACGTGGGCAGAATCACCATGGCTACCTCTGGGGAAAGGGCGAGTGTGAGCTAAGGCCTAATCTAAGCGTCTGCAGTGTTTGGAGCTAAACCAGAAAGGGGCGAGGTAGCTCCACAACCCCAAAAGAACAAGGAATACGGTGAAACCACCCTTTTTGCAGGGTGCCGTTCTGCATTTGTAAAAAGCAAAAGATGCATTTCAGAGATTTGCGACCTTAATCCTCACAGTTGTGATAGACTTGGCTGCCTCAGGCCGCAGTAGCCTTTGCCAAATGGTAAAATAAGGCACAAAAAATCTGATTGGCGGTGCACAGGTATACAGCTTTCAGGCAAAATCGTTTTCAGACTATGTGCAACTGTCCACTTTTAAAGGCGCGCACCTGGCTAGTGTGTAAGTGTGGCGCTTTTAAAGTCTTTCGCCTGGCTGTCAGTGTGTGTGGCACTTTAAAAACCTCACACCTGGCTGCCAGTGTGTACGTGTGGCACTTTAAAAGCCTCACACCTGGCTGTCAGTGTGTAAGTGTGGCACTTTAGAAGTCTTTCGCTTGCCTGCCAGTGCACAGGTACAGGCTTTTAAATCCAGGTGCTCTCCTTGCACTGCGTAGGCGTGCTGTTTTAAAGCTCCCTGCAGCGAGACAGGCATTGAGCTGTGAGTCACAGCTACCGAGACGCTCACGCTCTAAACTTCGGCGGTGGCGGCGGCGGTGTGCCGTTACCGACCCGCGGAGCGCCATCGATCCCGCTGTCGCTGTGCTGTTTCCACTCTCACTGAGTCGCTGAGGGAACAGGGAAATAAAACCATTCAGTCACACCTGAGCCCAGCCTGGTGAGCAGCTTGACCTTTAAAAGGTACCTCGTGTGCCGGTGGTGGTACTCCAGACTGAGGCCTGTCTGTTTGCAGCTGTGCTCCCTGGCTCTCACTTGGAAAATAATGGCAAAGCAAGGACACCCACTCAAGGGAATACAGATCACATTTCCAAAAACTGGTAAAAGGGCATCAGAATTGTGTTTTTTTTACAAAAGGGTAAAAGGGGAAGTGGAATTCCGAGCCTCTCGAAAAAACCCCAAGCTTCCTGTTATGTGAAATGGTTGTGGCGCTAAAACCTGTTTGTTCAAGGCTCTTTGTAGGCTCTGCCAATGAGTGGTCCTTCACACGAGATTTGTAATTCCTTCATAAGCAATACATAACACCTTTGTAAGCACTACGTAGTGTCAATGACCACACATAGGCATGCAGTGTGCTATGTCAGAATGGATGCATGAAGTGGCATCATCTTGAAATACGAATTGATACACACTATGTGTATGTGCAGTTACTGACATAACCATTTATTTATGTCTGAGTGCTTACAAAGATGCTATGTAGAGCTTATGACGGAGTTATATAGCTCTTATAGGACCATTCATAGAAAGTGTTGCCCTTGTGTGTAGCTGTGTGCATGTGTGTGTTTGTGCGTGTGCCTGTATGTGTGTGTGTGTGCGTGCGTGCGTGCGTGCGTGCGTGTGCGTGTATGTGTGTGTGCATGTGTGTGTGTGTGTGTGTGTGTGTGTGTGATCATCCAGTGAGTAATGGGGCCAGCTCTAAGCCTCTGTCAGGATCAGGAGCTAAGCTCCAGTAGGTGAGCGGGGGTGATAATCTCACGGCATGACCGGCTCGCTCTGCTTGCCTGTCTGCCTGAAGGTTGTCTAAAGGACGGCTCACATCCATGTGAGCTGGGGATGCTCTGTGACCTGCAGTCGTATGGATTTTCCACATAAAGGAATGAAATATTATCAGCATCTATGGTAAATAAGCTACAAATGCAAACCCATGCCAGTGAACAGCCTAAATGCAATCAGGAAATGGGTAGAAAATACTCTCTCGCTTCACATTGCACGAAAGACGCAGTCTACTGTGGTGAGTGCAGTGAAATAAAAACATGATTCCGCATGCTAGTGGGCGGTGTGGGTGGCTGCAGACATGCCCAGAGATGGTGGTGGGCGGGGGCAGGTCCATAAGGATGGATTCACACCAGATCAGGCAATGCAGCATCTTCCCACGGGGCGTGTCACTACATGGCCCATTTGTGTGACGTCATGTTGTGAACTTTAACTCCCCCCCTCCATTTCCTGTTTTCTAACTCAAACAAATGGACACAAACCGAAGGAAGCTTCTTGCTATCGTTATTTTGGAGCGTAGACTGCAAGCCAGACGCAGACGTCGAAGCTGGGTACACAAAATAAACCGAGCGAGGACACAACTGGGAGAGTATCATCGTTTGGTCCATGAACTCCATAGTGCTAGGTACAATAAACTAGCATGCAAGAACTGCTAAATAGCTAATCTTTTTTTATACAGCTTAATTCCGACATTCGGATTTGATATTTACCTAGTAACTGCTGTTTCGGTACTCGTCCCATTACCCAGCACTGTCAAATCACGATGACGTTCATAAAATCAAATCTTAAGAAATTAATTGCGTCAGTAATTCATCTGACAGTTGCTTGGTAAACAGCGGACTGCTATATGGTCATTTAAACAACTTAAACAAGCATTACGGCAAAAGTTGATTGTGGTTCTACTTTCTTGCCGCAGGCCACTGCGTTTTTTTCTGCACCCCATGCGGTCCCCACTCCCGCAGCCTAAACGCACTACCCCCATTCAAATGGATGGGAAGACTGCCGTTTTTGCCACATTGTCTGATCTGGTGTGAATCCAGCCTAAGGGATCTATAAGATCATGTGACCCAAAGATGCCCTCGACCTCTGCATGACTTCCAGGTGGTCGGGCAGGTGTGGCTTCCTTCTCTGAGTTGATTTCAGTCAGACTGTTGAGAGTGCCTGCTTTGTCAGTTTTAAATAAATCTGGATAGTGTTTGGGCTAAATGAATAATTCCTGTCAGGACTGTCAGGTAAACATGAGAAAAACATTTCAGTTTTATATTTTGGTTTTATACATTAAATACATTTTACAGTCTATGCTATCCATGTTTTGAAGGAGCTCATGACCTTATTGTGAGTGAGTGGAGTTTTGAATTTGATTAAAAATGCAGAGCTTCCCACTGCACAGGTTAATGTGTAACTCGTTATGTGGGAACAGGTTATGTAGGGGGGAGTATTTAAACAGGTGGAGCCTTCTCAAACTCGCCGTCTCCTTAGTTTGACTATATCACTCGCGGGCTATATTGTCAACTTGTGCAAATTGCAGTGGCAAATATTCCGGTCTCTGTACTGTCCTGCAGCAGTTCAAGAGAGCACATAAGAGCCTTAACCAGAAGGTTGTAGGTTTGATTTCCCGCCCCTGGTCGAGTGTTGCTGTTTCAACCTCGAATAAGCCCTTTCTAGGTAACTGTGAACCTAAGAACAAAAACAGCGATTGCTGGCATTGTAGCAGGTGAGGTAAACGTGCTTGTAACATGAACCCCAAGCAGCATTGTTAGCGTAATGGGCATGACTCACAGGTGGAACACTCCAATATACCCTGCAACACTTCAGTAAATATGTATAATATGCCATACAGGTGGGCTCTGTGTGAAAAGCTAACTGTGTCGGTCACCCCAGGGATGGGCGTCTGCTAAGCAAATATGTAATGTAAAGTGACATGAATACAACCTTTACTCTCCTTTTCTCCCTCACCCTTTTCACTCCTCAGCTCGCTACGTCTGGGGCAGTAAGTAGGGGAGGGAGCCGCCTTTAACAGTCACTCAGGAATCCTGCAGCTCCTTGATTTTGAGCAAGAGGGACATTGGACACTTTTATCTTGCTCTCTCTCCCAACCTCCAAGACAGGAGTGTTAGAGTGTGAGTGTGTTGCTCCAGGTTGTATCTGTGCCTCAGTAAGGCTGTGGTCACGGTCGCCGACTTGCTGTGGAAAAGCGATGTCTCCCCCTAAATGATCCTCTTCCATCTGCCAAAGTTTCTGCACTTTCACAGCAGCCATTGTTGTTTTCTGTTTTGGCGTGGAAAACGTTTTGGTTTCCGTGTTTTCCGTGGTTATCACACACACAGGATCTTAATCTGTGTCTGACACTGGTATACCCACATTTGTATGCAACGTTGCGGTTCAGTTTCGGCTGAGTTTGCATTCAGATGCAGTATACACCCAGATTAAGAGCGGAACAGTGAAACCAAGTGTATTTATTCACGCGGTGAAAACAAACTTAATTAATCAGATTAGATTCCTCTGAAGCCCTCTCACATCCTTCTCCCCTCAGCTGTCTCACATTATAGCCTAGCCCAGTGGTAAGCAACCCTGTTTCTGGAGGTCAGCCATCCTGTCGGTTTTCATTTCAATCCTAATTTGGCACACCTGATTCCACTAATTAGAATGTAAACCTTAAGGACGGTAGATCCTCAGGAACAGGGTTGGCTACCACTGGCCTGGCCTACATCACATATACCTGTAAATCATGTGCATGGGCACACAACACGCCCACGTGTCCATACGAAATGTGCGCAAGGTATTATTGGGCAGAATAACATGACCATACAAGAGGAGACAGAAAGTGTGTACTTCACAAAATCTTTGAATGGGTGTGGCAGTGCGGTAAGTTAATTTGTAAAAATTGGACATGCACAACTGGTGGATCGCTTAGTGAAAAGACACAGCTGGTGACTGTACATATGCTCATGCTAGGATGTTGTAGCAACAGTTTGGGACTACAATAACTTTCGGGGGAAATTCCACTCTAAATGCTCTGCAGGGTTGTCTTACATGGCCTCATTATGTAGGTAGCAATAGTCTGGTCATATTGAACCAGCCCCCAAATGCAGGGTCACTACTACTGGCACCAGAGTTAGCAAAGCACGCTGACTTCCTGTTTGAAATGAGGCACAGGAAGTCAGGACAAGGAAGTACATTCCTTCTTGTTATTCTGTTCTTCCTTTTAATTTTTTCATCTCGCTTCTTGAAGGTTAATTTAAGGTGTTCCAGGTCATTATGATGAAGTTTTGCTCGAGGCTTCTGGAGATCAATGGTCAATGTTTAGGAAATGAGAAATTAGATGAGGACACTTACACTAAATGAAAGATACTTTAATTCTCTCTTTTCTTCCTGCAGTTAATGGTTCCTCAGTTTTGTTAGCTCAGAGCTAGAGCATAGTTTGAACATTGTACAAGCCTTAGAGTGTAATTTCATGAAAAAATATATATGCTGTATATTGAGGCCTCTTTTCACATTGCTGTATTAATAATTTGCCATTTATTTTATAGCACTGAGGTTCATAATAATATTAAAACCCACTGGTTATATTATGCTGGTTTGTCTTTACATAGTGTTATGGCAAACCTTGCTTTACTGTGCACAGGGGAGAAAACAATTTCTCCCTTCATAGAGGCCAAAGAGGATCGCTGCTGGGTGAGCAATTAAAGATGGTGGTGTTACAACTTGTTTCACCAGATGCCTTGCCATTTTCCAACTTTTTAATCATTACTTACAGAGGCCTGTAGTGTCGTATAAAAAACCCAAAGAGAAAATTAAACTGGGCACGGTGCTTTGTGTTAATATTTGTCAGCCAGTGACATGCGTGCAGACTGCCCTTTTGGGAAAGAGGCCGTACGTAATGAGAGGAGACTAAATGCCAGCAGCTCCTCTAAAATGTTTTTATGCAGCACTCCGAGGCCACTGTAGATCACAGGCATGAGCGACAGCAAAAACCTGGAGCTGGGGTCTGGAGCTGGCCTTATTTGTCAGGAGGAATGTGGAAGCCATTCAATCAACCTATCAGTCAACCAAGGATCTATCAATCCATCAGCCTGTCAATATGTATTTTGCTTTCCACCATTTTGTCATTTTGCCAGACTGCATTTTCCTGAGAAATCAGCGCAAAAAGTAAACCCATTCTGATGGGGGTAAGGGAGGGGTGAACTAGAAAATTTTTTTCCCCTTTATGAAGTGATGAGTGGAACCCTTAGAAGTGTGATTCAGAAGGTGCGAGAGTGTTAGCATCTTAAGATAAATGGACAGCACATTTTGCCAGCTCATGCACAGTCTGTTCACTCATAACTGACATAAGTGAAATTGGGGAAAAAAAAAATAAAAATTCAAATGGAAAACGGTGGTGGGTGGGTGTGAAAATGTTCTGTTCTGCAGCTGAGCAGGCTGTTCCCTGCCAGAGCCCGAGGCACACAGGGTTCATGTGGAGCTCCAGAGCCAGAGGTGCTCCTGGCTACCGCCTGGAAGTCGCTGCAGTTCATTGTCAGCCTCAGCTCCCTTTCGCAGGAAACTCCAGCACAAAACCTGGAGCTGGGGTATGGGGCTGGCTTTATTTGTCAGGAGGAATGTGGAAGTCAGTCAATCAACCTATCAGTCAACCAAGGCTCTATCAATCGATCAGCCCGTCAATATGTATTTCGCTTTCCACCATTTTGTCATTTTACACAGATGCAATGACTCTGCTTTGTCACTGTTATGAAATTGGGCAGCAGTATAGTGTAATGGGTAAGAAAAGGGTCTTGTAACCTAAGGGTCACAGCTCTGACTCCCGGGTAGGATACTGCTGTTGCCCCCTTGCACAAGGTACTTACCCTGCATTACGTTAGTATAATGTATATCCGGCTGTATAAATGCATCTGTAAACATGGATGTAATGTAAAAGTTGTGTAAGTCGCTCTGGATAAGAGCGCCTGCTAAATGCCTGTAATGTAATGAAATTACATTTCTCCAGTATTTGCTTAACAAAACTTCTCTTCCTGGATGGCTGGCACGGCTTCTTTTACATATAATCCATTTGTATGTGGGTATAGCTGTTCAGGTGGAGTAACTTGTTTTAGGGTTCGGTGGCTGTGTCCTATCTGCGATTTGAATTGGCGGCCTCTTAAAGGTGTAGTACGGCTCCTTAGTTGCCATGCCAAGTTGCTGCCACGGCACTGTACATTTCTAAAGCACTCTGGTCAAAGCCCCCGCTGTGTTGTTGACCGCGCTGATTGAACTCTCTGCATGTGCCTTACAGTGGTTCATGTCTCCATCAGTGTTCCCTTAGCTGCCTACACCAGGAGGGCTCTTAGAGTCCAGACGTTTACTTCAATCATGACTCACTGGCCTTCACAGTATGGAAAAACTCTGGAGCAGCGAGAAAGAGATAAACAAGGGGGAGATATGGGGAGAGCAAGGAATGGAGAGGAAAAAGAGATGAATATGTGTCTCCTGTATTTCATCCTTAGGGGAATAATAAAGACAGAAGGGGACTGGGAGGTACAGAAAGAGAGATAAGAAGAGATAAAGAGAGAGGAGAATGGGGTTAAACAGAAAGAAATCTATGATGTATGTAGAGAGAATCAAGGAGAGTGGAATGGGAAAACTACACTGCAAAAAAATATCCCCCTCTATATTCAAACAGCGGTAGATGACTGGCTATAGATCATTATGTGTTTGGTGCCTCCTGAAAACCAATGCCCACTGTCCCTTATTTTTGCTGAAAATGTACTACTGTGGTAATATCTAGTCTGTGGAGAAAGGAGAAATAATCCCCAGACAAATGCTGTGTGAATGAACAAAACAATCATGCGTCGGGTCTGTAGGACTTGCTCTCATAACGGTACAGACATAACCAGTGCTTCTGTCATGGAGACCTTTTCTAGATGTGATGTAGCCTGACAGAAGTCTCTGTCTCTGTTTATTTTTTAAAAAAAAACCCACTTACCTAAAAGAGTAATGTGTCATTAGTCAATTTGTGGGAAAATATACAAATGTATACAATACGAATAATAACAACGAGCAGTTTAAAACAGGTTCACCTTAAAACGGGTTCCTTTTAAAACACTTTCTTGCTTTTCTTGTAATTAAAATCTTTAAAGCTTAGATATCTTTCAGTGAAGAGGGTGTGGATGTCCTCCTAGCTCACAAACTGCAGCATGTCCTTGATGCCCTGTTCTCTTGATGTTTGAAGGAGCGTGACTGAAAGCTCAGTGGGGTATTATGGTTGGATAAGAAATTCTGCACCCGGTGACTTTTCTTCCGGATGCTTCTGCCCACAGCAGCATTTTATCTCCGTCAGATGTGTACGCGCCTGCGTGAAAGCCAAGAAGACGGGTCGTACGCGCTGATTAACAATGGCATTATCTCTGGCATTATCTCTGCCTCTGTTGAAAAACAGGCCATGTGGACATCCTCATCCTAATGTTTAACGTTAGGGTGTGGGGGAGTCAGTCCCTGGGGGTGCCCTTGCATGCAAGAGATGTGGAAGAGAGAATGGGAGACATCTAAAGAGAATATTTCAATTGAGTATGACAGTGTTGAGGCCCTGTTCACGCTGTGTATGGTTAAAGGCAGAGTTGCTCGGGTTTGTGTCAGTACAGCCTAAAGTTAAAACAAAGTAGTTGCAGCCAGGGTGTATCTAGATAAGATTTTTCTCAACAGCACCCCCCCCCCCCCACTCCGCAGTTTGGGGTGATTATATAAGCACCTGTCACCCTGTCATCAGTGGGACAGATTTCAGTTTAACACCAGGAGGCATGGAGAAGGTGTGGGCAACTCTGCAGGAGATACTTGCTGACAACACGCCAACGCACAACATTCACACACGCTCACATCACTCGCAAATGCATGAGCAACACTCACGCACAAGCCATCAAGTACAAACACAAACCCACGAACCGCACGCATGCACATGAACCATCACGCACAACCACAAACCATCACGCACTTGACTCACGAACAAACCATTGCAGACTAGCACACTAACCATCACATTTGCTAACGCAAAGCCAAGCGAACCTAAACAAACTACAAATCAAACGCATTAACGAGACAATGCTTGCGTCATCACACAACACCCTTATAGAAATCTTATGGTACGCTCTATGGGGACATTGCATGCAGGCAGCAGTGTAGCTAAGTTTTTCACTCTGAAAGCCATGCAGGGCACTACAGGAGAGCTAGCACCGATGGTGTAACATATGGCGGTAGGGCTCTCAAAGGGGGGGTCCCTGAAATTCGAGGAAAGTCATTAATAATAAAGATAAACTTGACCAGGATATGGCGTACATCCTAGCTCAGGTGATGTGTGTATGTGAGTGTAAGAGAGAGACAGAGAGCAAGAGAGAGAGAGACGGAATGGGAGGGGAATAGAAAGTCCTGCAGGGTCTCTTTCAGCCTTTGTCTAGCTGCGGAGACAAGTAGCGTTGCTTGGCAACACCTAATTATGGCGACAAAGAGCTGCATTCTCTGGGAGTGTCGAACAGACTCTACTGAGGAACTTCAGGAACCGAGAACAATGTGGAACAAAGGAGACTGAGCGTTTCCCTTTATTCTGTTTGGTACATTGGTCTGTTTATTCTAGCTGGAAAATTATTAATTGTCCGTCATTCTGTTTTCCACTTGCTATTGACAGGGAAACAATAACAAAGTGGTGTGCGTGTGTATGTACATCATCTATGTTTGAAAAGCCCAGACAAATGGGTATTAGGTAACACACTGGTTAGTGCTCTTTTCTAAAACACAAAGCATATACAATGCATGAAATAGCTTGGCACAAAGAATCAGTTTATGAAATGAATAAACAACTGTGTACTGTTTCCTGCGTGGATCGCCAGTATTTAATTGCTACAAACTCTATGGAACAGACTTTCATCAGATCATAGCCTTGGGATTGAATAATTCATCAAGTTTATATGAATAGAATCTGATTATTCTAATTATCAGCAGCGTGATGAAGCATCTTATTTTTTCATTTTATATAGAAAATAATAACTAGATGATAATTAGATCAACTAACTGGTTTAATCTCAGACAAAACATGACTAAACAGAATCCTCTGAGCTATTTGACCACACTAATGGCATGCCATACAAATGCTTCTGGGTGTGGCTACTTTCTGGCCACACCTTTTTCTAACTGTTCCAGGTAATGCACATGAAGGACTGAGGTTCCGTTGGACCCATATCTAATGGAAACGGTATTAGGCTAGTGCTGGGAAAGAAAAGCTTCCTAAACTCCTATAATGCGTGGAGCCAATAGAGGCCGGCCACATACTTGTCTGAACCAATCAAACAATTTTGCTGTCCATAGCAAAGCGTTTTATTGGTTCTGCCCTCTGTCAAAGCGCCTGAGCCATCGATCTGGAGCAAGAGCGTAGGCCAGGTTTGCCGCGGGTTTAACTTCAGGCACAACATAGTCGAAGCAGGAAACGGCTTGGCTGTCAGTCGGGGGCCTTCCTGTCTGTCTCCTTCCGGCTCTTGCTCCTCAGGGGTCCTGTCATTAGATTACTCGGCCAAACAGAGTACATCCGCAGCGGTGTTTCTGCAACCCTCTGCTGAGGAGCTGCCCTCTGCTGAGGAGCTGCCCTCTGCTGAGGAGCTGGGAGGAAAAAGACAGATGCAACTGACAGCGTAATTACATCAGGGATGTTGATTGGTAGGAAGAGCATAACCCCTCCCCTCTTGCCCCTGTCCCCGCCCTTCCCATCGGGCGAGGAGCCATGCTGAGAGTGAGGAGCCACGCCCTCCTGCTAACGAGCTAACGGCTAGCGAGAGCGTGTTTGCGTGTCAGAGCTGAGGGCTAAGACGATGAGCGGTGTGGTGTGAAGAGTTGGGCACAGACCCAGGATTCAAACTAGGTTTTATCCCCTTTTATGGAAGCTGTAATTTCTTTATTTTACTAAATTTGGAGCATCCCGCTTTATTTGTAGGCCCATCTCTTCGTGGAAATAACAATTGCCGTCAATTACAAGCACCGATAAACGCGTGTGTCTGCTTCACGTTGAGTGCTGCCAGCCTCTGTTTCTTTTTGGTTCGCATCGTTCAGCTAAGCTGCGTGTTCATTGCAGGCACCCCTGATCAGTGGGGAGAATGGCTGGTGCCTGATGAGACCAATACAATCCTGCCAACTGCACCCTCCCTTGCCTGGGTGACGCTGCAGCCAATCACGTGCCGTCCTGTTGGGCTTGAGGCTGCAGTCAGCACTCAGCACCGGCACGGTCAATACAGTGCGCGACCGTGGGGTCCATCCCCATTCCTGAACCTGGTGCGATAGCAAAAGGGGCCATTCGGCAGCCCCCTTAAACCAGAAGTCTGTTGGTTTGATTCCCGGGCAAGTGCACTGGCTTCGTACACCAAAACAAACCGTAACAGCCTCTGAGTGTGAATTGCTAATACCTGGTATGGAGATGGTGGGCTTGAAATGAGTAATCCACATGCTGTAAATTGCTTTGGAAAAAACCCACCGGCAATCTTATGAATAATAAATGAATGGCAGCCACTAGTTTGTTGTCATTGTTTGCGGCTTTCTCTCATTCTTCTCCTGCCATTGTTGCTTTTCCTGGAAAAGATCTTCCTTTGATTGAAAGGTAATTTGTATGTTTGTATTTTACAGACATGAAACGCCTCTTTGGGAGAAATGCAGGCAGCTGTTATTTTGTTATTAACTTTTTATGCGGAAAAGACTGCTTATCATACACTTTCTTCTGCACAATTAAACACTGTTAGCATACAGGTAGTTATTTTGACATGCATTCAAAACATTTGAATTGCGCTGTATGTTTGATCATACTGTATATCAGGCTGATTTAATTAGCACTGGGTCACAGAAAAAGCATTAGATCATTAAGTTGATCGTAGATTCAGAAGCCCTATGTTATATACATGGCTGCACCCTGTTATTTACCTCAGTTCTGTAGATTCCACCAGCCAAAAGCCATATCAGCATCACATTTCACATCAGTGTGACTGCATCAGACTGAAAGCTTTTATCAAATAAGTAAAAGCATTTTGTCTGGTCAAAGAAAGATGTAAAAAACCTGCAGTTCGATGATTGAGATTATGAAAGCACAAATCCTTCACCCTCATTATAAAGACCCCCCTCCCCCCCTCCAACCTTGTCTCTTGAGAAGAGACTGGATGCCCCCCCTTCCAGATTCACACTGACTCACACATCTTGATGATGTCACCGATACGGTTGCCATGGCAGTCGTCATGGCAACCAGACCCAGGGTCTATGTAGCAGAGCAGTGCAGTAAAGGAAGTTCAGTGGGGTTTATGTTGGTATTTTGAGCATTAATTATTTGCCTCACTTTGCTGAGCGCTCATAGTCCCCCCCCCCCCATCGAGAGTTCTCTGAACGTCCAGGTTGCCATGACTGTAGCTGAGTGTCGTTGCCGTGCTAAGGAGGCGCACGGATGCTGTAAATAGCACTGTTATGATTGCACAGCCCTTTTAGGGGCTGGCGTTCGGGCCTCTGTGTGATGATATCACCTGAGAAAGGTCTTGGGCAAGTTACATACCTAATCTACCGCCAGGTGACCTAATTTACACCCTGCATTTCACCTGTCAGTCAAACCCAATCCTGTGAAAATAGAACTCACACAGTGTGCACACGGACTCACACATAGGTACTAGGGATGCACTGTGTGGAAATTCTGGGGCCAATAATGAATAACTGATACTAGTCTGGCCATATTGGCCGATTCTCTCAGCTCCCTTTTTACATTACAGCGCAAATGCAGGCTTCCACATTCATGGAAGAGGTAGATGAGCACAGACGTCAACTTGTGCAGGAAAAGAAAAAAATTCTACTTGTTTACCAGTACTTTATTATTAAGCAGAGAGCATTAGACTAGAGTAAACTAAAATGAATATTAAATAAAAGTGATTCAGATGACTCTGACGAGTCTTATTTTTGTGTGTGACACATTCACTTAATTAACAGCGTCAGCAGTGCATCAGATGCCTCTCTGGTGCATCATATCGACCCATCGCATTAGCCATAGTCAGGCCGGTGGCAAAACGCGTGTTTTAAGTCATTATTGGCCAATACCAATACAACACTGATATTATCATGTACTCACTCACTTTCTTTAACACGTTTCTTTAATACACACACACACACACACACACACACAGGTGCTCAAAACCACCCACACCATTACTCGCTGACCGGAACTTGCTTTCCTGCACTTACTTGCTGTAAATTTGCTGCACACACGTGCAAATACTCACTCGCTCGCTCTCTTATACACGCAACCAAACACGCTCTGACTCACGTAAATGCACAATTATCACACTAATGGCCAGAAAGTAGGTTATGGCGGTTAGTCATCCTTTAACGTCCGGGTGAAAATATTCCGCAGCTGGCATTTAGCGAAGGCGAGGCGCGGCCGAACATTTCCAGCGCGCAATTAGGAGCAATTATTCGGCAGGAGCTCCGCCTCACGGCGAAGGTTAATGCCGGTGTCGAGCGCGGGGAGCGCGCGGGGGGGGGGGGTGGAAATGGAAGTGGGTCTTAATCGCGCGAGGAGTCGTTAGCGGAGACGCACGCGCGCTGTAATCGGAGGCTCTGCTCGGCGCAGCTGTGACATTTGCAAACGAGCCGTGATGCTTGAGCGTGCGCGCCGGCCTCCGGGCAGCGAGAGGCTCGGAGAACAGACGCGTCCGCTTCTGTCTTCCTTCACTCCCCTGCCTTGTGTCACCTTCCATCTTGTAGTCATTTATATTCTATTTCCGTAATGTTGGCACCCACTGCAGGGGCTGGATGTATCCAATTCAGACCCTTATTTGGAAAGTCAGTTTAGGGTATTTCCTGCTGTGAACAGGGTCTTAGGTGCTTACCATCATTGGTCCAAGTGCCTGCTGCTACACGTAAGGTCATCCCACATTGTTAGCATTGAGCTATCCTAAATTGGCCCCTTATAACAATCTAGGCCTAAAATACTTGGCAAAATTGCAGTTTATGTTGCAAGTATAAAACTGAACAGTACGCTGCTTTTCTCCAATTATCAGAGTATATATATCATGTATATAATATTCTAACCGTAGTTTCAGTGGTTTGTTTTCCCTTTGTGCTGCTTTGGCGCTCGGACACTTTGCTTTTGCACCAAAGACTTTTCCACGCAGGAGAAACCCTGCAGTTATCTGCCACCGCAGCCGTGGCCATGCGCAAACCCCGCTGCCACCTTGGGAGAGTGTAGACCTCAACGCTTCTCCTCCGAAGCGCGTGGTGTCAGTTGTGCATGTTGTCACACCACAGACTGTGTTTAATCCTGCATAAAGTGGGGTAGGAGGAAGACCTGTCATATGTCAGCTTTGACATGCAGACGAGGGGTGCCCGGTCCACCATGAGGAGTCCCTAGAAGGCGATGAACCGTGGACCCTTAACCATATGAACCTTCCCGTACTCCGGGCAGCACAATGGGCTAATGCCCAGAGTCCCTGTGGAGCTGCCAGCCAGTCAGCGCTGACACTGTTAAGATTTGATGCGAGGCTGTAAGGCTCATCCATGCCTCACAGTGCCTTAACCAAATGAGTCATCCAGCAGCCCCATATTCTCTCTCCACGAATACAGCTGTATCTAATGCTTTGATACGTTACTTTGATAAGCATTCAACCTCTTCTGGTTATTATGCCTTTAAACCCCCTCCCAGGTTTAAAGGCATAATAAGTTCAAAATGGTTGTTTTTTTTTTTACATATAATTTGAAATATCTTTACAGATCTACATGTAGTCATTTCATTTCAGGTCTGGCTAGGGACCCCCTACAGTATCTTCAAGGACCCCCGGGGGTCCACAGACTCCCTAGAAGAAGGCAGTTTAAGCAAAATATAGAGAATTTTTTTTTTCCTATTGTGAAGACTTTGTTCAGTTTGACTTTATTTGACTTTGTCTTTGTAGCAGGTAACTTAGATCCTTTTTTTGACAGAGGGAAGACAGATCAGAAAGATTGCGAAAAGTCAGCAGATTGTTGCCTTGGCGGCAGTGCAGATGTAATCTCATACGGATTGGCCGAGTGTTTTACTGGCATGGGGTTCACAACTGGCTAGCTTGTGCCAACAGTCTTGTGATGTTAATAAGAACTCCACCTCAGTTTAAAAACTACTATTATAAATCAGTTTTAAACCTACCATTTTACCCACCACCCTATTTTTTGAGTCTAAAAAGAGAACACTCACCCCGTCTGGTACATTGCAACATTGTTTAATCACAGGGATTGATTAGGATTCATTTTAGCAGTGATGGTCGAGAGTGCCACATCCTGTATAGGTACTTTCCCCTTTTAGCTATGTGTATTTGAAGCAATTAAGCCTGGCTGACTGTTAACAGTTTGCCAAATGCCCAGATATTCATTATCGTCACAGGAGTATAAAGAATTATAATCAAGCTGCCTTCAGGTTTTTATGGAAATGCTTATTTTTTCTGTCCCACAGGTTATTAATCGTACAAAAAGATAATAAGACCTGGCACCTTGTGCTGAATATTCAGCAACGGGGGAAGTGTGGGGAAAATGGGGCATGTAGTGAAAGTGGTTTGACTGACAATGATGACCTCACCCTTTCCGCGTGTCTCTCTGCCAACAGTGGACAAGTGTCCTCGTACCCTGGACTGCACTCTGGAGGGACGTCACTTCTGCCAGCCAGGATCCACCCGCTGTGGCCCGTGCCTCGCCCCGTTCGAGGAAGACGAGGAGGGAAAATGCGTGGCCAGGAAGAGGCGTGGCCATTTCGGTACGCGCGTCCTTTATTAAGCGACCGTTACGCGTGGCGACGAGGCGAGGTGCGCTGGCTTCTCGGTGCACGGCTGTGCGTCTTCGCTACGGGGATAGACGTGGTTATTAAAATGTGCCGTGCTTGTGCGCAGAGCACCGTTTAACCTGTGACGGCCCCCTACCCGGCTTCCCTGCGGTGACGCACGGCCTAGTGGCACTCAGTCAGCGGGCTGTCTTGCTGATAACGGAGCACTGAGGCCGGGGTGGGGAGGGGCTTAGCGGCGTCTTTCAGAATCCTCTTTAACCCTTTATAGCCAATTAGAATGTGTGCAAGCAACAGAAACTATAGAAAAATAGGGCACAAACAATACTGCTGAAAGTCTTAGTATTCTGGTCCATTGTGTGCACTCTTAGTCGGAATATTTCCTTGTGTTTTTTTGAATTGCGTTCATTAGCCGGAGCGACTCTCGCTGTGGTAGAACCGTAACTGCATTCACCAGTAATATGAACAATAACACCAGACCTGGCTAACAGCAATCCACACCAGCGAGTGTAGATGCAACATCACTAAAGCACTAGAGCAAGGTAACCGTGCAGAGTACTCCAATAATGAAGTGTCGGATTAGTAATTTGAATGCAGTGCTTTCACAGTTAAACTGAATGTGTTTACTAAGCATATTCAAATTTGGAACTTCACCTCAAAGGTTTGGTGGATAAACCCTGTTTTGATCAGTTGGACGGAATGTGTTTTCCCCATGTGGCTGTATTTTTTGCATGTTGGCAGTTTTGTAATTCTTTTATATGGTAGAATTGTTCATTAGGGTGTGTTGGTGGTACACAGGGTCAGTAATGGCCAGAAGTGTTTGGGTAGGGAGGCAGCCTTTGTTAACACTGTGTTCATTTAGAAAATGAAGCGTTCTTTTGTTGTTAATACCAATGAGAACCATCCCCTGACTAATTCACAAATGAATGTACAGCCACTTGTTTGAGTCAAACTGATTTGTTTTTGTTACAAAAGTTATAGTTATGTTACAGTTATAAAGTTGACGCAAGATGTCAATGAAAAATTTGTCTGCAGGACTTTTAATTCCCATCCTGTTCTCTCACTCTCTCTATCCGTCTATTTATGTAGCTATTTATCTATCTATGGTATGGCCACACAGCAGCATAGCGTCTCCAAAGCAATTGTTTAAATCGACTGCAAAATGATGGTCAACAGCATCAACTATATCCACAGTAATTATGTAAACAATAGGGGGCTTGGGCCCATAATAATTACAGCTTGGGGAGGGGGTTTATTAACAAATTAACTAAAATGGCAATGAAGAACAATAACCATAAATTTTACAATACTGTCCAAGCTGTTCTAGGAACAGTGTGATGCTGCAGTTGCCTGCTCCGTGTCCCTATGGCTACCTCACGCTGCCAAATACTGTGCCAGTACGGTACTGTGGGTCCAGCTCCTCACCAGTGAGTCATTTTTATGTCAGGCATTCCTTTGAACTGAGGGAGGGATATAAAAAAAATTTAAATATTTTTCTTTGTTTTTCATATTTTTCACTAGGTAGAAGAAAGTGCTTGCGCTCTGTCTTTCTCTCTCTCATGGGGAAGTTAATTAATAGTGCATCGGCAGTGGGCATTGGAAGACAGACTCTGACGTGCACGGTCTCTCGTTCAGGAAGGTGAAGCCTTTCAAACACAGCTGTTCAGGGAGAGCTCTGCCTCACAAATAAATAGATGTTTGTTCACGCATGTGTGTCAGTCTGTGTCGGTGTTTGTATTTGTGTTGAGCATTTACCGCAAAACGGGGAGGTTTTACACACTATCCACTGGATTTGGCAAATGAATTGAATTGAATTTATTATATTCAGTTCAGTTCAAATGGTAATCGCAGGTCTTAGGTGTGTGTGTGTGTGTGTGTGTGTGTGTGGGTGTCTGCGTGCATGCGCGCGTGTTCTGAAGCTTCCATTTAATCCTTTGATGGATCCAAGAGCCACAAAGTAGGGAGCTGGTTTATGGTTTTGCTGGACCAGCCAATCCCACTCCTCCACTCTACTAAGACCACAGTACAGATTTTTATCTAAGGCACATCCCGAAATATAATACTGGATGCGATAAATTATATACAATAATGTGTGTGTGTGTGTTTGTGTGTGTGTGTACATACATATATGGGATCCAGATCTGTATTCTCATCTCAGTTATGTATGCAGCTTGTAGTGGCTGCCAATGACATCACAGCCCCATACCTAATTTAATTGGTTGTCTGTATTTTCTTTCATCTGCCTGTGTGGGAGGAAGACTGGGAGGCTAGTGTTTCCTCAGCCCAATTTATGAGAGAGAAAGAGAGGTTGGGAGGGAGGAGAGATACAGAATAACAGAGGCAGAGGGAAATACCATAAAACAGAGAGAGAGAGAAATGGAGAGAAAGAGAGAGAGAGAGAGAACATGCAACAGAATGTCACATAAAACCACTGTGCACTAAAACCCAGCTGTATCAAAGCCATAAAATCAGACCCTTCTTTACAAAAGATACTATTTGATAACCAAAATACAGGCTGAATTGACTGTGTGAGAAATGATTATGGGGTGCTGTGGCAGGGGTCTCTGTATGTGCAGAGCTTACATTGTTACTCAGACAGAGCTAACCCCTCATTTTATGTAATCCACTAACACAGCCCTCACAGGGAAATATCATGCACCATTTTATGTAAACAGGGAAGCAAATGGAGAGTTTTTTTTTTCTTGTACCGAACTGAGAAGCAGTGGGGTTACATAACGAAGTAATCATGAATGACAAGTGATGTTTAATGTGATGCCTTTCATAAAATGTATCTGTGTCAAAGCAATGAGCTGGCAGGGGACTGTTCTCGGTCACCATAGATCTGTGTTCCCCCAGGTAATACCCAGCAGCCATTTTACTGGCAGTTTTCTGATTGCTGAGGTGGACAAAGGGTAACTTTTACTCTTTGTGTCATCTGAAAGTCTGTAGTCTCTTCAACGGTGTCCCCCCTTAACTATCCTAGGACATTTTTTTCCAGGGTGAACACTGCCCCCTTCTGGCACTAACAACAGCACTTCTGGCAGGAACCAGATTTTTCTATGTCCCATGAATTTACTGACCAAGCACATGCCTGCTTAGCTTTGGTAGTAGAAGAAGGCTATGGGGTGGCATGGCTGCCTGAGAGCCATGCTCACAACTGATGCAGGATCAGGTCAGCCGCTCCTTTCCCTGGCCCCCTACCGTTGTGCGTCATAGGTCGACGCTGATCCAGGAACAGTCAGCACTGCCGGAGACACACAGCCCCCTCAGTGCACAAGGTCCCTGCAGTTTGCCCGGAGAAAGAAATGCGAACGGGCTGCCAGCATGGTCGAGGGGGAAAGCTCTTTGAGAAGTCCGGCGCCAAGGGCTGCCCAATCTCTCTTTCACACCGTTACTGAACTCGTTCTCACTGAACGACGTAGAGTCCGGCATAGATCAAAGGCTCCTGACAGAGCCAGGGGCTTTAGGCTGAATCTCTAAATGGCTTCGATTTTTCTTCTCCCCCTCTCTAACAAACGAGGCCGGATTGATCCACCTCTCTTTCCCTCAGACTATCTGATTGAATTTCTCCTTCAGAGGGACACGAGAGCAGTGCTGCTCATTTCATAGATATATGGGCAGCCTCTGTGGAACTTAGACTTAGCTAGTGCATTTTTCTTTTTGGGAGTTTAGATATTTATAAAAAAATATAATTTTGTGTGTTGGTTTCAAGTCATACAAGTGATCTGGGTGGGCTGTAGAGAGAGGGGCTGATGCCATCTTGAGTGGGGAATCATGGGTAATGCTGTTTGTCCTTTGCCGTGCTCTCCAGATCATCTGTTTTCTCTGAGGCAGAGATGTTTGCTTCCCCTCTCTGGTCCCGGTTGCCCTGGTGATGGTTGTTCATTCATGATTCCGTAGCCCCACCCCCTCCACCCCCACAGTTAGAGCTGTGCTCTGCATTACAGTCTGACCTAGCCACCCACTCACTCACGAACACGCACTGCACCAAGAACACACACTGCTCCAGCCCAGGCACACACACACACACACTGCACCAAGAACACACACTGCTCCAACCCAGGCACACACACACACACACTGCACCAAGAACACACACTGCGCCAACCCAGGCACACACACACTGCACCAAGAACACACACTGCTCCAACCCAGGCACACACACACACTGCACCAAGAACACACACCACACCAACACAGGCACACACACACGCACACCCACACACGCTGCACCACAAACACACACTGCACCAACACAGGCACACACATGCACACACACACACAGCAACAACAGGTGCACAGACATTTGCTACCTGCACCATGCACCGAACACGCACACATACTTGCGTACATGCACTGTACCTCACATTCACGCACCGCACCACACACGCCCATTGATGCCCCTTAACAGATGCACACACACACCCGTGTGCACCAAATACTCCCACACACTCCCTCAGTGACGCACTGCACCACACGTGCCCCCAGTGCGCGGCACGCACACGGCCAGGAAATGTCCACCGCGGGCCGCCCGTCACAAACACAGGGACACACAGATCCAGACACAGCATCAAAGTGTGTGCCTCATCAGTATGCTGGAGGAGAGCTCCGTGACTTAATACCCTAATGGTTACGCAGCGCTCCAATCACAACGCACCAGATGACTCCAGCTGTCCAGTGAATGAGAGGCCCTCTCTCTTTCATTCCGTCGCTGAGTAAACGCTGCTGGTCTTTAAGAGGAGTGGGATGAATGCACATGAATGGAAAGGCCGGCAAAGGTTTTTTTTGGTGGGGGGGAGGAGGGGGGTGTAGGGGTGATTTTGTGGAGAGATAATATAGTACCCAGGCATGGGGTTTGGGGGGGGGTGGGCAGTATGGGGCAGGTGATGTTGTTTGATATTTGGGTAAGTGTGTGATCTTTAGAGATAGGTTTGAAAACGTGATGACAGGGCTTTTTGGATTGGAACTGGACTTGACAGAGTAGGGCAAAGCAACTGGATAGGAAAGCATGAGCGTTTATAATTGGGGATTAACTTTAGACTGATGTTTTTCATTTCTTCAAGTGTATCTGGTTGGGAGCATCTGCTGAATTAATGAATGAATTAATGTAATTTAATGTAGTAATTGGGGATTATGGCAATTTGTGATACTGCACTTCTTGTTTGTGATTGGGCAGTCCAGACTGGCCCTTAAAAATGAGGGAATCAGGGAATATGTGTACAAAAGTTTTGTCGAAAAATTTGAAAATAAAATCTGTAACCTTGACTCTACTGTGGTACAATTTAAGCATTGGAAGAGCATGATTTGTGTCAGAACGAGTTCTTCACGTCTTCTGCTCAGAGTAGCACTGCTTATAGTCACCACAGGGGGGCAGCGGTAGCCTTCGTTGTTGTTTACCCTTTAACACTACAGATTCGCTGAAGAATTCAGTCAGTCACATCATGCCATAATCAAATTGTTATTTAATTATTTTTCTTTACTGAAGAATAAATAACCCTCATTATATGCTTATATTCATAAATGTCTTATAATTCCAGATCTTGGATCTTCTTTCACAGTTCTTTCATCTGTTTCATTTATCTTGTTAGTCATAATTATCTATCTAATCATAATTATTGCAGTCTGATTACTGCAATAAGAAAGGGGGGAAATAATCTTTATAATTATTTTTCCTTGGCGAAGCATACCTTGAGCCCCTTTAAATGAATGCTATTGTCTGAGCAAGCATGCCACATTTTTTTGTCATTACTGTGATGTGGAACTTGTTTGGTCTCAGTTGCATTGCAGTATTGTGAATGTTTTGACTGTAATCCAAAGCACTGAGCAGTGTGGGGTAATTGACTGTTTACTTTTGTCTGCGTTTGTTTGTTAGTTGTTTCTTTGTGTATACACACCCCCGTTCCACCCCGGAAAACAGGGAGGGGTTGATGCATAATTAGAGGCCTGCTACTGAAAACTGCAATCAACCAGATGGCGAGAGTCACATGACCACCCTAAGCAGGGTTGCTCTGACTGAAGCACTTTGTGCAGCGTTTAAAAAGCATTAAACAAATAAATCCACGTTATGGCGTACTCACACACATGTAGCACAGTGCACACACACGCAAACGCACATACTCACGCGCACACACACTCACACACACACACACACTGAGCCCCAAGTTACGCAGATAACTCACATGTGTCTGTACACAATAAGTCCTCACATAAATAACCCACAAATGCATTGTTACTCATACTTAGAGAGGTACTTTCCTAATCTCTATCTCACATGCATGCATACAACAAAAAATGAAAGGTACAGTATATGCCCATTTGTTTGCTGCAACATCTTCCATCAGTTTGTCAAAAGAATTGTGGGACCAACCATCACCTTTTTCCTCTATGACCCCCCCCCCCCCTCCCCCCAGTTGACTGGACATCTATGACATGTCTGCCCCGGATGCAGCTGTGTAATGCTCCCTAACAATAAGTGATGTTGTGGGTCAGGGGAAAACCTTGCTGACTCAAACCCTCCCTTCCTGAGGGGCCCTGCGACCAATCACACATCACCTTTCAGGCATTCCAATCTTACAAATCCTGTTCTCGTCCAATGGAGCGCAACAGCACACTGGCAACCAGTGCTCCTGCTCCTGCTCCCTCTCAAAACCAGATTCAGTCAAAAGTGTGTCCCACGGGTAAAAACAGTTTTTAACAGTATACAGTTTAACAGTATGTAGGGGAGTAAAACACTTAAAGTAAAGCTATAAAATAATTAATAAGCCGTGTTCTCTGTCATTTTAGGCAAGATAAACTCTCGCCCAGAGCTGGATGAAGAGATTGACTTCCTGTCCTCTATCATCTCCAAACAACAAGGGTCAGAGGTCAAGCAATCAGGTGAGGTCTTGTCTCTCTCTCTTTTGAGTTGGTGTCTTTACCTGTGAGTTGGGGTCAGGGGTAATTTTAAACATTTTTTCCCCCAACTGGTTCCAGATTTTTAATACTTTTTCAGTGCTTTGTGAAAATGTTATTGTCAAAATATATTAATACATACTGTATTTTGAATTCAGAAGTTTTATTGTAGCTTAACTGCACAGACAAGCTGTTCCCAGGGTTGTTTTGAACTTGGCCTCACACATACGCACACAAGTGTGCTTCATAGGATTTCAACTGCACAGCTTTGCAGATTTGTGTTCGTAGGAGTTTAATTCAGGCATTCAAGGTGCAACCTCACTGTGAAGGTGAATCACATTCTGTCTGAGTATCGTTTTTCATTTTACAGTTTTCATGTATCTGACACATTTTTTTCTGAAAAAGTATCCAGCTGTGTGAATAAGCAGTGAACACTGAGGCAGAATGGCTATTCCCTACATTTGGGGTGGTATTGGGGTAATGGCATTATAATGTCTATTATTTTATGTGCAATTAGTAGTTGCACCTACAGAAGGGGTAGTAATAATAACATAAGCACGTTTTGCCTGTTTGTGTATAAGATGCATAACTGTTTAATTGCATGTTTTCACTGTTTACGGCTACAATTAAGCTTACTGTTACTGTGTCAGGTTGCCAGCACATATAAAAGCAAAGCTTTTTGAATACATATTGTATTAAATAGAAGGACTCCCAATCTCTCTTTCTCAGAACCTCCAAAGACCCACAAATCCAAGCAAGATGCCCCCAAACGGAAGACTGTTGCCCATGTTACTGTTGCCCACGTTACTGTGGGGCTTCCCAAGACAACCAGCCCAGCGACTCCACCCCCCCAGACCGCAGCTTTGGATCAGCCCGAGGCTCGGATCAGTCCTGTGGCGGTCCCTGTCCCTAACCTGTCCAAGGACAGTCTTCTTGTTGGTGCGTATTCCTGTTATGGATTTCTCAGTTGTCTCATCCTAAGTAATAATGTTTTGCATTAAAATTGGATACATGTGTACCATGGTGGGACTGGAGAGCCTGAGCTGGCCCCTTTGATCACACAACATGATTGGAGGGAGGCGGCTCAGTACATGAGCCAGTTTGATTGGTCAGCTGAAGCTTGGGTTTAAAACAATGTATATGTGTGATTTCATTGAGATTAAAGCGAGTCTGGTTCATTTATCAGACTGCATGGACTTCAAGTTTAGGTTAACTTTAGGTTTACGAAACCCCTTTTCAAAGAAAACTAAATTAGCAATCAATTTGTTGAGGATTTAGTGGTCAGGCAAACTGCACACAGGCTAAGCGGTCTGGAGAATGGGCATTAATGGTCATTTAAGGTCATCATTTAACCCATTTTGTGGTTTGACTTTTAGTTTGAGAAACAAATTTATCACAGCTTTAAGTTTCTCTGCCTTTTTAAACAACAATTACTCAGTGTTTAAAAACCTTTTTAATGTTTGCTAGAAAAAATATTGTGGGTAGTCCATAGAAGAAAAAATGCTAAACCTCTCAAAAAAAAAAACTATCATGCTGAAGCAGGAAATGTATTAGTTCTTGAAGGAATTGCCTGTATGCAGGTCATTTAGACTTCGTGGATTTCTTGTGGCAGAGCTGCGATTGGCTCTTTGTTATTCTTTAACTTTAAAAATGGATTACCCAGCATGCCCAGTTGCACTTGTGAGTGGTGTACTGATCGTCCCTCCACGTTTTTACATTAGCCTATAATGGTCTAAAATGGGCTGGTCTTACCTCTGCTAAACAAATGTATTCTCTTCTCTGTGCTCTGTTTCACTCCTTCCATCGGACCCATTCTGCGCAGTTATGATTGGTGTGTGTATCATCATGGGAACAGTTGCCTTGATCTTGGCCGGTGTTTGTTGGGTCAGGTAAGTTAACACAGAAATACCTAGTTTTGTTTTTTCTATGTTCAGTACAGTTTGAACTTTTCCCTAGTCGTATTATCATTGCACATGCTCTGCTTAGCTTAGTATTGGGATGGGACATTGCATTTTTGTGGCTTGTGGCCTGGTTCTGATAGTAAAATTTAGTGTGCCTTCGTGAGTGTCTGTAGAAAATTACTCTCATCTCTGTCGCTGTAGTTATTTATCATCTAGCTCAGGGGTGGCTAACCCAGGTCCTGGAGAGCCGTAGGGACTTAATTGATCAATTAAAGCAGTTGATTACACAGTTAACTCACCTCACCTGGTTTCTTTTGTCTAAATGGTTGTTGTATTTAAGGTCAAAACAAAAACCCGCAGACCCTGCGGCTCCCCAGGACCGGGGTTGGCCACCCGTGATCTAGCTACAAAAATGGAAACTTTTACAAGCTCTCCCTGCACAAGCCTGAAGTCTTGAACACCCTATAAAATATGCATTTAGGATGTTCTTCGTCCTTGAGGAGTGCTTTTAAGGATGGATTTTGAGCCTCACAGTTGATACCTCTGCTATTGAACTGCTTACATAAATAGTTTGGTTTTTGGCAGAGCTCAGTTCTGCATGACTATGTGACTTTTTAAAAAAACTTTTTTTCAAAACTTTTTTTGGCAAGCATTACTGTACCTTAGCCTGAGGTATTGGATACTTCAGAGTTTACTTTTCCAACTTAAATGCTGGAAAAGTACATTTCCAAAATCTGCCTCCTAGTTTTCTTGGCGATTTGAGTTTGTACTGGTTGGTGCATCTTTCTTAATGTGTATTGTCCTCAAGTGCATGTTGTCATAAAGCAATGATGTCACCCCCACCAGATTACAGAGGGAGATGCACCTCGCCCAGAAGGTGGAGTACCCAGCATTCAACGTGATGGCGCCCCACTCCTTTGACAATAGCCTGGTGAGTACAACAGACAGCTGAAAAGGGGGCACACTGTACTATTACAAAAATAAAGAATCCAATAAAACGATAATGTGTCATTATGGCCATGGTTCTATGAAAATGAGGCAGCAGATTGGGATATTCTTGGCAGTGTGAGAGAGAATCGGGGCCAGTGAAGCATTACGGAAAAAGCTGTGAAACTTACGACCTCTCTCAGTTCAGTTCAGTGCATTTAAACATTTTCCACTGTCATGGCTTATATTTACAGAATATAATGCTACTTTTATTTCAGAATATTATAAGACTGGTTGTATGCCACCTTCTTGACTTACCCTGGGAGCCAGCCCATACTATATTAGCATAAATGAGCACATGCAGCAAGCCTAAAATGTAAACACAAATGTGAAGTCACTTAATCGGGTGTTGGGCCAGTATGCAGAGGCATTGTAGCATAGAGTCTGCAGGAGGACTGCGCCACTCTTCCACAATAAAGGCAGTCAAGTCACATTGGGGTGATGAAAGTAGAAAACACTACCTCAGGCATGACTCCAGGATGCGTATAAATCTTCCAACTGGATTCAGATCTGATGACTAAGAAGGCCATGGTTATGTTTTCTTGGCCAGGTATATTTTGGGCAATCGTATATATGATTATTAGTACATGTTCATGGACACAGCCACCAAAAATAGCACAAGCATCATATTACAGAATAATACATGGAGATTTATGACCTTTGTCTGTGACCTCTCATCTACAGCCTGGTGATAAGAAGCTTGCTCAGAGTGCCCAAATGTATCACTACCAGCATCAGAAGCAGCAGATGTTGTCCCTGGAGAAGTGAGTCCCCCCCTCTCCTTCTCTGTCTCTTTGTCCTTTGCCATCCATCTCCTACCATCTCTATCTGTTTATCACCATTTCTCCATCCTTCTGTAGATTTTTCTCTTTATCTCATTCTGACCAGGCCTGACACCATTTTCACAATAAGACTCCCCTCCTTTCATCATGATGTATACGGGAGAACTATATCTCGGGAAGTGCACGTTTATGCCAACACAGCGATCCACGGCTATAATAGAGCTGTCAGCCTGTTTATACTCACCCTGGTGTTCAAAATGTACAAAATATATTAAATTGTAGAATTATTTATAGCAGCCATTGTAGTATCCTAAAAAAAGATGACTTAATTTCCTTTCGATTTCTCAGACACCGAGACGAGCCCAAGATTCCCGAGTCAGGAACCACGTCGGACGAGGAGAACGAGGACGGAGACTTCACAGTGTACGAGTGCCCGGGACTGGCACCGGTGAGTGTCCGCACGCGTCCCTTTAATCTCCGCCCCCCTAACGGCCATATTAGAATTCAGCTGGAGACACTCTTAAGAGTATCGTGTGTGTGTGTGTGTGTGTGTGTGTGTGTGTGTGTGCGTGCGTGTGTGTGCACGAGCATAATCAGTAGATAGCAAGTGGGTATGTGGACACATTCGCCTCAGCAGATTAGTTGTGAGTGTGAGCGTTTGCTTTAGAAGACAAGGTGTGTGTGACTGTGTGTGCCTTGTTTCTCCTGTTTACTCTGTTTCTCTCCTTCTCTAGACTGGAGAGATGGAGGTGAAGAATCCTCTCTTCGACGATTCCACTCTACACATCCAGAGGAACCACAAGTAGCTCGCGCAGACACAAACTGCACACATGCGGACACGCATGTGCACGTACACACGTGTACGCACAGACACACACACACATACACACATATGCGCACACGCACACATGCACACACACACATGCACACCCACACGCACACATGCACACACACACGTGCACACACACACACACACACACACACGCACACACGCACAACCACACCCCCCCTCCACACACACACACACACACACACACTCAGCCTTTTCCAGTTCTTTCTGAGATGCCTACCGAACCCCTGTCACGCCAGCCTCTCCAGATGGGTCTACATGGACATTAACAGAAAAAATGAATAAATGAATCTATGGGGAGGATAAGGGAGAGTGGAACTGCGTACACTCTGAGACACTTGGACACAGTGCCCCTAGTGGTCATGCTAGGGGTTGCATTTGAAGAGCTCTGTGGTTACCCTGCATACTTCCTTAATGTGGAAAACCTCCTTGAACCACGGGCAGTACCACCAACACAACTTTCTTTCCATTTTTATCCTTATTTTGTTGGTTGCTTTTTATGTTGCTGCTCGTGTGAGATATTTTTCTGCACCTGAGTTTATGGTACCTGCCATCTCTTCTGTATTTTTGTCTAATTGGCTAGCTTTCTCTCTTGCTCTGTCTTTCTCTCTCAGTCCTCTGTCAATAACACATTCACAAACTTATGTCAACAGTCTCTCTCAGTTTCACCCACTAATTTTCAGATATTCGCTCTCTCTCTCTCTCTCTCACACACACACACACACATATACACACACTATCACACATTTACATAAGCTTTCTCTCTTTCTCACTGTGTAATGTGAATTGTTTCCCAAACAGTGAAAAACTGGCCTTACTTGCTACCAAAGGGCATGTTTCATGTGCCCAATCATCACCCTGCAGTCAGTACTGAGGAACGCTGTGTGAACAGCAGTCGCCTACACCGTGTGTTGTCCCGACATTTTCAGTTAGACCTCAGCTGCTTTGTACACCTTTCTCTCTTTAGCCATACAGCATAAACATAAATGTTGTTTTTTTAGGTTCAAACCCGGATTTAGTTTTTCCCAAATATGCACAGCTGTATTCTTGGGTGCATGAAAGTAAAGGACAGGTTCATTTTTACTTCATTCAATTTTCTTTTAACTTTCAAGGCCCTCTTTTACCCACATTTTATTAGCCACACAGTTATAGCATAAGCCATGTAAAACCCAGAAGCAGAACTGTCCCCTTTTTGCCATGTGAAGGGTCAGCCTTCATTATATGCATAAGACCTCTGGAGTTACATTCACAGAAGGAAAATTTAATGTTACATGCCTGCCATACATGTGTGTGTTTTTTTTTGTGGTTCTGTCTGCTGCATTGAACTTCATAAATAGAGCCGGTCTGCATAACTTCTGTATGTCCTTATCACCAAATAGTGCAGTTTGGCGAGTTGGTATTTTTGGCATAAAATGTGATGGGTTTTAATATTTTTCATATACTGTATGTTCACACAATAACCCTTTAAGAGATAGTATGTAATAGGCATTTATTGTATCAGTCAGTATGGTTTCTATGCATGACTTTATTTAAAAATTTGCTCAGAAGAGGGAATATATATATATATATATATATATATATATATATATATATATATATATATATATATATATATTACTATTTTATTATAATTATTAAATATGGGGTCCATGCTTCAGTTTCATACTGCGTGATGGTTTTGAAATTTTGATCAGATGTGCTACATGTTAAATTCCTACTTGAATTACATTTTGAAAGAATTCCAAAATATATATCAGAACTTGCAACTACAAAGCTTTATATTGTGTAAATGTCATAGATTGTATATTGCTTGTTCCAGTTTGACATATGACTATCAGGACCCTTTATTTAATGTAAATACTTAATGATAATATTTAAAAGATGGAACATGTCACCGATCTATGTGTTTGTACTGTACATACTTCTCTGTCCTGTGTCTCTGGTTGATGTTCCAGGTTAATTGAACCCTGTTTTTTTTTTCCTCTTTTCTTTTATTGTTTTATTTTGACTGAAGTCCTTTAAAAGATGCAGACTTTCACTGCTCTCTCAGGAACACTGCTGATAGTAGTGCCTCTCTACTGTTCTCTCTGGTCAGCCACTCACATCTATACATATCATGCATAATCTGAAACTGGATGCAGCCATGGGGACTTGTGGAGCCTGACACAAGCGATCATGCAAACCTTGGTCTTTAGCTGGGAGAGCCAATCGTAGCTGGCGATGTGCCACGTGGACAGCAACAGGCATAGCTTTTACAAAGCCTGCAGCAGAATAACCACATTAACACTTGTTGTCCTCTTAGTAAGGAAGAAAATTTAGCAGTTTGGTGGGTTTGGTTGAAATTACAATACCCACTCTGTGTTCTGATAACAGCCTTTGCTTGTAGTTGGTGTTAAAATATAAATTAATGTGGTGTCACAGGAAACATGGAAGATGGCAAGCAAGGTAAATTCAACATTGGGGATTATTCTGTGACTCAAAGAAGCTTGGTATTTTACTTAAACCAATCATTAAAAAATATCCTTCTCTGACATCTCTCTCTGACATTCCCACCAAAAACTGAGGTCCACTGTTGACAGTGAGAGAAAGATTTTTCTAAAAAAGTCTAGATACCCTCACAGTCAAAAAGGGCTTATAGCTCTCCCAGAAGGGTCTCAAAAATCACCCTGTGTGCGGCTTCTAATGCAGTCATGAGCAGGTCTGCAGTCTTGCCTTTGTGTAGATGAGAAACTGCAGTCCCTATGTCCCCATGTTCCACTTGACCATTTAAAGGAGCTGGTGTTTACCAAATGTTAGAACCCAAGGTTATCACTACTAACCGACCTCCTTTCTGAAGACACCCAAGTCACCAACTTTATATCTTTGGTTTTGACGGGGAAGATCAGTCTAATCAGTTTGGATCAAACCAAGACCCCTTCCCCCTCTTCCTGGGTTTTGTTCCCGTAAAGGTGTGAGTCAGGAGTGGAAGGTTGGAAACATCAGTCAAAGGGAGTAGACTTGAGGGCTATTCAAACCAGTGTGGATTTATCAGTGTAATGGTGGATGAATAGCTATTGGTCTGATTGTGTCAAAGAAAGTTCTGGACGGGCAAAATATTTCTGGGGATTGGATGCACTTAATTTTGGGTGGGGCGCAGGGAACCTTTGCATAATTGAAAATGTGACTGTGCTTATGGAGTAAGTTTCTCTATTGTTTCTACATTGTTTCTTATAATGTTGTCTGTGGTACTTAAGGGGGCTAGTGTGTGAAATGTATTGAGCAGCCTTGTGGGAGAAAGAAAGCTACCTGCCTCAGCAACCCTGCTCTCATGACTGGTCTAGTCCAAACTGTTACCATCGGCAGTCCTGTTCATGAGGCTACGAGATTTATTTTTCAAATTATTTTACTGTTGGGACTTGACCTGCATGTTGACATGGAAAGAAATTATAAGGAAAGTATAAAGATGAAAATGAAATAAATATTTATATTATCTTAAAAATATTTAAGTTGTACTGGTTTTATTATTAATATTTTTTGCATTTGATTCTGTGGAATGAATAAGAAAAATGAATGTGAGTAAAAAAGGCTTAGTGCCGAATAGACATTATGTTTAACGTTTCTGCATGAGCTGTCTGATACACTGAAAAAATACTGAAATTCTGACACAATTTTCTTGTTCTGGTTTTCTTTCAAAGATTTTCTCCTGGTTATATAACAATAATAATAATAATAATAATAAAATAATAATAATAGTACAGAGACAGATTAAACATCATGTAATGTGGAAACAGAGATAGTAAGAAGAACCAGGCTACCATATACAGTACAACCATGGCTTATTTCTTTGCTGTAAGATCACAAAACTGTTCATTGTATTTACATTTAGCAGACACTTTTACCCAGATGTATTTACACAGATAACATTTTTTAAATAAATCAATTTATACATCTTGATAGCGATTTGTGTATGTATCCTGCTCACTGGTACACCAGCATCACCCCAGCCGAGAATAAACTCCAGAACCTACAAGCCCAGTTTCCTAACCATTCCTAACCCTCTAGCTTGCCACAGGCCCCTTTGAACCTTTGGCAAACTTGAGCCTCAATACAACTCTGATTGGTTCATGGAACCCTGCTACAGTCAATGAGACATCTTCATTATGTCCCGCCTCTTGTCCGTGCTCTCTTGTGTGTTTTTGTCCCAACACACCCCTCTGATCTTCCCAAACCCAAGCCCCTGCCACCCTACCTCTAACATGAAATATTGCTCACATATGAAAAAGCCCTCTACCTGATGAGTCAGTGTGTCTACCGGTTTCAATTGTAACTCTTCATCATTTTCTTATTTACCAATACATTGGAGGCTTTGACTGCAGGTGTATATTAAGAAGTATGAGTAGCATCAGTACAATATTAAGCCATTAAATCCTTGGACAGAGTCCAAAGGGAATACATTGTTTAGTTTCTGTGACACAGACAGATCATGTGGTTAGACTATACAGCTAAAGCTCACCTTGAAATCTGTCTAGTGCCACCATTTCCTTCACGTCTTCCAATACAAACATCTGTTTTGATAGACTAGTTCCTTCACTAAACACAAATCAGGCCTGAATTTAATAACTGCTAAGTGCAGTTTTTTTGCTTAATTTATTTGACCCGTTCAAGCAAGTGTTAGTATTTTTGTTCATTTTTGTGGCTGTTAAAACTGTCACGAACACGGGTGGTACAATGTCTCATAATGTGTTTATTACAAGCAGCAAAGTTACTGGAACACTAAAGGCTCGAGGGGTTGCCAAACACGTTTAAGGTAAAAACGACAGCCTATATATTGTGTCCCACAAAAGCGGAACACCGGGGAATTATGCATGAGTAGCTCGAAAACAATCTGCGGTACCTGAGTGTTGGCTAAATGACTGGCTGCTTCACTACCGCAGCTGTCTTTCCATAAATCTGAATGGATGTCTGCTTAGCCATGTCCCTTTTCATTTTTTTATTTGATTACGTGAGCAACAGTTTTGCTGCCACCTACTGCAACGGGAAAAGGTTTTTTGCAAATCTCTCAAAATAATTCTGTTCAGCACTCTCTCCTGTTGTTTCTCTTGAAATTAGTTCAACTGTACAAATCCTTATTTCAATTGCTCGTGACACAGGCCTTCAAGTAGGACTAGGCTAGCCTACCACAAACTGGCACGATAATAGTCAACCATCATGTCAACTTTGCTACTTCGTTCATTTAAATAAACGATTAACTGAAGAGAGCTAACAGCACCCAAATTTCTCTGCTTTCTTGTCCTTGGTTTTGTCTTGGTCTAAAAAGATGATTTGTTTCCCCACATAAATGTTTAGCAAGCAGACAAATGCACAAGATGAGAACTGAACAAAAGTTGCGGCATATTGAAAGCAGTATTAACATACTCCAAACGCCTTGGAACACTGGCTTACAAAGGATTCTGGATAACCATTCGGCATCTCAGGAGGAGAAAGCAGGGCACTGTTCAGGTGGTTCTTAGCAAGGATGAAGAAACCCTGGCCTCAACTAAGGATATTTTTAAGGTGGAAGGTACACTTTGAGGAACTCCTAAATTTGACAGGTACACCATCCATTCAGGAGGCAGAGCTGGGACAGTCTGGGGGATGAGACTCCATCGCTGTTGTAAAAGTCACTGGGGTGGTTGGAGAGCTTCCCAGTGGCAGAGAACCAGGGGTGGATGATATCTGTCCAGAAATGTTGAAGACTCTGGATGTTGTTGGAGTGTCGTGGCTGACATGAATCTTCAATGTCGTGTGGAGGTTGGGAACAGCGATTTTGGAGTGGCAGACCAGGGTGGTGGTCCCCATCTTTAAAAAGGGGACTGGAAATGTGTGCCCCAATTACCAGGGAATCACATTCCTTAGCCTCCCTGGGAAATCCTATGCCAAGGTGCTGGAAAGGAGGCTCCAATTGATAGTCAAACTTCATATTCAGTAGGAACAATGTCGAACAATTTCGTCCAGGCCACAAAACAGCACACCAGCTTCTCACCATCTCACAGATATTTGAGGGGGCATGGGAATTAGCTAGTCTAGTCTACGTGTGTTTTGTGGATTTGGAGAAGTCATATGATGCTGTTCCTTGGTGTATCTTGTGGGAGGTGCTGTGGTCACTGCTGTGAGCCATTCGGTCCCTGTACGCTCGGAGTGAGAGCTGTGTTTGCATTCTTGCCATTAAGTCAAGCTTGTACAATGGGGATGTCGGACTCCACCAAGGATGCGCCTTGTCTCCCTTCCTGTACCTGGTCGAGATCACAACCTGGAACAGTACAAATAATTTGAAAGACATTTCCTTAAAAATTGGCCGTCTGCCAAGCCTACCTAGTCCTTGGATAGGGCACTCAAATGTAATGTTACGCTGTTACTGAGTATTAAAATTCAGTTTGACTTTAGGGCAAAATAGTCTCACAGTTTGTTTGCTGTCACAGACAGTTAGCTTGTTGAATTTTCCATTAATACTATAGTAATGGCAACTCAACACTGTATTTTTGTGCATTTGAGGCATATCAGTGGACCCACATGTGGTGTGTAAATTATGAATTTAAGTGAAAAGGCAGTATCATACATGTCATTTCATATCATACATAGGGCTGTCACAACGTATCACACTGATACGCAATTGAGAATGCATGAATCTTGTAAGAATGACATGATGATCGAGGTATCAAAACCGTTGAATCAAAGCTTAATATGTATTTGCCACCAAATGATCAGTTATAGTGCTTGACTAGGGTATACCATAACTGTGTTCGTCGTGTGCATGTGTGTGATTTTGAGTGAGTGTGTGTGTGTGCGTGTGTGTGTGTGTTTGTTGGAAGGAAGTGTGGGAGAGACAGAAAATATAGGAGAAGATGGAAGTGGGATGCATCAAAGGGCAGTAGACCAGGTTCAAATCTTTGGGGGCAATGCCTTAACCACTGGACCACCCTTGGTCACCACAGGCATGACAGGTGGCAATAATTAGATATAAAGCCAAGCATATAGACAGTTGTTTTGAATGTTATTAGATTAACGTTTGAAGTATTACATTAGTCATCAAAAAGGTGTAGCCCTGGTTAATGTTGTAAGTTAATTTAGTAAGTAATGTCAAAAGTTATTACGGTAACTGTTGAAGACTTTTATTTGATTAATAGGCAGTTATTACATTAACCAGCTGTTATTGCATTAAAGAGGACCAAGTTATTACATTACCTGTTTTTATTACATTAGCCATTGTTGCAAGGCCTAACACAGAAACACACTAGAACACTAAAGGCTAGAGGGGTTTCCAAGCAACCAAACTTGAGTGTGAGGGGTTTAAGAAAAAGGATTCAAATGGAATATATTGTCAGGGTTTGAAAGACAGCTAATGGCAGCTTCTTTGCACACATCACGTACGCAGGGGCTAAGAAAGAACCCCAATTACAACACCCAATGCGCTTGTTCTAGCCATTTTCCGGATAGGGGGTCGGAGACCTACTGACAGAACGACTGCATTTTTAAAAAGGTAAGAGAAGCCTATTCTGCACTTGGGGGAAATCTGAACAATGTTCACTTCATAATCTTCACAACTAAAATGACTGTAAAAGACTCATAACAGCATCCTAAATGTTTCAAATTTGCCACGCAAGGGCGGCTTAAAATTAAAAAGATTATTCTTACTTATTCAGAAATCTCAGTTTTCATGTGGAATTCATTGGGCCTAAACATCAAGTGTACAATATGGAATAACTTTGGCACAATGAAATGTATCAGGGTGGTCTTCTTCATTATGTAACTCATTTTTACATTCACATGTCATCAGAGTCAAATAGATTTGGTATTCAAAGCAGGGGCAGTTGCACTTTTATATAGATGTTATTGGAGTTGATGGATAGCAAGGGACATAATTTTTTTAAATATATGGGGCTTTCAATTATGGGCCATTTCAAAACAGCCCGTCATTGGTACTGTCACTTGAAGTATGAAGATTGGTGTTTTCATGAGGACTCAACACAGTTAAATATGACACAAAGTTCAAATACAATAGCAGCCAAGAAGGTTACCGATGTGGTCTGGGTGTACCTAGCCACTCACCTACTCACTCACTCACTCACACACACACACACACACACACACACACACGTGGCATGCAGCATAGTTGGTTCAGACAACAGCTTTACAACGGTGTTACAGTGTCATGTGTCACGATCAAAGTCTGTACACAAATAACCCACAGGTGCATTGTCACTCATGCTTAGAGAATAGGGAAGTACCTCTCTTTCTCAAGCACACCCACACGGAGACACAAATAATCCATCACTTCCCAGTTTTTCTTATCGCACTGGTGGAGGCGGGTTTGAATATTTCATGATGTCCATCAATCTTTAATGTACGGACACTGCGTAGACGAATGTGTTCATGAAAATCACTCTTCTTCCATAAGATACAAACCTCTGTGAACCAGAACAGGTGCACAGCAAATTCTCATGAATGAGGAACTGGAGCAGGTTGCCAGACAGCTGAAGCACAAGCCTGTACCTGCTTCACCATGGGCTTCATGCAAATGAACATTAGACTCGCTTTGGGCAATCTGTGGTACCTATGGATGATAAGTTTGTGTGCAACACTGTTGACGTTTGATTAATGTGTCTACAAAGAGCATATTGATGTACCCTGATGTGGTTCTGAGGTTTGACCATAAAGTAAGATCTCCAGGATCATACTGATGATATTATTTGCATTATTTTATTAATTCATTACCTAGATAATCTGGTGGACAACCTCATCTCAGGCAAATGAGCATTGGAAGATAAACTATAGTTCAATGTACAGCTAACCGGTGATATGGCAATGCAGAGCTATCTTAAACATTTAAAATGCATGCCGTAGGTTAACTCATAACCACAGCTAATAACATAATTGGGTTAATTTTTGAATAGAGGAGCCAGTCAGAAATGAGACTTGCACTTATTGTACGTCGCTTTGGATAAAAGCGTCTGCCAAATAAATGTAATGTAATATACTTGTAAATTGTATAGCTACTGCCCAGGACTAGATATTCAGATTGAGTTGGATTAGGAGTTTTTTTTTCAACCTTTCTCTGTTAGGCTTCTAGAAGGGCTTCCTGAATCCAAATTATGCTGGGTGGAACTGTCATCTGTCACCTGTGACTCACTGACTTTCAACCAGCTATAATAATTTAACAAAAGCAGTCTTATGATTGGTTGGCACGATGCAAACAGTGATTGACAGCTCATGGCTGCTCCATCCATTACATGGCTCACAAAGCCTCCCTCTCCCAGCGCTGCTATTATGTTGCAGCTCATAGTACCCATCATTATAAAATCATGATTTATCTGACGGCTTTCATGCTGCCTTTGCAGGCAAGCTGTTCGGCCAAATGACAATCTGCCACTTTGGGGCCTTGCAGCTCAGAAATGGCTGAATGAGGCTGAAATGTCAGACAACCCTCAGGATGAGAGTATCTGCTCCATGTCTCCTCGAATGCCGGAAATAGAGTTTTTCTGGGTAATTGCTATTGAATTCTGATTTTTGCAAGTTACAGCACCGCACAGCCCAACCTGAACAGCAGCCTCCTACATCAACAGAAACAACCCCATACTGCAATGTACTGTAAAGGGCACGACCTCCATCCAGAATCCAGAAGAAAGATAAAGGTCTAGGCCAATAAGAAAGTGGGAGACATCAGTCACTAATGAGTCACCCTCTAATTACATTTATCCTTAACTTTGACTGTCAGTGAATTTGGCAAATTGGCTCATCTGTTGAATTCTTAAGGCAACCTTATCTGTTTTCGAGTCATTCTTTTAGTAGCATTTCTGTTTCCTTGGCTGTTTTTTAGTTGAATGTTTTTCTGCTCTGTGATTTCTAATTTAAACTCAAAAGTTACTTCTTTTTCTTTATTCATTTCTTTTCAATGGCATTTTTGTTTGTAATTTATTAGATTGAATGTGTTACAGTTCGGGTCAATTTATAAGCTTTGGTTTTAGGTTTTCTTCCAACTGTTAATATAAATTTCACATTAATCTTGTTGACTTGATTGCACAAATAAACAAAATTAATTGCATACTTTGGTATGTTCAGTGATCACCATCATCAACCCAAAATGTTTTGGCATGGGGGAGAAATGAAAATATTAATAGTAGAAGTATCATCCGCACATCCGACAACTGCTCAGGTGCAACCAACGCCCTGACGAAGGTCCTGTACCGAAAGCTTGCCATTAAAAAACACATTCTTTGCAATACTCTCAGTATGCCCTCAGCCTTTCATTACATTGTATGGAAAAATGAAAATGAAAAGAAATGAAGTTGTGAGGCCAGAAAAAATGTTGATCAAACCCAGGCCAATGTCACACTTAAAGCTACAAGCTGAATTAGATGTAATTGTATATTTTACTGCACACAACAGTGTGAAGGATGCAACAAAAATATTACTGGTAACTCCTCATACAGAAACAAATACTCCGGTTCTCTGCTCAAGAACATTATCACTTCATTCACTCAGAGGAAGAGAATAGGTGGAATGGGGCCATGTTCATTTCATCTCTGAAAAGGAACTGTGATTGTTATTTACTTGTGCCTGAGATAATGAACAACCAAATTCCCTTCATAACCAATCTGTACAATCAAGGCTAAAGAACTTTATGGATGCAGCTCACTTGTCCCATCTAGTGGGAAGCAAAGTTAATACAGCTAGTGCCCTGCCCTGCAACTTGCATGTGCTCCTATGCACTCCAGCTCCAGTAAGGAACTCCAGAAATGAATCAGGTAAATGCATCCATGTTTCCAAGTGTAAAGTATGCAAATGTATAAACTAAGAAACGTATATTTTTATGAAAATCACACAACGTCTAATGGTCTCCAGTAGAATCAGGTGTTTTGGTGCTGGGCTAGCTAAAAAAACAACCTCCACCCACACTGCCCCCCTCATTCTCCCATGCTCTTCCCCCCCTCCCTGTGCATGTGTTTCTCTTCCCTGTCCCCCACTGTCCTACTGTAATAGGGAACTTGGAAGTGTAATAAAACTTAAACTGTAGTATTAAACATTAATATTTAAGAAATAAATCTGTTTTTCTCAGTTTCTTTGATCTGGAATGATCATGTCAGTCCCTTGTCTCTCCATCTATACGCCCCCCCCCCCCCCAAATCCCCCCAGGACTGCTACTTTCACAGACTGTAAGAACCTTCCAGAAGTGAAGCTGCTTTAACTGCTTTGTTCCTGAACAGCTGGTGAGGATGTGGTTCAGCAACGGCAGGCAGGAGGCAAAACGGCTGGCACTGCCATTCGAGGCCGAGCGCACAGAAGATCCATACTGTGAGCAGAGACCCCCCCCTGGCTTACTCCAGATCCAGCTACTCTGGCCCAGCCCAGCCCTCTATGGGCCCCAACCGCAAACAAACAAACTTGGCCTACATCCTGGACTTGCAGGAAACCTGACCAGCTAAGCACTTCCTCCTGAGAGGCCAACTTCTCACCCAGATGAGATTAGGGCACGCCTACCCAACCGGAACAGGAGTCCTGGCCCCCTGCCACCTGTGTCAGTCGCCAAGCAACCTCTGTGGTTGTCTGGGTTTCGCTTCCTGGTGCCCTACCCCACCTTGTCCCCTGCCTTCACCAGTTATTTATGGTTTTGAACCTTGGCAAAACCTTTGTGATGGGGATGAGAGTGAAATGAGATCACTGAAGGAGTATCTCAGACAATTGGACAGTTTTTTTTCTGTCGAATGGGCAGAGGGGTGCATCATGCAGTGGATCCCTGAATCACATAATAACCCCACAGTGACCGTTCTTGCCCAATTGAGGAACTGTGCAGTCATACATTAGGCCTGGCTGGAGAGATGGCAGTCCTTTTTTTATGCATTTATGCTCACTGGATAATTTGTTAATGGTTCTTGTGCATTACATATGTCTTTGTCATATTGGTGTCCTTCATTATTTAAAAAATCCTTTAAAAACATTAAAGGGCATGGGCTCTGGTGTTGCTGTTCACTGGGAGTCGTTTCTAATGCATTAACGTAATCATCTTTTGATCTGAAAAATAGCATTATGTGTAAATTAATTCTATTGAACAATGATGCAATTCAGTTAGCATGAAAGCATGTAGCCGGAAACATCGTCATGACTTGCATTTGCTGCCAATAGTATCATGTATTTATCACACTTTTGAACAGAACAGAATTGAAACAAAAGTAGAAAATATGCAAATTCTGAAATGCTTGAAAATGAAGATGGAGTCAGATGTATTTGACCAGTTTGTATTTTTTTACAGTTAATAGATTTCAAATTTGCCATTTTAAATGCATAATGTTAATATTTTCTGAAAACCAAAAGCCATTGTGCGTTTCGCAAGAATCAGTCCCCCAGTTCCAGGTATGAATTTTCAATTCCGAGATCGAGTCAAACTCATGCGAATGGACTGCTGCCAGAGAAGATGACTGAGACCGATTTTATAACCTCTATTGTCGACTTTTCAAAAAGCAGGTGGGCCTTCTGCATCAGCTGACATTTCGAGAAGAGTATTGCGACCAAAGGCAATATCAAAGGATACACAAATCATATTCTGAACTAATAAATGTAAACATGTTATGAAAAATATGTTACTTGAAAAAATTAACAACTGCATTTTTTTGGCAGAATTTTGTGTTATTCTTGCGCAATGAGTCAGCCCTTCCATCTGAAACCCTTCTTCTCTAAATGACAGAATGCCACCACACAGACCAGCCAGCCAGCATTTAACCCCCTGTTTCAGTTTGACTCCTTTTGGAATTGAAAATGCATATTTGCTATTCAAAGGCTATATTGCTATATTTGCTGTAATACAACCCTTTCCATTATATATCCCCTTAAAAATCATACAGCACCAAGCATGCTTATTGTATATTTTTAGCCATGAAAGGTTTGAAAGGTAAGAAGTTAACTCTCTATGTCAGGTGTTCAAGTTTACAAATCGTTCTGCCATCGACGTGGGTTGAGGTTCATGTTCCTTCCTGTAACCTTTAGTTAGCACTGTTGATCTACTTTTATGCCAGGAAAGGTGTGGTTTTAATATTTACTTCACTTCTGTAGATGTGTACAGTAGATGTACAAAAATGACACACACCGTATAGTTACATTCTGAAATCTATGGCAACCATTACATTTTCGTGTTATCCCATATTCACTGTCTCTGTCCTCTCATTGGCTGGATTAAGGCATGAAGAGAGGGCTAGTACAGCGGATCGCCAGTACTGCAGATACGCAGTTTAATGGCACAGCTCTAGCTCAGCGTTCATCTCCAGCAGGTGTAAAGCAACACTTAAGCAGAGACGGTGCTACTGTACTGTAAAGACAGTGCTACAGTAATGAAACAGAAGCCAGTGCTACTGTAATGTAACAGAAGCCGGTGCTTGATCACAAGAGGCTGCCCAACAGCCATAAGGAAAATTTACGCCCCAGTCTAAACACAGGAGCGCTTGCGTTTTCGTTTCGCCACGGGTCACTTCCTGTTCCAAGCGTCCAGGTGGTGATACACCTTGCGGGCGGGCAGGCGGTCGTAGAGCTCGCACACGCGGCACAGCCTCTCCCTCCAGTCGGCGAGGAGCCGAACGTCGTAGTCCCGCCGCCACTCGAAGTAAGAGGCGTAGGCCTTCTCGTCCGACGCCAGCCGCCGCAGGAGCGCGGCCAGCGCCTCCGTGGAGTTGAAGTCGTCGACGTGGATGAAGGAGCTGGGCGGAGCCGCCGCCTCGTAGTCGCTCCGGGGCGGGCCCAGCACCACCGGCACGGTGCCCGCCAAGAAGGAGTTGCGCCAGAGTTTCTCGGTGATGTAGTCGGCGAAGAGCGAGTTCTCGAAGGCCAGGTAGAAGCGGCAGCGGGAAATGGCGGGAAGCAGCTCCTGGGCGCTGAGCGGCTTCCGCGGCCATCGCCCGTACACCTCCACGGGGATCAGCTTCCTCAAGCTCTGGTACACCTGCGTCCTTTTGTGCCTGGGCCGGAAGTTGCTGACTACCCAGCATGCCAGCAGGCCGGCGTCCTTTTTGGGGATGACGTACCCGCCGCTCCCGCCGTCCTTCTTCGGAGCCAGCTCTCCGTACGGCAGGAAGACGTCGGCGTCGCGCCGGTAGGTCATGGTCCAGTTGAACGCGCCGTCGTAAGCGGACAGGTTGCCGTTGGAGGCGGGGGACTCCAGCGTCATCCAGAGCCACTTCTGCCCGGTCGGGCGGGCCAGGTGGCGCGGCAGCCTCTGGCGGCGGGTCTTCAGCTCGTGGTGGTGGAACACCACCACGTCGGCCTCGGGGAACCGGCTGCGCTCGTCCGTCAGGCGGCAGCCGCGCACGGCGAACCGGTCCCAGCACACGTCCCCGTCCAGGCTCTGGGGCTTGCCGAAGGGCCAGTACCACAGCAGGACGCTGATGTTCCTGTGCCACGTCCGGGGAGTGGCCCGTTCACCCTGCGGGACCAGGACCCACTGAAACAGGAAGGAGGTGCTGAGGATGAGGAGAAGAACGGCTTTGCCCTGGTTGGGCAGGCACACAGTCATGGCGAAGATGACAGATGAGGCAGCAGCTCGATTTGACCAGGGGGAGCACAGGACATGCTGTAGATGCACAATAACAGTTCAGTGGTTTAGGTTCACCATTGGCAAAAATCAGCTACAATTGAAAATGTCAAAGCATTATCCCTCTTAAGCATGAAATTCTGTTTGCACCACACCACACACACAGAATGGCTCTTCGTTTTAAGTTGATGTTTTATAATATTTTGAAGTATTTAACCATTTTCTGTCCTTCATATTTTCTTATCTCACTCTGTCATATTCAAATGATTTTTTACATAGTCATTATACCCACTTCCCTATGGCGAAGTTAAATTATTTTGCACAATGTGAAAATGTGCCATTTGAATACAGGGTCAGTTGCTTGTTTAGATGGGGTTAAATCTCCAGACCACAGAAGCGCATCACAACTGGAAAGGCTAATACTCACTTCACTGATGTGGATAGCTGTTTCAGTTGTAATGCTGTTCTGTAGTCTAGACGTTTAAAAATGTGGTTTAAACTCCAGCTAAGCTTGCTGCAATTGATTCACAAATTTAGTGACAAAGGAGCAATGGCAAACACTTTTTCCATTAACATCTAAAACTTGAGATCACACCCTTATTTGGAAGTCCTTCAAATTTATACAATAAATGCACACACGACAGGTTCCCTTCTATCAGTTCTGTCATTTCGGCTAATTCTGTGAAATGTCGATAATGAATACACATATCTTTTAAGTTATGAATAAATAGCAAAAGCAAAAACAGTGTAATGTATAGACCTATAATGGCTTCTTATGGTGCACACTCACAGTTCAGAGATGTGTTTCAGGTGCAGTCTTGAGTCTTCTGTGCAGTAGTTCACTTCAGCAAAATGAAACGAAGGTCGAAAGTCTGTCGAGGGATTCAACTGAATTTCAAAATGCAGGAAATATGACACTTTGAACCCTTCCTCTGGTGTTCTTTTTATGTGCGTTGAACACATGATAACAGGATGCTTTGGTATATTGGATTTTTGCAACTTTAATGTACATTGCAAAAATGATGAAAAAGCTCAAGGTAGTGCCATCTTTGTCCTTAGGAGACCGTAGTGACATGCAAGATTCAGTTTAAGCAGTGATTAAATCATGACATGTAGGGGGAAATCCCAAAATGAATTTTTGAGTGAAAATGTCTTCTTTCAATGATAATTTGAAAGAAAGTGGGTGCAAGTTTTTAGAAGACTGTCCTCCCCCCAAAAAATTTTCCTCACTATTATTACTTAAGTTACCTCTTTCAGGGTAAATTTATTGTCACTAGGTATCTATTTAGAAAATGTTTTCCCTGAGTTTTTAAATGTATTATGCTAGCCCACTGGTGTTACATGTACCACACTGTGTGGCTGCTGTTGTTCCATTGATGAAGTCTTGCCAGAAGGCTGAGAATGAGTCAGATTTGGTCTGTGGGTGGCTGCGTTGCCCTCTTTCTGTACTCACCAGTGCTGCTGCTCTAAGCGGCTGGCCTTCCTTTCCTCCGCCCTCTGCCCTTTTTGTGCACCGGAGTGTGGAGGAGAGTTGTGTTTGTGTGTTCAGGAAGCGTGTTTGGAGCTTAAGATTCGAAATGATAGCAGGAAGTACATTTAAGAAGAAACATATCTCCCTCTCTCTCTCTCTTTTTCACCCTTTCCGTAGAAGACCTTTTGATAGTCAATAAAGGTTCCAGTGCTGAGTTGTTCCTGATCTAGCCGACATTTATTCCATACCGACTAGGTGGTATGAATGCAACACCGAACTACCTGTAGAGTACTTTGGTTTTAATTGTATCCGACCCGATTAAGCGATGAATGTAATCGGAGCGGTTAATGACTACTGACATATCAAAGCTTTGAAGTAACATTTCATTGTGCTCGGCTAAATATTTTCTGAGTAAAATAGCAAAAACCAAGAACAGTTACATTTATGGCGATGCTCCCCTACTTCATGTGGTAGGTGTTTATTCTGGTTGTAGTCATATGGTCATGTGCCGTTCACTTGCGTCATGAAAAGAATAATCCGGTTTTACTCCTGTTCAGGCCGCACGGTTAGCGGAATCCTACGTTTGCATTCTTCGGTCAGTGCTAATGGATGGCGTTCTAGAAGTTCTTCCATGTACATTGAGTGTTTAAAATTAGCTGGGTGTGATGCACTGGTATTGCTATCAACATTAATGCCGTATGTCTGGCTGTGGCGGTCCCCGTGAGTGCATATTGTGGTAAACCTGTTGTGGGAGGAGACATTCTTGGGGGGGGGGGAGTGTTGCGCAATCATGAACATGATTGTCTACAGCCGTCTTGGCTGTGGATCTCTGCATGAGACTCTGGGGTTAAAAAGCAGAGCCAAGAGTAGTTTTAGTTGGGGAGCCGTGCCTTCTTCATCCTGTGGACTCGCACGCTCTTGGGGAGGGCGTCGTTCGCAGCTGTTAGTGCTGCCGGCGATGAAGACAGCGAGATAAGGGAGACGTTTGAGTGTTAGGAGGGGAGGCTGGTCGCCTCCTTTAGCCAGAAAGGGCTGGGAACTTTAGGAGTGTGTGTGTCCGCCTCTGCTCTCCAGTCCTGCGTCTCAGCGTTCGGCCTGCCACCGCGTGCCGTTTGATCTGCCCGACTTTAAGCCATCGTTTCCCCGGGGAGTCGAACAGTGCCACAAGCTCTTGCCAGCAGGGCGAGTTGAGGTTTTACTGTTATCATTTCATGTTCAGTGTTTGTGTAGTCTTTGTATCCCCTTCCTAACCTTGTCTATTACATTAGAGTTAGGTTTTAATATTAGGGGAGAAACCTGGGAGGGTTAATGTGGGAGGACATACAGGCCCATGTGTGGGGTTTCATTCCACTGCCCCCTTTTTGAAGTGTGTAATACGGGTGCCTAGTGCGTAGTCCCCTAGTGAGAGGTTCCGGGGCTTGCTGTGTATTTGCACGTGCTGAGTGTGTATTGAGTGCCTTGCTGGATGTTATCCGTGAGTGCCGTGTTTAATCTTATTCTCGAGTGCTGTGCTCTTTTATCACCTGACTTGTAGTGGTTCACATAACGGCAGTCTCTAGAGATTCTATACTGGGTCATGCATGGGGACTCCGTGACCTACCCTTACATCTCTCCAACAGTCTATGAACTTGTTGCATATTTAATAAAGAAGCATCTATTTTTCTCTACTCTTGACTGGTGTGTGTTGTGTGTTCAGCCTCTGACAGAGCCCATTCCGGGCTGGTTTATTACAATATGACCAGACTTCCCTTGTACCATCCTGTCCTTTAGAATTGTGCTGTGATGAGTAATCGTAATGAAAACGAATCGCTTGTGTTAACGTGTGAACATTGACAGCCATGCAAAATGGATTGAGGGTCTGCCACCTTACTGTCTGTTTTGTTATGTGGTTTGACTGAACTCGGCTTCTGACTCATTTGGTCTACTGCAGCCTTAAATCGCAATTTTTGTCTTTTCTACTGTCCTTGCATTGCACGTTTAATTATTTTAGTACATGAATAAAGACTTCTGTCTCCTTGTCAGTCCAGAAGTAAAGGCTTTGTGCTTGCTGCACAATTGTTACAGTAAACTAGCTGGCTGACTTTAACACCCAAGTAACCTTGAAAATGCATGCACATACTGTGTTTAAGACTTATAAATAGAATAAGGTGTTTAAATGGTTTTCACTTTCGGATTATTATTGTTATAAACAACCTACGTTATTGGGATTTTGCATATTCGGAATGAGGCCATAACTAAGTTTTGCTTTTGGGAATAAGGTGTTTACATGGGCTGTATCATAACCAGAATACTTGACTATTCCAAATAACATCGGAACAATGATGTGCAAGTAAACGTGGTCATTGTTTTAATGCACATTTATTTACTCATAATTATCATAAATGTTATTATAATTATTATGAGTACAGGTAAGAGCTTGACCGAAGTGTGTGTCGGTAAAGCTTTACATCTGTCTTGAGGATCCTTTTTGTGTTTACTTTTGCCATCTGAGTGCACACAAGTGCTCACTCCCCACAAAACTCCCACACAGACAGCTGTTGCTGCAAAATACAGAGGCACTTAAGACTAACTCAGATTGCCAGCCAATCAGTTGCGATGTTTATGTTTTATGTTAGGCAGCAGTTGCGGGCTTGTGTGGGCGTAGCTACCATGCGCCACCTGGTAACTGCTATGATGCGCAACGTGTTTTGCGTGTTTCAATTGTTCCATACTTCAGTAGGCTACCCGATGACATCCAACAGTGATCATAGCCTTTAAGGGTGTGCAGAGAAACACTATCTGCATTGGCAGCTGTTCAGCCAACACTGTCTTTGTCTGTATTTGGAAAACCATCGGGAGGATGGGGTTTGTATCTGATGGTCTGGACGTGTTATTTAATGGCTGAGAGTCAGCATTGAAATAAAATCAATTTTTAAATTATTTTTATTTTCCATACAATGTTGCCGCGTCTCTTCCCTCCCGAAATATCCTCCGAAAATCATTGGTCAAATTCGGGAATAAAAAAATACCTGAACTGGGAAAAGATGCTCAACCCCATAGAGAATTAGATTCGCTTTTTGTCCTTGTTCAGCATCCTCGTGATTCACCAGCAACACCTGGCTTCCCACTCCACACATTGGAAATTGCCAGCATTGCACTATGATTAGTAATGTAATGAAAGAAAAGGCTGCTCTTGCATTTTAAATAAAATGCTGACCTTTTTATTAGTCATGTACTTTTTACTGGCACAAATTCTTCTATAAAAAACAGTATTGGCCCGCGGTCGAAGAGAAGTTGCAGTTTTTCCAAACTTGGATGGTTTTCTTAGTAACTTGCCCTTTGTGAGTATCAACTTCTCCTTTGTGAATCTATGCATTTTTACTGTCATGCGTTCACTCCTAAAATGTTAATGGGAATAAAGTGTGGGGGGCAATCTATGTTGATTTTATGTGCTCTCGCCAATACCCCATACCCTTTATACACTAACTTGGAAACCCAATCGCATTGCAGCCACTTCAATTTTTTTTTAATATTGCAAATTTGGCCAGCGTGATACCAACAAGAATAGCAGTATCAGTCGGCTCCAGTACTGTGAAACTTAAAGGTACTTTCACACCTCAAGTTTTTTTTTTTAAATAGCTTGTAAATACTAGGACTAAAGTAATAAAGCAAGGGATGAACACATTAAAATTTAAATGGTGCAGACCAAGGGACAATAACATACATATGATACATCCAGATCATCAGACCCTACACGCCAGCCAGACCTCTCCGTTCTGCCACCTCTGGACGCTTGGCACCTCCCCCTCTTCATGTCTGTACTTCCCGTTCGCGTCTGCTGTCTGTCCTAGCCCCTCGCTGGTGGAATGACCTTCCCGTGGTGGTCAGAACAGCAGAGAATCTGACTACCTTCAAGCGCAGACTAAAGACTTATCTCTTCAGGCTGCACCTCTCCCCACCCCTCCTTAGCCTCTAGTTTAGCTCAATGTACCTAGTTAGGCTAATGAGATCATGTTAGTTTTGTATTTGGCAGGAATGTTTTGTCTGATTCCGATTAGGCAAATGTGACTTCAGTGCTAGTTTTGTACTTGGCAGGATTGTTTGTCTGTTTGCTGAACAGGTTACCCTACAGGGTTGGAGTCCTGATCTATGTGGTCACTTCTGGCACTACGATCTTTACTTCACTCTAGTGTGTTTTTCTGCACCTCTGCACCTTGAACTAATGCACTTGTTGTACGTCGCTCTGGATAAGAGCGTCTGCTAAACGCCTGTAATGTAATGTAATGAAAAGGAAAGTAGCACAACTTTATTTCATATTTCTTGACAAATCATGAATGCTTTGGGGATTGCCTTCAGTCAGGGTGAATACTCAACACCAAGGGAAGCATCGCTAAACTGAAAACTGGTGCTTCAGCAGGACACACAGTCCAAAAATCTTCATGCACAAGTCCACCCTCCGGAGAATAATCTATATCTTTAGCATCTTGTAAGCAAGTGGGTGGATGTGTTATGTGCTATGATGGATTTATACTTAGGGAGGAGTTGATAATATATCTGTCTGGGTTTCAGGGAGATCTTGTTGCAGAGGTGTTGATTGCATGCTAACCTATAAATAATGCACAGACACATTTTGATAATGCTGTTTCCCTGATCACTGATAACATTTTCTTCTAACACAACAGCAGTAAACTTCTTCACCATTTCCCTTCGATAAGAGGGTTGTTTACCAAGCTGTTACTGAATTCTAAACTAACTTTGTTGTATTTGCAGAACTAAGGAAGTAAAGAGTCGGAGTGACTCGTATAGAAACCCCCAGAAAGCACGCACAGACTCACATGCACTCACACACACACATACACACACACACGCACGCGGGCACGCACACACAGTTAAAGTCAACCATTCAATGCATAACTAATCCTAGTGTTGCCCAGTGAGGGAGGGTTTCAGTAATGGGGCACTGTGCTCATCTCATTGCACAGTAGAGACTCATCTGGTCTGATGGCTGCCTGCAGTATGCATACTGCAAATGAGCAAGAACTGCGCTCCTACAACACAATGGCAGAGCAATAAGAAGAGGCTGCTGGCTGCAGGCTTTTCAGAACTAGGTGGTAGTGCACAAAAAAACTGCTGGAGAACGTTTCAGTGTTTGGAGAGACCTATATTTGACACCGGGTGTTTCATATGGAATGGACTAGAATGTAGACATATTTTAAAAAGAGATATATTATTGCACAACACAAAATATGTGTGTGCGATGTCTGACTCATTATAGAGGCTGCAAGACAGTATAACCAGAAAACGACACAAATAATACAAGACCTCAAGTAAGCCATGGACAGAAACCCAAGAAACCAAAAACAAATGCAGTAAAATAAAGCAAAATAAACAACTTGCTAGGATTTGGACAAATTGAACTAGGGATTGCAGTGGCATGTTTCCACATATTGCTAGTGTCAATGTTGTGCCAATAGGGGGCGGTGTTATATCATTTTGCACTCTAAATGGACTTTCAAGAAAAATCTCCTGCATCTTTCATTATTCTAGAAGGCCTACTCTACTAGGATATCTTTACAAGGGATTAAAAACTCATTTTTTGACCAATGCATTTCAGCTAGAGCCGGAAGTTCCAATATAGGTTTAAATCTCCCAGGCAGTTGTAATCAGTCCTGAAATTCTTTGGTGCCCTGCATTGAGCTGGTTCAGTCATGTTCCCAGGGAAAAGACCTGGCTATTTACCTTTAATTTTACAGTTGTCTATGCTTAAATACAGTTTATTTCTAAAGTATTAATCCTCACATTAAGTGTGCTTTAAGCACCACACACCAGCAACAGTGGTTTTAACACGCCTGTGATATGATGAAATAGCCACAGAACAATGAAGAACCGTCATCTTTACTATTGTTGTCAAATCAAGGACTACAAAATAACATTTTATGTAATAATAATAACAATAATAACAATAATAATAATAATAATAATCATAATGAGAAGAAGAATTTATGTATTTATAAATGAGTTTATGTTTATGTCGAAGAACCTATCCATATATGCATATGCTGTGGGATAAAATCTAAGCTCAGATCCAGCTGCGGATTATGGATATGTAAAGTTGAAAAAAAGGGATTACACCATTAAGTCATATGGGTAAACTATGTAATGCACAATAATGCACTGCAGAAAACCTACACTGATACACTCAAGGCTAGAGAGCATTTTTAAAGTACTATTTTTCTGGTGCCCAGAAGAGCACTAGCATTTTATTGCACCGATTAGCCCAATACTCTCACAAGGATGAAATGGGTGACGCAAATATGTGGATGCACTCAGTCGCACATATGAGTCAAGCTGGCCCTCGCAGGGATGCAGAAACCCTTCAGTCCTGTTTGTAGAGACATCACACAGCAATCGTCTTGCTTAGAACTGCACAAAGCGCTCAGAGAAAATCTGCCCAAATAAAACGCACAGCAGCTGACTCAAGCTGTACGTAGCTATGGTAGAGCACATTTCTACGTGGTGTACATAATGAGCTGTTTGGATTGCTTCTCCTTTGAATGTTGGTTGTATGATTTATTTGCTTAAATTACATTCTTATGGATGTATATTTATTATACACTCAGATAGTCACAGAGACTAATTTGGTAAAAATTACCAAGAAAATAGACTACCCCTCCCTGAGAGTGGACATGCAAAACTACAAAGCCCAGTTCCTCATTCCATGTACAATTCCGTGCCATGTTTTTCTCAGCACTACTTAGTTATAGTATTGTTTTTCAGGTGGAGCCATGCCATTTCATCAGTGTTGAGTATTACACGATTTTCTTGTAAGGGATAAGACTTATATTGCATTTTGGTAACACGACTCCAAGTTGACAGCCTTGGATTTGCTGCCCGCTTTTCAGTCATGATTTTTTGTAAGCATGGTTTTTGTTTCAACCACATGTGGACAATTGTAAGGAGACATTAGTTGTTCTTTAATTCTACACTCTGTTTTCTTTGTACTTCTTTTTTAACCAGTTTAAGTGTCAATTTTCTCAGACAGTTTTTGTGTACAACAAAGAATAGTTTGTATATTTAGAGAAGTTTCTGACAAGCTATTGGCTTTATAATGGCTGATGTACACTTCAAATAACTCCTCAGCTTGTAGAGATGTTATGCTTCCATAGGTTGTATGTATATGTTGGAATTGTTTTCCTATAGCACATGCAACCGATTATTACTGTTGTCCAGGACAAAGGCCAAGATACAATTTATAAACTGCTAATTACATTTATAATTGTGAATGAATGCTATTGGATAAATCTGTTCATATCTACAACCTCTGGAAACATAACATCACTGCACAGGTTGCTATGCCCCTACCAGCCATTGTAAAGCTGGCTAATCTTCAGAAACATCTGCGGGCTATCTAAAATATCATCCAATGCACATAAACACTCCCTGGGACAACGGAAAACATACACTAACAAAACGAATAACATATACTTTTTTAAAAACCCAGAAAGTGATATATCCCTGTAAGTAGACACATTCAAAGTCTGTTGATGGATGATTAAAGCCACATTATGTTGGAAATACTTTTGCATGCCATGCACAATTAATTTGTTAACAAATCACACCACAGGATCCTACTTTAAGCTACGGAAGGTAGGACATCGTGACAGAAGATTAACTTGGATTTTTAAATTATGACATAGAACACACAACAATAAAACACAGGAAATAAAACTGAGCATTCAGCCTAAAGGAAATAGGGGACTAATTTGGTAACAGGTGACCCTACTTGAATAAACTGTAGGCTAGTTGTTTCACTCTGACCCGTTTGAGTAGCCAATGCGTGCAGCATAAAATTTGCATTTGGGAGGGTGATGGGAGTACAGGGGAAGCTTGCGTATTCCGAGCAGAAGCTGATAGAAACAGTTTCACGGAACGAATCGTCATCTGTGCGACGAGAACCGTCAGATGGCAGTTTTATTATGGTAGAGTAGCTAGGCTAGATATCAGCACCAGCGACGCAAAATTTGGAATTTAGGCTAAACATCGACCTGCCTTATCGCTAGTTTTTGTTTGGCGTCGGCGTCGCATTGTGAGAGGCTACAATTTCGCTTTAGTTTGTGTAGGCTATAGGCTATTGGCCGTGATCTGACTCATACATTTTCGTGCTATAGTCTGTATGTTTTGTGCTGGGAATATATATAACTATATGTGCTCATTTAATTCTGAAACGTTTAGACTACTTATTTCAGTGGGCACCAAATGCCGGAATTACACACAACAGTAAAATTCCTCCTTGTCTCCGCCCACACAACTGCACGACACCTTGAGTTCTATCCTCCGGTTGATTTGAACGATTTCTAGCAGCGTTTGTACCATTTCCGTGAGCGCTATTTAAAGCGATTAGCCAGACCTGGTGCATGTAAACCATTTTACAGTACGTATGCAGATAAACACAGTCGTTTAGTATGGCAACAGTCTCGTTTAAAAATAGCGAATCTTCGTTTTAAGAGAGAGGTAGGCTGTTGTATTTTACTAGGTGGAGGATGTAAATATGCCTTTTGGAAGGCTAATTCAGTGCGCAATAGTTCTCACTCTATTAATAGAAATGCGTGAACTGTAAAGACAGAAAAATCATAATTTGACTAAATCGGGGGCAACACACGTTAGCGAAAATGGGATTCCTTCATCAGCTCCATCTTCTCTTGTGGAAAAATGTTTCATTGAAGCGAAGAGGACCGGTAAGTAAAGTGACCATGTTGTTTTCTTATCATTAGTAAAAAAAGTGTATTTTTACAGCCATTTACCGATCCGTAGAGCGCTATAAATAGAGGCCTCGTCCACAGTGGAAACAGCGGGTGGCAGAGCGAGAAGAGACGGGCGTCGGTATGGAGACTCCGGCAGCTGGATATCTCCGACATCGCTAGCCCTGTTTTGTATTAAACATTTTCTCATTTGAAGCGCATCTTTATAATTCTGTTTCGCAGTACAAATCTATTAAGTTAACACCGCATCCTGTCATGTTTAGAGTAATTACTTCATCTTCTATTGATGCTTATCACATTTTTGTTCTTTTTTTAAATATAGCCTAATATTTTTAAGACAATTTGAATGCTAGCTGAAGAGCTCGACACGTTAAGTATCAATAACACATTGGTGCTGTCGTAGCCTACTTAAAATGACTTGGGTGTGTTTTAGCTGCATGTTCACTATCTCAGACAACACACAGGTTGTTGCAAAGGTGCCGGAGTGGTTGGTTTTTAACAGCTCATTATTAGAAACCACAATAGGCTAGTAGCAAGAGTAAGCTATTTAAAAATTCCCCCGTTTTACCAATGCCCTTCCCAAAAACAGGCATAGGAGTAAAATAGACTATTTAACTTAAATCGAAGATATATTTTAGAGTAAATTTTAAATGAAATATGAGGTTGTTATAGCCTACTTCCCGTGAACGGTTACAGGTTGGTGGGAAATAGTTATCTTAAAAATGCGAATTTTTCCCCCTGCAGAACCTTTCATGAGCCGAGTCTGTTATTCACTCTAAGATAATATTCGCTGCTAAGAATAGACTCTTGAGGTGAATGGGGATTTGAACTCATTGTCAGGTTCATGTTGAACATTTTATTGCTAGCGCATATCCATGTTTTCGGTCGTGTACGAAAACCAATCTCCCATCTCTACTCTCACACGCCCTGCGCTGACAAGACACCGAATCTGACTAGAGATGTGTCGCAATCGCTGATAATATTTCAGCTGCCCTCAGACCTTGTCAGACGAAGGAAGGGTGTGTGTTTGTGTCAGGCGTTGGGGACATTGGATTAGCATCCCATGACAGCTCATGCTCTGACTCGCTGGTCGAATTCCTCGTTCAGCCAGCTGTGACTGGGACCAGTCAATGAAGGATAAGTGACACTGGGAGTGCAAATTTTTTAGCAGATAATTTTTACCTCTCGGGGTGTTTTTGCAGTCGTGGTTGCTGCTGTTGCTGCTAATGAAGCACCAGCAATGTGTCGCTTATTAGACATCATTGGTGACATGGAGATATTTCGAATGCAGTCACATACACCTGTTTAGTTAATTCTCTGTGCGGTTCCGCTCAGAAGGACATGTTAGCGCTGTTTGAAAATGTACCTTAATGACAGGCCAGGAAGAACCTTGTATAAGCACTTTAAAAAATCAAAAAATAGAATTTTCATTAGTTAAGAATGTTTAAGTCCTTAATTCAGTTCTAATCTGGATTTAATAGCCTTTTGTGAGAGAACTATCAAGTGAAGGGGGTTGTGTAGTAACCGAAATGAACACGTAAATGTTGCTTGTCTTTTTACTGCATACAATTATTATTCATTAAACCGTTTTCATTAATGTGCACAAAATTTGATAAATTGTCAGACATTCTATTTTACAAACCCTGTATCCCTTCACATTTGCACAAAAGCTTAATCGAATTTTGTGAAACAACATGAAAGGAGATCACCAAGATCGTGTTTTGTACTTCTGAGCACGATGGCGTAAGAGTGTGTTCTGAAAGTTTCATCAGTTGTTTATCCTATCATTGCAAGCACAGCCCACTACACATGCTATTGTTTTTTTACTGCTAGAACAATGTTTAAGGGTCTGGATTTAAACATTGTCCCCCACCCACAGGTTGACTGAATTGGTTGCTGTTTGCAGTTGAGAAGTGGTAGCCTGTCAGTGAGTGAACACGTTAATTGATGGACTCCTGGAACATCAAGTGGTTTGAGTTCCAATCCAGTCAGTGACAGTAATACTCCAGTTGTAACAAAACATAGAACCCAGAAACTTATGGATCTGCAGTGGACAGCCTTGACTCTAGTTGAGCCAGTTGCACTTACAAAAAAATGTGAACACTTTTCCCCCTTTTCCTCAATTCTTGAACTCCGCCTATGCATTTTCCCAAGGTGTCATTGACATTGTTTTATACACTGCACGCAAGCCACTGAACATGTCAGCAGAATTTATGCTGATAGGTACAGAAGTGTAAGCTATCTATTACTGGACACCGGGAAGGGAAGTGGCAAATAGTCGTGAGGAGTTTATGCAGTGGTGACACAATAAAACCTGGCTAAATTAAGGCCAAATTGTGTCTTGGGCATAGTTGGCTATTCGCATAATCCACGTGTAAACCAGTGATTTTGTACTAGTCCCAGCCTGTGTGAGCACTTTTACTGATTGAGCCACTCAGGTGATCCCCTGTTCCCGCAAGAAAACCTTACAATAACATTGCGAGAGCCTGCTATAGTTTATTGCTATCTAGTGTCCCTGCGTTCTGTTACTTTGATAAATAACAGCAGGTTCGGTTTGCAAATGAGGGAATGAGGTTGTCTGACTGAATATGCTTTATTATGACCTCCTCCAGTGGAAAGGCAGCCATGTATCCGGAAGGTATCACCAAGGTTCAGATTTAGTGTGCGAGAGGCAGAGTGAAGGATCGATCACAGAGGCTGCAGCCACAGTCCATTTCTGGTCCTCGCCGCCTGCGTAGTCTGGGCTTTGTGGTCTGGTGCATTTCAGACCTCTCTGTGGTCCACCTGTTGACTCGCTTGAATGCATTCAGGTTTATCTTTTACACTTCATTCAGTGATCCATACTCATATGGGCAGGCCCTGCAAAAAAAAAAAAAAAAGTTGCTCATAAAACACACCAAAACGCTTGTTTTCCTTTAAAGTTTGCATGCTCATTCTTGCATGTTACTACAGTATAACAAACAGATATGATGCCTCTTACCTTTGTTTGCTGGAATGGCCTGGTTGACATTTTTTTTTTTTTTTTTGCATTGTCATGCGATGCTGTTGTTTAAGGAAATTGCTTCAGTAAATACTTTAGTGCAACTCACTGAAATTTCAGGGCATCTTAAGGGGAAGTTACAACTTCTCTTAATGTGTTTTATGCAACCGGTCGCTGATTGGAGCTCGCTGGACCTGTACCTGCTTGCCAGGGTCCCTTTTTAAGTGTAGTATTTGCAGCAACAGTTCCCTTCATAAATCACTCGGCGCATATGTCAAGAGCTCCCTGGAGTAAAGGATTGCCGGTTTAATTATAGCAACAGCCGCGTCATCCCGCAGGATCATCGGACGCGGCTGGCGCAGGAAGTGGCTGGTAATCACCGCGCGGGGCTCCGCGGTGTATTCTGGGAAACGCCCCATCAGCAGTTTGCAAGCGGCGATGTTTTTTTTTCCTTCCTGCTCCTTCCTGCAAGCCCTTCAGATGAATCTGATTAACCCTTTTCTCCCCCCTCGCTATCGCGTGGAAAGCGTCCGGTTCGTGCGGCAGATGTTTGCCTCCGAAGTGGAAACGCATCCAGGGTCCCTTTCTCTGTAGCTGTTAATGGTACATTTTTACTGCCACTCCCCCAGTTTCGATAGGCAGTAACGTGCGGCAGGCAGTCTGTCATCCTTGGAGAGGTTTGTCGTTCGGAATGCGTTAATGATTCATCAAGTCAAACAGAGGGTTACGCGGCCTTTGTGAGGTATTACGGAAAATTAGGTGTACATTTCTTATCTGTAAGCAGCTGCCACACAGGCAATTAAAGCCAACAGACTAAAGCTATTGGAGAAGGTTCCTTTTTTTCCCCAGTCATCCATGCTTGTGGGCACACATGAGTATGACATGCTGTGTTTCTGATGTGTAAAGTGTGAAACTACACAGTGGCACGGAACTTCGTAAAGCACATGGACTACCCCTCTAAACACACATACCCCGCGCACACATACACATTTGCAAATGCATTAATATAGTTGCGTGCACTCATACATGCATGAGCAAATCCTCCAGTATGTCGCTGACATACTGTATGTGTCTGTAGTGGCTGGGGGAATCTTTGACACACACACACACACACACACACACACACACCTGATCTCTGTACTGGCAGAGTGAGGAGCGGGTTACATTAGCTGTGCTGTTTGTTTAACCCCACATGACATATTTTTCATTTGCTCCCTTCAGTTTACACAGCCTCACTAAAGCCATACAGGAGCAGAGCGCACGGTTATTGACTCGCTCAGAGTTTACAGCGGCAGCTCTGTTGCGGATTCAAACCCACGACCCCCTATGCCCGCGAGCACCGGGAGCATTAACTCGCTGCCTCCTGCCAATCCCGCATTTCCCTGAGGTGCATGACTGAAAAACACATGCAGTGTAGTGCCACTTCCCCTGGCGGATAGTCCCCCTGAGGGGGTGGTGGTGGTGGTGGGGATGACGATGATGATGATGATAGTGGTGGTGATGGATCCCCAGCAACTGTGGTGTGTTACGCCGTGTGGTTTACCTTATTGCTAGCTTACCAAAAAAAAAACCAGAAGAGAAAAATAAGGACTGACCTAGTTCTCTCAGCGATGCCGACTGATTGGCTGGCAGAGGGACGGGCTGAACTGGCTGGGTATCTATGGAGACGGTGGGGAGGAGAGGAGCGGAGGGAGAAATCGGGGTAGAAATGGACGAAAGCGTCGCCGTAAATGAATAGGGCAGTGGAGTCACACTGGGGGTGGGGGGGTGGGTGGGGGGGCGGGGATAGTCGACGCCAGCCGTGAATTATACATGCAAACTGCGGTCTCAGCGACCACACTCCCGCAACCCCTCCTTCTGATTCCCAGCCCCCCCCACCCCCTCCGTGGGGGAGCTGACTGAGGCAGGGACTGCCAGACGCCGACTGGCTCCATCCAGTGATCTCACAGACACAACGGACGACTGTGCAATACTTGCGCCCTCCAGACTGCGCATTTGCCCTGGGCTGCTGTGCTGTATGTGTGTGTCTTTTCATTTTCTCAGGGGAGAGTTGACCTCTTCTCCTTATTCCTGGAGCGCCATGTGTTAGCGTGACATAACATATCGCTTTCTGTCATGGGTGTATCCGCGTCTCTCTGCGTATCTGCCATTAGATGTGCTGTACACCTAGTCGTTGTTATTAATGATATCGCGGTGCTGCTGCTGCTCTGTCTGCTGTTGACAGGCAGGTTTTGTGGGAAATTCGATGAATATGCTACATTGTTCTAATTATTTGGCTTTGGAGTGGTAGTGATGAATCATATGCAAACAATGTCAAAAAATAGGTAGGCCTAAATATAAAAGATTCTGAGAAAAAACAGGGTACTGATAATTTTTGGAAGTGCTTTGTGTGACATTGGGCTGGGTGCATCTCACTGTTCGAACAGCTCTGCTGTAATCAGAAAAGGTTGTGAACCACTCTCTTTGATAGCTGGTTAGTCTGATTTGTAATAAATTGGTCTTTGTATTGTTGCCTGGCTTTTGGATTCTATTAAAAACCTTTCAAATCTGGACAGAAAGAGAACAATTTTTCACGGTTCAGCTGGATTTTACTATAAAAGAGATGCATTTTCTATGGTTAAAAAAAACAGTTCTTGAATGTAACTTGGGAGATGAAAGAATTGGCTTCATTCTGTGCAGAAGTGAATTGATTGTGTCATGCATTGTATAGGCATCCCTTTGAACAGAGCTTTGAAACTTCACCGTTGAATGGTCTTATATAACCCCACACAACAAGCTCTGATGAGTACCTTTAATTAGATTAGCAACAACACAACAGCATAATTTAACATATGCCGAAAACCCTTGACATAAATAGAAAGATTTCAAATGTTGCCAATACTCAAAAATAATTAGACTGCGACTCGTTGCTAATTATAATGATTATGCTAATTCATAGCCTCACCCCCCCATCGGCGATACGTGCAAGCGCACAAACACGTGCCCGCTGAATGGGGGCTGAGCAGGCTGTCTGAAGCCACGCTGGAAGACGTTCCGTTCTCCGAGTGATCCCTGGCCTGTTTACTTTCGTGTTCCCCTGTAGCTGCTTTGATGTAGCTGCCAGTGCTTCTTTGGTCTCAAGACCAAAAATTTCTCCCGTGCTTACACAATGCAATCTGCCATCAGCAGAAGCTCAACCTGGCGGGGTGTTGCACATGGAGTCCTACCACCTTAAGTAAGTGGGAGTTTGGTAGTGGTTTTATGTGGTTTTGTATTTTGTACGCATGCTTTGTGTATGTGCCCTCTTTATATGTGCACACACACACACACATCAACACACATAGCCGCACGCACACACATTCCAAAACTCCATGTAAAAAGTATTTGTTTGACTAAAGCAGAATAAAATTGCATTAAAGAGCCGTGGGGAGTGTGGGGGGGGGTGGTTGACTAAATGTTTCCAGCGAACGACGCTAGAAAAGTCAACTGAAACATGCTAATGTTGAATGTACTTTATGAGAGGCAGTAACTACAGGACTGTGGTTGTCAAGCCGTTGCTAAGGAAGTGAATTTAAACTTGAAGGTCATTAATCAGCTCAGATTGTGTAGATCAGGGCTGCCCAACCCTGCTCCTGGAGATCTACCATCCTGTAGGTTTTCACTCCAACTCTAACAAAGCACAGCTCATTTAACTGCCGGTGATCTTGTTGAACTGCTAATTAGTACAATCAGGTATGCCAAATTGTAGTTGAAATGAAAACCTACAGGACAGTAGATCTCCAGCATCTGGGTTGGCCATCCCTGGAGTAGATATTTGTTCTGCCTGCATTATAAGCTCTTGGTTTCTTTTTGTCTTACCTGATTTCCTTGTTCTTGAAAATTTCAGTTGGTACCGTTGGAGTTACAGAGCTGTCCGTATAAGTTTTTGTGGCTTATGAATGATTATGAATGGTCCATGGCCTTTTTACCATCAGGGGCGACATAGCTCAGGAGGTAAGACCGATTGTCTGGCAGTCGGAGGGTTGCCGGTTCAAACCCCGCCCTGGGCATGTCGAAGTGTCCTTGAGCAGACATCTAACCTCAACCTAACTGCTCTGGGAATGAGAGGCATCAATTGTAAGCGCTTTGGATAAAAGCGCTATATAATGCAGTCCATTATAAATGCAGCCATTTTATGAATATTCTTAATGAGCCGGAAAATCAGATTGCTGTGATTTAACATTTCACAGCAATCTAAAGAGTCAGAACATTTGACCTCAACAATATGGAGTTCACCATCTGTACTAACGCCAAAAAGCCAAGGTTCACAGCCATTTTACAGCCTCAAGAAAAATGAAGAATTAATTATGCTTTTGTTTGCGAAGGACAAGTAAGCAGCCAGTGCAAGAAAAAAAATTATCCTTGCTAATGGTGGATGTATCAGTAATTTCCCTTGCGTGGATTTGAACACTTGAACATTGTTTTACCATAAATCTTTCATTGGAATCAGGAATCGGTCTTTGCAAAGTTAAGTAAAACCCATTCTGATTTTATTCTTATTAATGAGTGCCCAGATTTTGTAAGAAAACAGTAGGCTTCTGTTAACTCGTTACATAACCAATGGTTTGTTGCATACCACGTCCTCTTTACAGTGGGCCAAAGAGCGGTGAAATTATCCAGGGAGAAGAGGTGTTTTGTAGGCCTAGTGTTTGCATAGGTGTTTGTGATTTTGTTGTGTGCTTTGAACGGCCACAGAATGGACCTAATGTCGCTCCCTCCTTGCTGATAGAGCTTGGGCACAGAATCATTGCCGTGGATAAAGAACAGATGGCCATACTGTGGACTGTTTTTGCATCGACACAAGCCTGACCGTGACCCTGGGGTAAACCTGAAATGACAGCAAACTCTTGTCCCTGAAATAAATAGCTGTGTGAGAATAATCAAAAAAGATGTTTTGTGAACATTAGCTAAGAGAACCAACTGTCATATCCCCCCCCCCCCCCCACACCTGTGACTGCATCTGTACTCTTACCTTTCCTGGCCAGAGGGTAGGGCTGGCTGAGACAGGGTGGTGAATTATTGAGAGCCGCTGGCTCTGGGGAGAAGCTGCATTGGAGAAAAGCTAGATGAAATATACATGAGAGGGGGAGAGAGAGAGAGAGAGAGAGCTTGTCAGGGAGGAGAGTGCAGAAGTCAGAACGAACGGGGAAAAAGCTAAGCAAAATAAAGGTGGGGGGATTGCTAAAAGCAGGAGGAAGACTGAACAGGAAGGAGGGAGGGATGAGAAGAGGGAACAATCTTTGAAAAATTACGGGCAGAGGGCTCAGTATCGACTTTTTTTGGCCCTGACCCTCCCCAATCCAGGTGTGTGTTCAGTATCAATATGACAGCGTGTGCTTGCGCAGGGGCTTGGCTCTGTGACGCAGTTGAGGCTGTAAAAGGTCTCTCATAAAGTCATTAAGTGGAAGCTCATCTGAGAGCCATTCCCCTGGACAGGGGATGGGGAGTGGCACAGAAGAGAGATGGGACACCGGTCCGGCATTACCTCGGCTGCTTTTCCTATCGATCGCAAAGCCGCAGGGTGACCACCTTCGTTTGAATTTCCTCAACATTCGTGCAAGTTGATGCTCGGAGCACATCTGAGATCTCAGAGCACATCTCTGAAGCTAAATAATAATGTTAGCAATAATAACAATAATAAAAAAAAGACAAGGAATGAAAAGAAGATGGTTTGCACTACCAATTTGTTCAGCTGAGTGTTAATGAAAGTAGGACAGGTTAAACCCCTTCATCAAGGGTGTGACAGCTCATGGGTAGCTCATGAGAAGCCCTAATCAATCTCACTGACCAAGCCATGATCCTCTGTCCCATATTAACCAAACAGACGATGCACTGGACCTCATTAGCCAATCTACTGCCAATCAGTTGCCCCGCTGGCCACTAGCACTAGCAAATAGACTGCAGTGCTGCCAATGCTAATCGACCAAATTTTGGCACCAATTAGCCAATCAACTGCCCCAATCAACTGGTCAACAGTTGGCTCAACAGGATCAACAGGAACCACAGGAGTTGTAGAGCAAATTCCTACAAACTCAGAATCTACAAACGTTAATGAACAACATTTGCCGGGCAGTAAAACTCTGAACAAATGTTACTGTAGGGTGTATTGCAGGTTGGTATACTCATAGGGATGTGAGTCATTGGATGTCCTTATAAGCCTGCAGTCTATAATCCAGTCAGTGTAGAGGTGGCAGGAGTGCGAGAACAGATAATTGTTGCAGTTCTCTCTTTGTTGGAAGCGGCACATGGCTTACTGTCTAGTGCCAACAGGAGGGTGAGCAGCTTTAGTGCTCACGACCTGCCAGTGATTAAAGTCTTTCCATACTCTGTGTGTGTGTGTGTGCAGGGCTGTGCTTGATTGTGCAGGTTTGTGTGTGCATCCGATTGGATGCAGGTGGATCTGTACTGTATGTCTCTACAGATGTTTCTGTGTGTGTATGTGTGTGTAGAGCTGTGCTTGATTGTGCAGGTTTTGTTTGTATGCCCGATTGGATGCAGGTGGATCTGTACGTCTCTGTACAGGTGTGTGTGTGCATGCATGCGTTTATGCGGACGGTTTTGTGTGTGTTTGTTTCTGTGATCCTCTGCAGTGGATGGCTTGGTCCCCAGTCCTGCTGCGACAGCCACCTGCTTGCTGTGACAGATTTGCAGTCCAAATGCTGGCGCACAGCTTGCGATCGTGCACATTTATGTGTGTGCTCGTGTTCTGTACAAGTAGCTGTTACTGACATTTTTAAATGGGCTCTTTTTTCCCTTTTATGTTAGATAGCTTAACATTTAGATAGGAATTTATAATTATTAGACGTGTCATTGTAGCCAAGCCTTTTATTTGCATAATGCTGTGATTTCACACTGTCTGTCCCTTTGGATGAGTTACGGAAGGAGCTAGTTTTTGGAGTGAATTTCGCGAGCGAAGCAATTTTACTGATATTTTGCACAGTTTCTCAGGAAATAAAACTCATTCTTAGAGTTCAGTAAAGTAGACCTGGTGAGTGCACCATTAGTGATATCCTCCTAGGAAAGTCTCTACATTACAATATGCAGTTAGCAGCTGCCAAGGTTGACTCCATAGACTTGACAAATGGTCAACCTTTTCCATCCCTTCAAAGGCATTCGAACAAGCATTTCAATATGAAAGCATCTCTTTTGTATTTGCTTAGTTTGTTCATAAGATCCTCGATGTTTGCTGTCCTGTGAGTGTCTCAACACTTGTATTGTATTGACGCCACAAAATTTCTGTATTGTAATATAATATTGTAGTATACTGTAGTGTAGTAGTTACCTGTCATGTTAATGCAGGATAATGCATTTTCTGTGCAGAAAGAAGAGCCAAAATGTCAGGAAAAAATACACTGCGTTCCCTAAATGCAGATATTCTGAGGTCTTTTTTTTTTTTTTTAAAGATCACAACGTACAATAGCCCAGGCATGAACCGCAGCAAAACTGTTGCTTCTGTTTGCTCCTGAGCCAATTGTCTTTCAGTGTCTGACATTGTGTTGTTTATTATTAACTCAGCCATTGGTAGCATTGCTAGATTTTAAAAAAAAGGGCTTAATTTGAACGAAAGATCGAAAATGAGATATCACACTCTAGCTAACTTGCTCAGCATGTGTAAATTAAAATCAAAATTGCTCCTAGGCTTTTCTAATGTTATTAGCTTCTGTGGCAAAAATTAGTTTTGAATAGAATGCCGAAACATTATTTGTAGCTTATTTCATTCCGCTAATTCATTCTGCTTCTGATACAAGTGGCATAATAAAATAATGAATTACATGATGTGATATTATTGTGAGGAGGCATGTTACAGGAAAAACATTTGTTTTTATCTGAAAACAAGTGAATTAGGGTAAAATACAGATTTCGAAATGTCCTGCGTTCCAAAGATGCAGCATTCCTTGGGCTAGCGCGTCCACTGGTAGTAGGCCTACTATCTGTTGATGCCTGTAGCTGATGCAGGCCCTGGACACCTGGCCCTGTGCACACACACAAGTGATCTAAGATGGGAGATTGCATTAGCATTCCACGGTTTCTTCTGAACAATACAGTACAGTTCAGAACAATAGTGTTTAAGTTTGAAACTCTTCTTAACTGAAGCAGAAAAATGTGATTTTGGAGGTGACTGAATGATGCATTGTGTTTTAGAGAAGACAGAACTTGACTATAAATTCATAAACTACTGTGAATTTATTTACAATTTATTTTGGCTTCAGCACACAAAATACTCAGTCAAACATACTTCATGCATGGCAGACCAGTAAATAATTTCAACATCATGTCCATTTTACACTAAATACGATCAACAAAAATTCCAGCAAAGTATTGTGAGAAGCTTGTGGAAGGCTACCCCACGCGTTCGATTCAAGTTAAGCAATTAAAAGACAATGCCATCAAATACTAACAAAGTGTATGTAAACTTTTGACCCACTGAAAATATGATATAGTACATAGTACACAAGTAACTTCATCAAGCAGTCAATCAAACAAAACTTCTGAATTTGCTGCTGCCCTGCCTCCACGGATTGTGATAGGGAAAGGTGTGGCAATAAAGTCTGTGTAGTTTGTTGTAATGTGTACAATGTCTTTCCTGTTGGCTTGTCTGATTGATCTAGAAAGACTCTAAGTACAGCTATGGACCTTACATTTAGAACAAAACTTATTGCAGATTTCTACATGAAACAGTTTTGCATCAAATGGTAATGGTAAATGGACTGCATTTATATAGCGCTTTTATCCAAAGCGCTTTACAATTGATGCCTCTCATTCGCCAGAGCAGTTAGGAGTTAGGGGTTAGGTGTCTTGCTCAAGGACACTTCGACATGCCCAGGGCGGGGTTTGAACCAGCAACCCTCCGACTGCCAGACAATCGGTCTTACCTCCTGAGCTATGTCGCCCCATCAGTCTCACTAGGGTTAATACGCACAACCTTTATTCTCAAATGAAAAATTAGAAATGGCTTTCATTTCACAAGACATAAAAATTACATGACATCTTCATTATATGATCATGTGAACCTCATTAGTAATTTATTAATGAAAGGTAGGTGTGTGTGTGTGTGTGTGTGATATATAGTGCAATGGTGAAAGTGGTAGTTTGACATGATAGTGTTCATATCGCCATAATGTTGAAAACATACGGTATGTTTTAAGAATTGTATTTGTCCAGTAATAGTGTAACTCAGATAAATGAATTCTACAGAGCGACCAGCCTTATAGTGTACGGTGCATTTACCTATAAACAAAGCAATGTACACTTATTATAAAAACAAACAAGATCATCAAGTTGTGTCTGGTGTCCTGTCCTATATTTACTATATTTTCCATCTCTTTGACCAAAGTAGGCCAACTTGCCATTAAATGCCTCCACAGCACATGTAAAAGGAAACATGGTCGCTTTAAACTCGGGCGGCTGAATGGAAAGAATCCCCTCAGATTTGAAGGCGGAGCTCTTTTGATATGTGTTGGCTTTTAAAAAAATGCTGCCGTAGACATTCAGTTGGACAACATCTTCATCCTTTCAAACATCTTAATCCCAAACATTTCATTTTGTAGAATACTCAAGTTGCTTATGATGTCTCGCTGTCATTTTTTATAATTTATAAGTTTGATGGTATACAACACTGTAATTAAAAAAAGAAAAATGTTATTTTGAAAAAAATATTATTTAAAAACAGAAAGCATTTCCATCAACAGAAATACAGAACATGCTTTAGTTAGCCATAGCAGGATTTATTACAATGGCATCATAGAAGGTCTATATTATACTGCCGTGTCCAAAAAGCATAAAAAACATCTAAAGCAAAGGACTTTATTAATGAAGGCTTTGCACCACATGATGTATAGTCATAAACATTCTCCATGCAGCTCTGCTATGCTTGAATAAAGCAGCTTGAATGGAATATTTTTTTTAAACAGACCCCGCGGTAACTTATCAAGAATTTATTGTATTCATAATGATGTTTATCTAATTTGATTTGTTTCTAATTATTTTAAATCATCATCATTTTTTTTTGTCAAATCCACTTTGATCCAAAGACCCACCTTTGTTGCAGTTGATGCTTGGGGCATATGTTCTCTGTTGATTCCAACCATGCAATATGTTGAATTTAAAAATGAAATCTTTCTATAAATGTCATCAATAATCTAGCATTGCATTTAAGTTTATTTATTCATACAGAATGGACGGGCAATGCCAAAAGAACTAATGGAGAACAATAATAATAATAATAATCATTTAAATTAGATTTTTTTAAATTATGACCAGTATATTAACATGCCAGTCCTTCTAGATTTAGTATTGGGTTAAATTGGACTTTTTTCTACATCCTACTACATTGGGTTAAATTGGACTTTTTTCTACATCCTACATTGGGTTAAATTGGACTTTTTTCTACATCCTACATTGGGTTAAATTGGACTTTTTTCTACATCCTACATTGGGTTAAATTGGACTTTTTTCTACATCCTACTTTGGGTTAAATTGGACTTTTTTCTACATCCTACATTAGGTTAAATTGGACTTTTTTCTCTGCAGTCAATGCCCCCTGTAAAACTCATGAGGGTGGCGTGACTGCCTGACTGAAAGTTGGACTATGGAAAGTAAGGGCTGATTGATTGATATTGTTGGGGGGCGAGTAGAGGGTGTGTGTAGAGGGGAGCGAATAAGGGCGCACATAATGCTGAACCCGGTGGACCAGCCAAGTGCAAGGTTGCAATATCGGACACGGTGACATACCGTGCAAATGCATAAATTACCTCCGTCAACTGCTGGGGACAAGCGTGTACAAGCACACAAAAAACCTGTCGGGATATTTAGAAAAGTCCCTTGCTACCGAGCTGCCATCGCTTCGATTGATTTGAATAATGTGATTGTAAGATTTCGGGTGAGGTCACCAAGTACTGTAGCTTTCTCTTCAGGACTGTAGGAATAACTGCTTATTTTGGTCACATTTTCAGAGGGTTGCTTGTTGAAGACTTTTTAATTTCACACTGTGTGATTGTAATTTAAAACCCTGCATTCATTTTATCAAAGACTGGGGTGGGGGTGGGGGGAGGGGGCAAGAGCACTGATGGTTAAAAAGTGAAAGAGCGTTATAATTAAAAGTCCATTGCGGATGAACGTTGCCGTCACTGAACTGTCGAGCCCGAGGTGCGGCCACCTGGGTAGATTGTGTTCATTCTGTGCACACCGCACAATGGAGCATCACTTTGTCTCACTGTTTCAGTGTAAGGGGGGGGGAGGGGGATGACGCCAGGTCTTTTACTCAGAATGAGCGTTTTTGTGAGCTTACGGACTGAAAGAAGGGGATAGCGAATAAAGGTGGTGAAAACACGTCTACGGGGAGCCGTGAAAGCGCGAAATAACTGCGTGCGCCAGTCCTGCTGCTTCGATGCCCGAGTCCAGCCTTCCCATCTCAGGCACCTCATAAAAATGATGGACCCCTCCTAACGGTCTCTTTCTCGTCCATGAGCTGCATTTAGCCTTCGTTCCGTCCTCCTCTCTCTCTTTCCTCTCTCTATCTCTCTTGAGTCACCCTGCCGCTCCCTCAGTTGTCTATTTGTGTTTTTTTTTTGGGTTGCCTTTGTTCCTTCCCATCTTTCCTGTCCAAATGCTACTTCTCTTTCTCCTATCTTTTCTTTCTCTCCTGCGGTTGTTTTATGGAGCTGTCTGCTTCCCTTTCGACCCTCTCATTCTCTGCTTGTCCTCCCTTTCTGCTTCTGGTTTTTCCAGTTGCTTCCACTGTACCTTCTTTCTCTCTGTTTTTCTTTCTCTTTCTAGGATTTGCTATAACTGTTCTGCGTACCTCTCCCTCTCTCAGGGCCCTCCTCCTCCTCTCTCACACTCGCTCTCTCTCTCTTTTTCGCAGTAACTTTGGCTGTAAGGCGGGGGGTGCGGCATAGCTGGAAATGAATTAAGTGAAAATTGCCTCATACTCCCAGCTAATTTGGTCCTCATGTTTAAACCATGCTATGAAATATTTACTGCTTTCATAAACATGAAATATTAATGGTGCTGAAGTTTTCATGTTTCACCTAAAAAAGCAGATCGGACTGAATACATGCCAGAGCTAACTGATTACAAAAGATGAGCATATGGCGTTGAGCATGATGGGTTCTTTGATTACATCTGGAGAACACGGGGGGGGGGGAGGGATCTAAGGGAAATTACATTCATCTGAGTAAGACTGTAAATGAGAATGTGTGTTCTACTGTAGATGTGTTTGATTGGGTATTGGGAAGAGTCCTTTAGGAAGTGCTGCTCCCTGTTGCTCGAGCTGGGTTGGTTCAGCAGTAAACGGCCCTGCGGCTTAATGGCCAGCAGTGAGAGGAGAGGATGGAGCCGGGGAGAGGGGAGAAGCCGCACGTTTCGCCCAAAAAGCGATGACATCGAGATCAATGGAAAAAAGGCATATGCTTGTCACCTTGGCAACGTCTCCTCCAATCGGCACGGACGGTTGATTTGGAAACGCACCGGGCTGAGCCGTGGCTTGGCTTGGCCGCACTGCCTGGCCCAGATGTAGCCTGGTTATACATTAGTCATCCTCAGGGGTTTTTTTAACATTTGGTTCCTTGTTGACCGATTTGCTGTTGGGATGCCGAAATTCTGCCCGTTCAGTCTGAGGCAAACGAAAGTGTTGAAAGGCTACTGACCCCGGGTCAGTTTTGTTTTCTGGTTTGCAGGCTAGCAGAACAAACTGACTTATCCTGTGGTTGGGGACCTGGGTTAACCCAGGGGTGGAAAACATCTGCCTGTCCTCTCCACTGCCTGTTGGAATAGAGAGATGGCGATTCAGTTAAATTCTATTTTATTTGTATGGTGAGTTTTACAGAGACCCAGTCACGGTTTCTTATAAATGCTTCACTGGAAAATGGAGAATAGGAAGATGGGAAAGTGCATGCCTGAACCTCCAAAAACCGAGTGGGCTAAAAAAGTCCCCAGTGCGAAGAACGAAAACACTCACACGGTGTCGAGAAAAATCTGGAGAGGAGCTGGGCTTTAGATGGGAGACCATCCTCTGCTGACTGGCCCACTGTCAGTAATGGAGATCGAGAGGGATGAGGTGAGAGGGACAGTCACAGCGAGAGAGAGATGGGATGTTAATGATTGATATGACCCTGACGTGGCTCCATCCTGGAGTCTAATTAAACTCTCTGCTGCAATGCTGATACCATGGCTGTCTTTCATCATGAAAAGCTTGTGCGTGTGTGTGTGTGTGTGTGTGTGTGTGTGTGTGTGTGTGTGCACGCGTGCTGCACTGTGTGTGTTCGTGTGCGTGTGTGTGTGTCTGTGTGTGTGTGTGTGTGCACGCGTGCTGCACTGTGTGCAGTCCATGGTGCATGCATGGGCTGCTCGTGTGTGTGCTCGTGTTTGTGTGTGTGTATTTGTATGTTTTTGTGTGTCTCTTAGTGTGTGTATATGTGCATAGTTGTACAGTAAAAGTGCATGTACAGTAATTGTATGTATGTTGCAGGCCTAATATTACTTTGAAGTCAAATAGATGTAAGCAATACTGTTCCATTGCTGTAGTCCTTAATGTATGGAAGATTAACTGGTGAGCAGTGGAGGGATTTGGCTATGCTCTGCTATAAGGCCAAAGATCAGTTATGAGCAGCAACATTGTGCATTGCAATGAGAAAAGTTGCTGCTGTGTGAACATCCAGTGCAGTTTGGAGGAGATTTTGAGGTCAAAGATAAATTCCCTGGGAATTCCTCAGAAGAGCACTTCGCTCTAATCAAGGTAGTCTCATGCCCCTACAGCTGTGAGGCGGATTATCTGTCTGACTCAGAGGGGAGGGGGGGGGTGATTAAAATGAAGGGGAGGCTGATGCGGATAGAGGCAAAAGCCTGCAATCAGTGAGCTAGGACAGCGTTGTGTTTTAGTGTAAAATCAAAGGAAAGTAAATGACAAGAAAGGCGGGGGGTGTGTGGGGATGGAGAGAGAGTTTGGTGTGGGGGGGGGGGGGGGTGTGGGCAATTCTCTCGGAGTCTCGGGATTAACGGGGGCGGAGGAGCGCCATCTGTGCTCGGCGTCGCGAGAGCGTGCATTTCCTTGACGAGCCGCCGGGCCCTGCCATGCCCCCCCATGCGTCGTCGCAGCCGTCGCTGCCGTCTCTACTGTTGTCCCTACCTGCCAATCCTGCCTCTGATCACCATAACTACTTCAGGTTAACTCGCCGATGACTGATCTGCCCTTTTTGTGTCCTGGCTTAAGCAAGAAACAAATGGATGGTGTTGAGAAACTGCAGGCTCCCGCTCTCAAAATCTAATTCAAATTCAAAAAGGCTTTTGACACGACCACGCGCAATCAACAATAACAACATCAACTACAGGACAGATACTTATGCGATAATATGAGAAGTATAATAGTAATATATTACAGAGAATAATAATAGTGATTTCATTCTTTTGTGTACTGCAGCTCATTGGCCCTCAGGCTGTTGGCCTGGGGACAGTGAACTGCTGTGTGTCCCTTTCCCAAATTACTGATATTTTCTCCCTTTCATCTAAACAAAGATAGTTTGGAACTACTTGCTGAAGATGTATGAAGATATACTCAGCCAATAATGTAATCTATTTTCAGGTACTGTAGTATTCTACATCCCCGTGTTAAAGACAGATAGCCTTTGATTTACTCTGATTTGCCGTTGGTCAGCAGTGCCGCTCTGAAGCTGGGGTGTCTTAGAGAATGAAACCAGCTGACTGAGGGGGCCCCTGTTTGAGTTTAGCTCTCGGGTAATGGGGATGTCTATTTTGTAAAATTTACATTGATTGGATAAAAAGCTCTGCAGGTTTTCTCTTTTTAATACATTCACCCCGAGGCACTGATTTTCAATCCAAGGTAATCATAATTTTAAGTGTGCTCTTAAACCACTGCCTATTTTCCAGGCCTACTTTGTAAGATCATAATTTGTCTTTTTTAAAATGAGCTGCCAGGGCCCGGTTCTTCCAGTATTGCTCTAACGGATACAGTTGCTGCTGTAGCCTCTGTGCTGTGGACAGAGGCAGCACCAGGTCATCATTTTAGAGAGACATTTAACTTCTGTGTTCTATGATGAGGCCACGGCCACAGATTTTCATCCCATTTTTTGAGATTTCTTCCCATTTGGAAGTTTTTTCTTGCTACCGTTTGAAGGTTTTCTCCCCACTGGGAATCTTTTTTTAACTTCACATGCTTTCTGTTTGGGGGTTCAGGCCTGGTGTTTGCTCTGTTCACTCTTTTTGCTCTGTCTCTTAAAAATAAAATTGAATTGAATTGAATTGAAAAAAATTGCAAGATTTTTCCAGTAAGCCATCAGTGTAAGTATTGAACAATGTTGAAATCAGCCCTGCCTGACCCTACACCCTTGAGTGAAGGAAGTATTCTGTTCTTTTGTCAATTTTCTCCATAGATTTTATAGAAATATAGAAATATTATGATGCCACACACTTTAGCCCACTTAAAATAAGGTGTGCATAGTATAAATGTAATTGGCAGTGTGTGTTCGGAAAGGAAAGCATGAATTCATTAGTGGAGCATATAGCAGAAAACCATCCCCATATTACTGCTCATACAGATGCCTCAATAGTTATTGGGACTGTAGATGTCTCCACTCTTCTGCACTGGGGACATAAGCATCCGATTCCGGAGTTCGGGAAAGCAGCCAACTTCCAGACCAAGGTTGACAATTTACGTAAGGTCTACAGCAGCACAGGAGGGATGTTCTGCAGCATATCTGTCCTGATTCTATCAGGGCCACCAGCTTTCCTGGCTTTGATGCTTTGGGGTGTATCTGACAATTATTACGGGGTAATTTGGGAATCGAGTGAGTGCTGGTTGTTTTGATAATTCTTTCTGGTGTTTACATTTTCTGTTCTTGTTCAAAGGAGAGGCCCACTGGTAGAGTTTCTTTATAAGGGAAGTGCTTTCCAAATGTCACTGTTTTCTTGGACTTGGGTTGCCTTTATTTTTAGATTGTTCCGTCTTTCACAGAACTTACTCTAGTTATTTTAGGATTTCCTTTGAGATCTAATGTATTCATTAATTTATGAACTATCATATTTATGATACTGTTAGGAGACCAAGCATAACCAACTCATCCCATTCTTGTTTAAAACTTGATTGTAAAACCTCAGTTTCGGTAAAGGTAAGCTCAGCACTTGCCCTGGTGTCCAGACACCAACATTTCCCTGTGCCTGGAAAGGGCTGATGTCTGTGTGAACATTTATTAAAAATTCATTGTTGTAATTGGGCGACTCCAAAGGTGAAGTGGCAGTATGCAACCCAAATGTACAGGTTATAGTCACAATAAATTGTGTCTTTATTGAGCTTCTGTAAAATGTCTGTTGGTCTTTATTTAATTTGTGTTACCTGGGATATTATCCCTCTCTCTCTCTCTCAAGCAGTCTAGAAGACAATAAGTGAGGGATCTTAAATCTTAAAGGGAATGTTTGCCTGTTTGCATCAGATGGTGCAGATGTGAAAGGAGACTCTTAATGGCTCCGCTACTGAATAAGGTGCTTTCAGGTGAGCGTTTAAAGAGTTTTTTTATGGAACCGGCTTCTCTGGCAGGACGTGTAGGCGAGGACAGCCCGACGTCCACTTTCCCCCCAGGCGTTATATTTATCGCCTCATGCTCTCACTGAGTGCTTGTCCAGGCTGCTGTTATCAGCAGGCCTCACAGGAAGTGACACGGGTGACGGGCGGGCTCTGTGACTGTGGAGACCTGCTCTGGCAGTATTCACAGCTGCCACACAGAGGTTAGGGCCACCTGACAGAAGCATGAATAACCGTTGCGTTGGTGCTATGTGGACATACGCTCTTATTTAAGCGTCTTCTTTCCCCCCCTCTTTCACCTCTCTTTTATCTCTTCCTGTCTTTACTTTTTTCATTCGCACCTCCTTTTTCTCTCCCTTTGTGTCTGTCTACCTCTTAAATTCGTATTTCGCCTATCTCTCCCTCTCTTTTGCCGCCGACTTCTCACTCTCTACCTCCTCGTTTTCACCGCCTTCCTCCATCCCTCATTCCCTCTCTCCCTGATTCCTTTTTCTGAAAGGAAGTAAATTAAATATAAAGAGAAAGAAAGACATTAGACTTTGAAAATGCATTTGCACACATGCCCATTGAATGGATAAACTGGCCATTCAGAGTTTACTTATCCATTAATCACAGGGAAGATATTACTGCACAATACTGCACTGAGATTGGGTGCAAATGACCTGCTTTTGCAATTGAATTTAGTGTTAGTTAATGTGTGTTTATATCTTATATTTACCTTTTGGCAAATAGAACAGAACCACTACACTTCCTTAATGGTTAACTGTCTACTTCACACCCCTCTCTCAGGTTCTCTTGACACCTTCCCCACTGTACACCTCACTTTCTCATTGTATTTTTCTTTTTTGTTGTTGTTTTAGATTCTCATTCATATTGCATTCTTATCATACAGCCATACATTGCACTTTTCAGTTCTGCCTTTGAATATGATTGCACGTTGTGTTGTGAAAAAGCTTCAGTGTGTTGTGCGTTCTTGTGCACAGCAGCCCTGAGACATTGAGAGTGGCAACTCGAGTAACTATGCGATTTCTGCATGTCAAGTTATGCTTTTTAAAAAGAGCTTCTTTGTGAACTCTGCCATGCATTGTCCACACAGAGTGCATGCCCATGAGTGTAGCAGGTCAGCAGTGAAGCGACGTTGCAGATGTATTGTCTGCGATGTAGAGAAAACTGTCCCTAATTTGAATTGTAAACGTGGAAAGCTTTCTTGAGAGGGCATCCGTTAGCTATTTTTCTTATTCTTAATTAGCCTGCGTGTCTGCTATGCATGAACGAGAAACCTCATAGCCTGCAAAACTGAACTTTTTTTGGTGCAGCAGGTTTCTAGGCCTTGTGGGCTTGGTTTGAGACAGATGGTTTTTAGGCCGGTGAAGTCCCCTCGACAGACCGAAACGCGGCTGGATAAATTGTGGCCTGTCAGCGCTCTGGTTGATTGACGTTTGTCCCCGCGCCGTTGTAGCGGTGAAGGAGCGAGGCAGCTAGACCGCGCGGCGACAGAACGGGGACGGTGTGTCAGCGTTTTGAGAGAAGGGAGGAAGTGATGCGACACTCGCTAGTTCTCCCGGACCCACGGTGCTCAACTCTGTCTTCTGTCCGCATGCTGGTGGCACTTACGCGTGTGCACGTGTAAATTACAGGCATGTACATGCACACGTGTTCTCGCATGGACGTTCGCTCATGCCTATATGGACACACATGCTCATGTGTATGTTCTTGCGCACCCACAAACACATGCCACTGGAGATAAACACACATGCACAGAGACGCATGCGTGTTGTAAATATAGTATAAGCACATGCACAGACATGTAGTCCACATAACTGTGTGCAGCCTTTCCAATTATCCTTTCAATGTTATTATTTGCCATGTCATCTCATTATGGTCACTTGTTTGCTTTTTATTGTCGCTTTATGAATTTATGAATGAGGGTTGTTCGTATGCGTTTCTTTTGGCTGCATTGGATGACTCCTGGTGTGCCAATGAAATTGAGTCCTTGAATTCTCTGGCCCGTCCCGTGTGCATTTGTAGAGGGAGGTAGCCTGCCGAACATACTGCAAGAAAGGCTGATGAATTGATGCCAACATGGCCACCTTCCGGAAGCTTCCCCCTGGGAATGGGAGGGAACAGTAGCCTATTGGATTCCCCGCCATTTAGCAAGGCTCATTAGATGGATCTCTCTATCAGAAATCTGTCAGCTGTATAATTGGCCCCTAGAAATAGCGAGCCGCTGGATATTGGCTGTTTGGTAGCTTTGCAAAGTCCACCAGCACAGTACACACCCATCATAACTTACTGGAGGACTATAGATCCCCATCTGAGCATGGGGCTAGATGCGTTGAAAGCATTGTAAAAGACCCGAACAGCTCTTTTGAAATGTGCGTGATGAATGGCCGTAGTTTAGGCCTGCGTATTTTATGATGGAGGAATGTTCCCTGGGCTAGCAGCTCACAGAGGGGAGTGCTGTGGTAAACGGCGCCACCGCAGGTTAAAGAGGAGTGTTTATGGCGTTGCAGGGTTGTTCAGACTGTGTGGGTGGACGCGGTGTTGCCGGGTCTTGAGGTGATGAAGCACCCCTGTGAATTACTGAGCTGTGCTTAAAAGTACTTCTCTTTCTTTCTTTTTTCTTCCTCCCTATTCCATTTCAGTCTCTACATTTCTCCCTCACGGTCTCTTTATTTCTTTCTCTCTCTGTCTCTCTCACTCTCGCCTTCCCTCTCTCTCTTATACTTCTTGTTTATTTTTGTTTCATATGCATTAGAAATCTTGCCGTCTTGTCCTGAGACATGCACTGATGGACAGACACAGACACACCTCCAGTCTGCCTGCATTACGCAATAATGCACACACACACACACACACACACACACCCTTGCATTGGCAGCTTCCCACCTCACTCCAGTCAGTCCATCACAGGGGCTTTCTCATAATCAGCCACTCTGAATAATTGAAGAGAGCACCGAGCAGCTCAATAATATATCAGCTGGATCGTATCACAGAAGGAACATGACCCCCATTGAAATAAAGGAGTATGTGGAGTCATACATTTTTAGCAGGAGTGGGGTAATAATGGAAAACAATTAACATTTTCAGAAACCCTAAGACATTAAAAATATCTTATAGAGTATTGGTCAAGAGCCTTGCCCTGTGGATGTTGGCTTGCGTGTTAAATAGTTAACACCAAACAATCTTTTGGCAGGGGGCAATTCAGTCAGTTCCATATCATTACTAAGAGCAAAATATATTTTCCACTGGGTTTTAAAAGAAGCCATCATTTCAGCATTTCTGAGCATTGCTAGAAGAGGACTTAACTGTTGGGGAGCATAAAAGCTAATGGATCAGGTATTCCCTCACCAGTGCAGAGATTGAGCTGGCACATACTGCACTAACCCCTCCGTAGGGTGGCAGGGGCTTTTTCCTTTTAAGGCCGTATCGCTGTAATTGTGACCTCATAATCGGTACTCTGTTTAACAGGTACCAAATTCAGAGTGATGTCCTCTGACCTTTGACCTCTGAGTGGGAGTTAGCATCCTGGCAGTACTTTATATAAAACCTGATTTGATTACCCAAGTAAAGAATTACTGAAATTCAGACTGGCCATTACACCAAAGTTCTTTTCTTGGGGGCAAAGTGAGATTGCATTAGCTTCTGAGTTATTTAAGGCACTCTAACTTTTTGATGGTTTTCAGTCCAGGAATATGTCTTCTTTATCCAGATTTCACTTCAGCCAATCTGTCACCATCCTTTTATTTAATTTCACTAAAGCATTTTGTAAGGTCAGACACTGCCAACTCAGTTTTTGGCCAGAAATGACCTATAAATCTGCATGTGTCATCAACATTGAAGTGGATACCTTTATTTCGTTATGTTACCCAGCGGTAACATACACACACTGAATAGCATTTGCCCCCTGATGCAACACCACATCAAGTGGCTGGAAGCAGCGATTACTAAGCATCATGAAAAATTAAACGGGAGCTTTGGGAAAGATACGCAAGCAACTCAATGGCCTTCTCGTGCTAATTTGTGTGTGCCTGGAGTCACTGAATCGAGGTGCTGCGATGTGTGCTGTTGAAAGCTGCAGAGAGAGAGCAAGCATAACCAAGAGCAGGCAAAAGACCAGAGCTAAATGGAGTCTGGTAACAAGGCATTCTCAATGTTGTGGCCTGAATGAAATCCAAATGGACGTTTTCCCAACGTGTTATTCCTAAGGAAGCGATAGAAAGTTGCTGAGCAGTAGTGTCTTAGAGATTGTAGAGTGGCACTATAGCGGAAGACAACCGACTTTTCTTTCAGTTAGTAATGAGAGGGCAAAGAGCTCACAGATAGGTAGAGGATACAGCCAAACTTTATTTAAAGTAGTGTGCTTTTTTGAAAGCCGCTATACATCAAATTCACCTTCTAGATTTTTAGTGAATGTGCTGGGTGCTAATTGCACCTGCTAACAAATGAGAAACACCAGGATATTTTTAGCATTGTTGTTCGATCCTGCAAAGGTTAATGGGCATGGTCTGTGGGGACAGATAGATGCATCCTCTGGCCTGAAGGCTTAAGAAATATTGTACATCTGTAGTTTGGGAACTTGATTGGTTTCTTGAAGACTGTATGCTTACTACTTAACCTGAGCCGCTTCAAGAAATGTCGAGCTCTGCAAATGGATATTGTGTGAAGCACTCTGGGACTGGGTAGTGACGTGTGCTAAGGAAATTTAATAGAACTTGTAACTCTTTTCTAAGCTGCGCAGGTTAATTGCACTATAATGAACAATCAGTACTGCACCTCCTTGCACCCGGTACATTCTGTACCCATAGAAGTCTCATCTTTTCCTGGACCAAACAAGATTGTGTCTGCATGATGTTGGAATTAGCTAATTTGGAAAGAACAGTATGTGGGTTTTGTAACTAGGTGTGCTATCAGAAATAATTATTAGCCGCCCAAAATGTAAACTGTTAGGTTCATTTGCGTGAAAAGTACACCACTGGATTTGTATACGGCGAAGGGTGGTAGAGCTTGTTTATTCAGTAGTTAAATGAGTAGATTACAGAACCTTTACAGGAAAAAAAGATGGAAAATATGAAATGGACAGTTGATAAAATAGAATTCTATATAGAGCAGTTGCAGCCTGGGCGGTCCGTTTTGGAATTTTGAAGACCCGTGTCTTCCGTAGAGTGGTTCTTGCAAGGCATGCTGGGAGCTTAGTTAGGGTTAATAATGCGCTAAACTTCAGTTGGGACCAAATGGAGGTTGTGGGAGATTGTCGTGGGTGTCTGGCAATCTGGGCTAATGACTGTTATGTTATATTTGAGTTCTGTTCTGTGTTTCAGCTTTAGCTCTCACGTGGCAGTAGGAAAACCGTGCTCACGTGTGTTTGCGTGGGCAGTCGCGTGCCCTTCTCAGACAGAACGCTGCCAGTATCGAAGCAGGACGGTGTGGGAATGGCTGCCATGAGGCTGCCTGTTCAGAAATAGCGCCGTTTTTTTCTCATGCGCATAAACACCCATTCGACTGTCTGCTTTGATTGTTATTGATTAAACCTGAAGGTTCCACTGGCATCAAAGACCATGCAGCATTTTAGCATAGCAAGCCCTGGGCCGTGAGTAAGTGCATGGGGACGCGCAGATATGTTTAACCCTGGGCCCGGAACACTTCTCTACTTGCGGCGCATCCGTGAATTAGCATCTAAATGCTGCCACCCACCCAAACCTGAAGGGCGGGTTTGCATTGTGCCACTCAAGGCCTGTCCAGCTGTGATATAAGTTTGACTATTCCCGTTCCTTTGATAAATCTGGTAATTAACTGGGTGATAAATATTGGGGCAGGAAGCGTCACAGCTGAGTTACCGTTTGTGACCGGTATGACTTGAGGGACTGGAAGCCTGTCCTTCCCCGAGCAGGCTCTGGGCTGTGTTTTCATAAATAGGAGCGCTTTCCCATGGGAAATTAGCGGGCCTGGCGGTGACAGGAGCTGCCGGTTGTTTATGCCGGGGTGATTCGGGGAAGCAGAGAGCTCCGACGGAGTCTGCCGAAGGTTCTGCAGTCGGTACTGCGGCGGGCTGGCGGTGGAGGGAGCGACCGGCAGCCGTTAGTTAAGAGCCGCCACCTCTGCCCTACCCTCTTCACTCCATTCCTGCCCCATCCTGCTCACCCACCCTCGCACACAACCCTCACACACTACCCGGTCCTCAGATGCATTGTGGGAACTGTTTGCGTGGCACGCTGGAATTGCATTATAAATGGTAATTGTTACATTCTTTCACTGTTGAACTTAACAACAGAGCTTATTATTTCCCAACCGTTGTGTCCTCTTTGTGGATGAAACATTTAAGCTGCCACCTCCAAAAAAGATTCTTTAAGCACACATGAACTAGCCTACATGACATTTTAGGAGTGTTTTGTCAGTGCAGCATGTTGGTGCCCCATGCTGACTCTATCGCACTGTGTTGCTAATCCTATTTAGAGGATGTGTTATTTTGTTCATTTAAGAGGATAATATTCAAAATGGTAGCCAGTCTACAAAGGTTGTGTGTATGAGTATGGTTTAAGTAGTGTTGATTTTAAATGGTATAACAGGGCTGTGTGTATGTGTATATACCTATATGTGTGTTTGTGTGTGTGTGTCTGTGAGTGAGAGATAGAGAGGGAGACAAGAATGAGAAAGGGGTAAAAAGACAGGGAGAGAAAAAGAAATAGGGAAGAGAAGGAATGAAAGATAAAAACAGCAGGGGACGAAGTACAGTGAGATCTGAGGATTAGCAACGTACGTGTGTGTGAATCTTAATATTGCCCATTTGTTGGCCAGTTAGAGCCTCTTGCACCCCCTCTGTATTCAGTATGGAAGACAGCGGAAAAAGTGTGGGTTCACACATTGGCATTCCTATAAATAACGTACGATTGCTGTCCAACATGCAGATTTATTATTCTCTGGGGGGTGGAGGGGGAGGGGGGGGGGTTGAAGTTGGGGGAACTGAAACTAAGGAGGGATTTTAGAACTATGATGCGTGTGGGAAACTGTTTCGTATTCAAATCAAGTCCTGCTGTTTGCCCTTTTAAAGGCCTTGAAATCAATAAAGCTGAACACTTTTTAAAAAGAGCAAAGCAGTACTTCTTTTGAAGTTGCAGCTTCTACAAAGAGAGGGACAGTGTGTGTGTGTGTGTGTTTGTGTGTGTTTTTATTTTGTGTTTGTGTGTGTGTATGTGTGTGTTAGTGTTTTGTGTGTGTATGTGCTTTGTGTCTGTTTGTGGTGTGTGTGTTTGTGTTTTGTGTGTGTGTGTGCGCGCGAGTGTGTGTGTGTGTTTTGTCTGTGTTTGTGTTTTGTGTGTGTGTGTGTGTGTGTCTGTGTGTGTGCGCGTTTGTGTTGTGTGTGTGTTTGTGTTTTGTGCTTTGTGTATGTTTGTGTTTCGTGCTTTGTGTGTATGCGTGGACAGAGAAATGGAGTCATGGTGTTGACTGCCTGAAGACATAACAGAGGCATTGTAGTGTGTGTCTGTGGGAGGCTTTGTGCTTTGTGAGGCTGGCATGTAAAAGAGATATTTGTCTGTTATGACCTTCACGGATAAACAGCCGCAGAAGCGAGTGCCTTGACCTGCCCTCCTTTTCTCTGTTCCCTGCAGTAGGAGAAGAACAAGCCGACAGTAGTGCTGCTCTGTTGCCTCCTCTCTGACCTGTCCCACCTGTCAGTCTTTCCTCACCCCCATGCCTTCTCAGCCATGATCCCACCCATCTCCACCCTTGTTCACACGCTTGGGTCCCCAACCCTGGTCCTGCAGGGCCTCAGGTCAGCTGGTTTTTGTTTTCACCTTTGAACCAGCAGCCAGTTTAGGCCGAAGAGCTCAGGTGAGGTGGGCTCATTGTCTACTCAGTTTCTTTAATTGATCAATTAAGTAATGAGTAATGACAAAAACCAGCTGACCAGATCCCCACAATCAAGGCTGTGTACTTCTGATCAGGATGCACCAACACACCGGGTCTCCTGCCCTCTGCTGGGTAACGTAAAGCTGCGGGAACATACATTTCCTGATACGGCTTAGCATTTTATTTTGTATTAGATGGTCCAGTTGTTGTTTTGGTATGACCTCGTATTGATTTGTTTGTTCTGTTAATTTGTTCTTGCTAACACCTTCAGGGTTGTGTGGGTTTATTTCCAAGTCAGTCTGACGTTGTTCTGCTTGATTTTGTAGTAACAGAACGCAATACTGGAACTCAGCTGTCAATCACAAAGCGTAGCTATAGTTACCGAGGGAGTGTTTGCTGTTTTTTTACAGAAACTAGGCAAACATCACTGCCAGAGAATGAAACTAGAGCATCATGTCATATTGTGTTATTAGGAAATAATGTATTGAGATAATGTATTGCGCTCTGACCCTTTGTTCGATGATACGCATTTCTGTCAAGAGCGTGCTCATTGGTTCATGAATAAGGCTGAGAATTCATAAATTCTTGGTTCCCTCGTGCATCGCTTCTGTGGCGCACTGATGGCTGTGGTCATGTGAGGACAGTGTGTGCCGACAGGATTTCTGAATGGATTTACTCGTGTATGCTGCCGCGTGTGTGTGCTCGTGTGCGTGTGTATATATATATGTGCATGGGTGCGTGCGTGCGTTCATTTGCGAAGGTCTCTGATTTCCTGTTTTGGCCTCATCCCATGTGGTTGAGTCTGTGAGGTAGGCCCTGTCCCCTGTGAGAGAGCTATTGTAGTCTGACTGACTGCAGGACACAATCGGGGTGCTGTGCACCCAAAGCCTCCCCCCGCCCCTGCTGCACACGGGGCAACAAGGCAGTACAGCTGGATAACAGGAAGAGACAGGTGCGAATGAGTGAAAACAGATGGAGGTCTGATCGGACAGGAGCTGAATGGTCGTGAAAGGAGAAAGAAACTCTCTCAGGAGGACGTGGGGGATGTGGTTTTGTTAGGTGCGGCAAATCAAGAGTCTTACAGGGGGGCATTGGAGGTGAGGGGCGGCAGGGTGGAGCCTGGAGTGAAGGGGAGGGATATGCATTTCAGGTTGGATCACTACACCAAAGCTCAACATGCATACTCAAATATCTACAATCATGGACCCTTTCTATCTTTGAAGAGTGATACTCCAGTCTTTACTGTTTAACTGTGGACAGCACATTTAGTCATTTGATTATTTACCTGGGACTGTGTTCAATATTTACCATGAATATCAATTTCATGTATTGTACCAGATTTATCCCATAGTTAATTGTCATCTTTGGATTACAGTAATGCTGTTACGGATTCTTATTGGTTGCATCTGTCATAGACCCCCTCTGTGTCTGTGTGCGTGTGTGTGTTCACTGACAGGATGGCTGGTACCATTTCCTTTTCCTGTCTAAACCGCATTTAATCATGATAAGTGAACGTGGGAGAGAGATGAGATGTGTTTTTCCATCAACCCTCTTCGGCAGTCCGTGGCACTGGGTTCACAAGCCGACGCTGCACATAAAGCGAAATGTAACAGCCTTCTAATCTGGTTCTCTGAACGAAGGCATCAATAGTCGATACTGACTGGGTCCAGTCTGCCCACGCGGTTGGTCTGATGCAGGGCAGGGTGGAGGAGAACGGACAGGCGGGGGGTTTCAGAGCTGTGGTGCACAGCAGTCCCTCAGTAATGCAGCGCACATGTTGGGGCTGTTTCTACACCCCCCCCCCCCCCCCTTATGTTGCAGCCTTGGTACCCAGTGTGTTATGCTCACCCCCCCAACCCCTTCCCTTATGTGTTTCTCTCTGCAGTGGGTGCTGGCTTTTGAAATCTTCATCCCCCTAGTTCTCTTCTTCATTCTGCTTGGCCTGCGGCAGAAGAAACCGGCCATCCCGGTGAAAGAAGGTAAGGAGGAGGGAGGGAGGGAGGGATGGAGGGAGGGGGGAGGGATGGATGGAGGGAGAGAGCCATAAACAAGGGCCCAGAAATGTCTGCCGTGTGACAAGGAAGTGGAATTGAATTGACTGCGTTGAATAAACTTTATTATTCCCCAGAAGAAAAATTCATATTCTCATCAATTGCTGATGTGCAGTAATGACGGGAATTCAATGAACTTGCAGGCGCAATACAGATCGCAAGATTTACAGGATGCTCGGACAATGTTGCTATAAGATGCACATCTTGGAGAAAAATAAGAATCGGCTAAATCAGATACCTTTTGGCAGCAGGACTGAATTGGCATCCCTACAAATGAGCCAAGTAGCTGCACTGAGCAACAAGTGCCCAGTCCAGCACTGGGAAACTGAACACTAAGGGAAGGCACTCTGCAGTGGGCCTCATGCTGCAGAAATTGCACATGAGAGAAGAGGAGAGGGTGGTCCATCAAGGGTTGGATGAGGAAGAGGTTTTCCAGTGCAGTTTGTCTTATGAGCATTGGCCCCTCTGCTTGCTCTTATTACTGCCCCCTGGTGGTGGAGATAGTCAGCCTGCTTCACGAGCCCTGTGAACAGTCTCAGGGCGATATTGGTTAAATAAAAAATATATATATTTTTTTTTACCTCCACCCTTCTTTGTAGTCAAAGACGACAACCTGAAACACTTTGAGAACATGCATCTCTGTAGTAGTGCGTGAGCTGTCTGTCTTGGCTGTCTCATAAATAACCATGGAACAAGGGATTTACCCACAATGCTGAGGGTGGGTGTAGCTTCTGTGCATCTGAGATTGCTATGCATCAAAGTATTCCATGTGATTTGTTGTTTTTATTTTAACTGCAAATTATGAAAATGATTATTTTGTTTATCTCTCCTTAAATGAGAAGATGAATGGTTGAAACGGGACACTATGTGATGGGTGTTTGTCTTGTCTGTGCCCCAAAAGTAACAAGGTGGAAAAGAATACCTTGCTCAGAAATTGTCGGCCTTCAACCAAATTTCCAGAGCCAGGAAGTGATGGCCAGCTATGCGATTTCTGCGTCTAAGTCAAAACATTTTTTCATGTCCCCATTAGCAGCTGTATTTAGACTTATTTATTTTAATTATGTTTTTTTTTCCTCATTTGTCCTTGTTCTTTGTTTTTCTTATTGTTTCAACTGTAAAAAAAAAAAAAAATCACTCCATCTTTTGTCTTTTTTGTCTTTTTTCTTCTGTTTTCTGTTCTCTCTTTTCCTGTTCTCTCTTCTCACCGCTCTTTTATTCTCTGCACGGTGCTTGTCCACTGCATGCTGGTCCAGTCTGTAAGTTTCGTATTCACTGTTGTTGTCGTAACGTGCTCTTACCACGGTGTTTTAATCTTCTAATTTGGTGCTGGGGTGTCTCGGTGTGTCGTTGCTTGTGTGGGTAATGAGGCCTCGGTCTGTGCACCTGTGACGTGTCTCTGTGCGTCTGTCCGCCCACGTTTGTGTTCCCGACTCATCAATCGGCTCACTCACATTAAGCGATTTAACCCAAGGGGGGCAGTCCCTCGGGTGTTCGCAGTCATCAGCTGATTGACCGCCGTTTTTCCGCGTCTCGACTAATGCTGGAGATCCTCAGGCTGACTGTCCGCACGCCCACGCGTAGGAAACGCCTTCGGTCACACCTGTGGGTCGGCAACAAAGCTCCCCGCTCACGCCAGCGCAGTGCGGTAACTAGCGCTGGTCAATTCACTCAGCTCTGGCGCTGATTGCCACTGCTTGAGAATCGCGACTGCCATTTTACATAAGATTACATTCAGGGCTAGTAACACTGATTGTGTACTAGCTTGTACTGCAGCTGTGTATTCACAGGTGTGACCACTGGCGATGTGGGTGTGTGTTAGCACAACTAGCACTGTTTCTGTTTAACCCTGGGCAGCCTACACCCCCCCCTCTTCCCTTCAAACCCACTGACTGACTGTCTGACTGACAGACTGACTGATCGGCTTTACTGGATCCCTCTCCCTCTTAACTATTGATTTGCTCTCTGGTGATCTAATGCTTTTGATCCCCCGGTTCTCTTGCGCTCGAGGGGGAAGCAGATGTCAGATTTGTGTGAACGTATGAACTTTGAAAATGCACTTAACATTAGTGGCCTCTGCGAAACGTACCTGTCAGACTGACGAGGCCGATGAGAAATGGGTCTGTGCGCCGCTCGTTCCAAGTCCAAAGAAGCCAGATCATTTCAGAAATGGATGTTCTTCTTGCTAATAATATTTTCGCTCCTGGGCATTCCATGTAGTTATTTGTGTTTCTTTTGGCAGGAATCCTGTGAAAAATAATTGATGTGCTGTAAACAAAGATAGCCACATGACTTGGAAAAGCCGTTTAGCGTAGTTATGTATACGAACTGTAACACGAGGGACTGGAGCAAGCGTTTATGTCAGCTAATTTCTGGACGGGTCCTGTTTAAACAAGATTTCCTTAGTGACAGCCAAAACTACAGAAACAAAGTCAGCCTTTGTATTTCTGAAATGCAGCTTTCAGAACACCTCGCAGAGCCGAGCTGAGAGAATGCTGCTCATTATGAAAAGGCTTGTTAAGTCATGAATGCATTACAGGGTCAATTAAGCAATCAAGAGGCTGTTTGGAAGGGAAGCTCAGGCTTCTGGACTGACCCTGTAATCAGTCAAACAGTAGCACTTCAGAAGGTATTGAGAGTTTTTCCTCATTTGGGATTCCTCGAGTGCATTTTCTATCTTCCATGAGGATCAGTTGTTTTCAGGTCCCATTGCCTTAAATTGCTTCCTTCTATTAGTCCCATTGTGATTTTAAATTACTCTTGTCGTTATCTGGATCGGTAGAAGTCAGCCATTATTAGTCGAAAAGCCTAAATTAATAATTCTGTCGAACCTCTGTAGGCTTCCTTTCTTGCTATCCTAAAACTTATTTTTGCTTTTATGATCAAAGTAAGGGACAGTATTTCATCAGAAGAATGTAACAGTAGTACCACATTATGAGGAACTTGAAGGCAGGTAATTAAAGATTACTGATGAAGTTTGTGTATCGATGAGTTAACCTGGTGAGGAAAAAAAGTATTATTTTTTCCCAAACAACATTCAGAGTGAGAAGGCTATTGTGAGGTTTAAATCACAGAGCAGAAGCCAACATTTGCTGTGCAGGAAGTAGAAACAAAGAGACAGGAAGTGTACCTCCAGCTTCTCCAGCTGAAGTATGAACACAAATTTTACTATAGACTAACCAGATAATCAGCTCTCAGATTACCTCTGTTTCTTTTTTGTTAATGACGGGATTATTTGGTTACAAAAGAGAGTTCTGGAGCTGTATTAATTTATGACAAAATTTCCAAAAGTTAATGTTTAGAATATGGATTTAAAAATGTTTAGAATATGTTCAGAACATGGAATTGAAAAATAAGAAGGTAATACCAGCACACTGCTGTTTTGCTTCCCCGTGATTGATATATTAAACTAAATCCGTGAGCAGTGACATTTCGACCAATTTGTTCTTGAAACCAGATTGGTCGAAACATTGTCACTGCTCACAGATTTAGATTTAGCTGAATATATCTCTTGGGAGCTTAACAGCAGTATGCTGGTGTTACTTATTTTTCATTATTCTTTTTATCTAGCGCCTGCGCTAAACCGCCTCTGTTATGATATATAAAATATATAATATAAAAGAATATAAAATTAACAATCTGGTTGCTCTATAGTAATATCTGTGGTAGAAACTCAAAGACAGGAAGGAAACAGCTGACATCTGTGACCCCTCTTTAGCCTCCTCCTTGATCTGTGATGGGTTTCCTCCCTCTTTTTCTCTCTTCTCTCTCTTTTTCTGGGTTTTCATTCACTCTTTCCCTTCGTCCTTTTAACCTCCTTGGGCCCCCTTACCTATTCATCTCTCTTTTCTGTGGGACACTTTCTCCTCTACTTTTTACCGCTCATCCTTTCTTTCCCCTCCTCCTCTCTGTCTCCGCTGCTGTGTCCTTTTCGCATCTCCCATGTACCCTTCTCTTTTGCTTCTCTCATTTGTTCGTATCCTCCCCGTTTCTTCCATCACCACCCTTTCTTCTTTTCTCCTTCCTTCTCTCTTCTGTTTCTCTGCCTCTAATTCTTCCTCTCCCCATTCTCTCTTCCTTTCTGCCCCCTCTCTTTCTGTGCTCTCTCCCCATCTCTCTCTATCTCTCTCTCTGCTCTCTCCACCCATCTCTCTCTGCTCCCTCCTCCTCTCTTTCACTCTTTCTCTCATTCTATCTTGCCCTCTTTCTCTCTTTCCCCACCACTTTCTCTGTTCCCTCCCCTGCTCCCTCTCCCCCCTCTCTCCCCCCTTCTCACTCTCTCTCTCCCTCTGTCTTCCATGCTCTCTCCCTGTATCTCTCCCTCTCTTGTCTCTCTCTCCCTCCCTCCCTCTCCCCCATCTCTCCCCCACCCGCTCTCTCCCTCTATCTCTCTCCAGCGTTCTACAGCTCAGCCCCCCTCACCTCAGCGGGGCTCATTCCCATCATGCAGTCGCTGTGTCCCGACGGGCAGCGGGACGAGTTTGGCTTCCTGCAGTACAAGAACTCAACGTGAGTCTGCGTCTCCGTCGCGCAGGGCGGTGTCGCCCACCTCTCCCTCTCCGCCAGTCGCTCCCGCTTCCTCAGAAAGATCTCAAAGTCTCCTGCGTGGTGCAGCCCAAAATAATTGTTTCACAGCTTTTATTGATTTGTTTTCAAGTAATTAGTCCCCCCGTTGTGGCGAGTTTGTTTTCCAGCTTTGTTAGGGATGCAGCTTTTGTTAGCAAGACCGGAGTCGTGTAAGAATTTTAGGACACGGACGCATGTAAGGTCACCCATTTCTCCTTTCTCTCCCTTCACTCTCCTGTCTCCTCTCAGAGTGACTCAGCTCCTGGAGCGAATCAGTGAGGTGGTAGAGCAGAACCATCTCTTCACCTCCGAGCGGCCGGGCCTGGGGGAGGAGCTGGAGTCCCTGCAGCGTCACCTGGAGAGTCTGAGCTCCGCCCCCGGACCGCTGGACACCCACTTTAACAGCAGCCTCGGTGTGTGCATCGACACCGGCCGTGACCATGCGCTGTGCGTGTGTGTGTGCTCGCGCGCATCAATACCGGCCACTACCTTATGCTTTGTGTGTGTGTGTGTGCACATCAACGCCAGCTACGACCGTACACTTTGTATGCGTGCGTGCCTCAACTCTAACCACAGTCACATACTGTGTGTGCGCATGTGTCTCAACACCATTCACTGTCAATGGGCATGTGTGCACTGCATGCAGGTTTCAAAAAATGACAGGCTCAAATAGAACCAATTGAGCTGCGTACTTATTTGTACAATAGATACTGTATGTCTTGCCTGCGTCACACACCCTCAGCTTCAGCTGGGCAGTTTAACACTGCCCACCTTATTGAATGCCGTGGGCCCCTAGGATACTTTCTCAGAATTGGAAAATACCAAGGACTTGACTGCAGTCTGCTGTAAGGCTTACTCATTTAGCTAATGTCAGGGGTGAAACCAATAGAAACGCTGTCTAAATGATTGACAGGTTGTGACATACTGCTCCTCTCTGCCTGGCTCTTTCTCTCTCACTCTGTTCCTCCGTTGCTCTCTGCCTCTGTTCGTCCCAGGTTTCACTGTTGGAAGCGTGCTGAAGAATCAATCAGTGTTTCAGCAGTTCCTGGTCAGGAACCTCTCTCTATCCAATGACACAGCCAGCCTCCTGCTCTCTTCTCCTGTCAATCTCAAAGAGGTACGTTCATCAGGTCCATTTGAAAACCTCTCTCTCCCACTGTTTTTCTGGCTCCCGCATGCTCAATGCCATCAGAAGTGTTGCTCATCACATCAATGGCAGACCCAAAGCAAAAACATTTTCTCAAAACCTGTGTGTAAAATGGCACCATTTTTCTCTGTATACCTCTCTACACGTGATTCCTTTGCTCTTTGTACTGAATTGTTGTCTTTCACTCACAAGTCCTGACCTAACTCAGTCATGTGTGCCAGTGTGCAGTCTGTCTCTTATTCACTTGCACAAATACAGTACACAAACTTACACACGTGCAGACACGTGCACTCAAGCAAGCGCTCATTCAAACAGTGAATCAGCAACTCGCTTGTGCATGCACCACTTATGCAAACTCATTCAAACACTGACATGCACACACACACGCGCACACACACACTCACTAATCACCTGCGGAATTCACTCACTCATACACAGTTACAAAGGTACACGCAAGCACAAACAATGGGTACACTCTCCCTGATCACCAGTTTAACTCACTCACTCACACGCTCAATAATCACCAATTTAACTCACTTGCTCCCTCACTCAAACTCGCTCAGTTTAGCAGTCTCACTCATTCACTGCATCACTCCCTATCTGAATGACGGATAGAGCCGCTCCCTCTAGGTAATAGCAGTTCCTTTTTTACCTCTGTTGAGTAAAAGACGCTAATAGGGGACCTGACAAATTTTCTCGGGCCTGATTTTGTTTTCCTGACACATTGTCTTCCTGTCTGCTTCTAATCATTCCTCCTCTCCTTCTCTTATTTTCCACTATTCAGCGCAGTGGAAAAATGTGTTATACGCCAGTGTACATACAAACACATACGCGTGCACACACACACACACACACACGCACACACACACTAAAGCAGTGTTCAGTGGCATGAGCCCTGCCCATGTGGAGAATGATCTGCATAACCTTATTTTATTTTTATTTATTTATTTTTTTTTTTACAACTTTGTGATGAAACACCACACATTGTGCACATTTGTACAATTCTATGATTTTGTGCAGTTAAAGTAGCTTTTCTGACAAAGTGTGCATTTTACCTGATGTCTATGCCTTGCTTGAATGACCTTTTTTTGGGCCAAGCTTTTATTCGGCTGAGATGTGCAGGTCTGGGAATGTTAGGGTTTCGACTTGCTACTTTAACCACAGAACACTCCGGTAATTTGACAACATGTTTGTATTCGCCCTCCTAAGAGTTCTGCAGTAATCCTCACTGTGTTTTTTCGGTGCCACACCACCATCTCTGCAGGTGTACAGCCTCATTTTTGGCTCCTATCCGGGGCTGGGAGGGAACACCGGGCAAGCCGGGGGGGCGCAGGACGGTTATGACCCCAGGGAGAAGATTCGGCACCTGGAGGTGAGATCTGTCACTGTGAGCCTGTTGTCTGTTAGACTGGCTTGAGCCTGAGCCAGAGTTGCACTCGTAGAGCTCGATTGCTTCATCGTTGCATCACCCAAAGCTGGAGGCGCAGACCGTGATGTCACACTGAATGCCGGCCCCAGTCCAGATCAAGGAAGCTGTCTGGATTGATAAACAAAGGCTGCATTTCTCCCAGAAATACTTCTGTTGAACTCTGATCATTCGCAGTGCAGTCATGTAGTCTAGATGGCCACACCTAATGGTTGCTTATACGCCAGTCAGCATTGTCCAGTGTGACAACGAAAACATGGAAAAACCACCCAGAACCTGAACTAAACAAGCTAGCCAGGTTCAAACTCTGAAAGTGAAAAGGCATAAATGGAAAGATAATTGGATATCTATGAAGCAGCGAGAATTATTCAGGGGCTGTGATTTGTTTTTACTAAGGTCTTGTTTATATTCATATTTGAATATAAACAAGTTTAGATTTCTGTGTTCAATAGATATAAGGTGATGTTTTTATACTTGATTTTTTGATGTGTTGTTTTTCACATTACGGGATTTTAAAGTTAATTTCTCCTAGTTTCTGTGCTCAGTGTTCCAACTGACCTGACTACCAGCCCGACAGCAGAGCATCACGCAACTCCAGCACCACTTATTATGGGATGTTATGTATAAGTGGAATGTTGTTGACAGAAGACTGATGCATACTTGAGCATTTACGTACAGATCTGATATTGGTGGAAACCATCCCAGAATCCCCCCAGACAGATTTAAATCAGATTTGGACAAATCTGCTCTATATCCGATTCTTATGCTTTTATCTCAATCCTCAAATGTGACACTTAGGAAATCCATTAAATGTTGCATAAAACGATGAGTGTAAACGGGCCCAAAGGAGAGTTGTTTTGAATGTTAAGAGTGGGCTGTGTCTTTATTTGTTATGCTGGAAACACACAAGGGAGAGCAAACAATTGGTTGACACAGAGATAGAGGTGACAGTGTAATAAGTGCTATTTCATGGTTGAAATAATTTTTTTGGTGATGATTAAATAGTGTATTAAGGATGATGGGAATATGTGGCTTACCAAGAAACAAAACAATCAAAACCAAAAAAGAGCACGGCTCTCTTCAGGAAAGGTGAGAAATGGGGACCAGTGTGTGTTCTCCGTGGGCTGCATCTGTGCGCATTGTCTGAATCTGCCCCCCTGCTGACTGTTGTCCAATCAGGAGCAGCTGCTGGGGGGCTGGCGCAGTCTGGAGGGGGGTCTGATACACAAGGCGCTGAAGGACCCAGCCAAAGGGGCTCACGGGCAGGCCCTGTTCAGACTCATGTCCCAGGCCCTGGGCCTCACCACTGGGGAGGGGGACCAGAGCTACGACCCCCAGGGACTGCACGAGATGGAGGTCTGTGTGTCTCTATGTTATTGTTCTCAGCTATGATTTTTTCCCTTTCCTCCCATTTTGGCAGGTCCAGTTGTATCGGTGGGCTTGTGTCCTCTCTGTCAGTCACATGCACCTGCTCCTGGTGCTTTGACTTGACCATCGGCGCTCAATCGATTTGATGTCAGTATTGAACGATGGCCAAGCGACTACCCGGCTAACCGAAAATCCTTTCTTTTTGGCTTATGCTACAGCCTTGCAGGCCTGCTGGCTACAATGGCTGTCACCTGTCAGGATTGCATACCTCAGTGTGGTGTGCTTTGTTACTTTTGAAACATTAACTTATTAGCAGGACCTGCTGCCTGGCATCCGCTGACTGTTTGCCGATGTGTCAGCCTAAATTTCTCATTAGCGTATTTGGCTTGCATTTGTACGTGTCAGCAAATCTCCGCCTTTTAGTTTCCCTTGCTGCGACTGCATTCAGGTTTTGAGGTTGTAGGTTCGCTGCGTTGGTAATCGATTCATGTTTACAGGGGATCCTGTTGACTGGTGCCATGCTGGAGTTGCTCACCTGTGGGGAAGGCGGGAACGCTGAGCTGAGCAACATCCTATTGGTGCCTGAGAAGCAGCAGTCGCTGCTGCAGGCCTATCGCAGTGCGGTTTGTGGCGGTGGGGAGGGGCAGCGGGCTGAGCGGTTTGGCGAGATGAGCCAAGAACTGAGAGACCAGATAGACACTCAGACCATCATTGAGAAGGTATGGACAAGGCTCTCTAAAAATGGGTCTTACATCACGCTGTTATTATTAATAAACTTTACGAAGCAGTTTATAATGTTGTCATAAGATAAGATACACTTGACACTTAAATTACGCAAAAGAGCTGTATAAACAAAGGTATGCACCGAATAGTATTCAACACAAGCGAGAAAGCAATAGTTTGTCATAAACCATGGGCAAAGTGCAAATGATTGGATGAAGATACAGTGAGAATTATATTTGTGTTGTGGGCAATTCATATGGGTATTGAGCAATGTTGGTGCTTTCACAATCTCTAACCGTTCTCTACCCCTGATCCCGTGTCTCTCTTTCTCCCTTGTTTTGCTCCTCCTCCACAGCTGCGTCTGGAGCAGGTCAACTCCTCGGTCCTGCCCCCCCAGTCCCACCTGGGCGCCCTGCTGAAGGACCTGGCCGACGTGGAGAGGCTGCTCCGGGACGTGGACCTGCTCTCGGGCCTAGCCCGCCTGCTGCCCAAAGGGGCCTGCGCCGGTCACCAGGCCCCGCCTCCCGCCAACGCCACCGCCCTGAGCCCCAACGCCACGACCTGGGGCCCCAACGCCACCGACGTCCCCGGCGGGGAGAGCGACGAGGGCCCGGCCGAGCCGGAAGGGGAGAACCCGCGCTCGCAGTTCTCGGCTTTCGTGCAGCTGTGGGCGGGGCTTCAGCCCATTCTGTGCGGCAACAACAGGTAACGGCCAATCGCGTCGCCGCAGCAGTTAATGTCTTCATTATTAACTGCGGCGGGTATTACTCTGAACTATTGGTAGTGTAAAGTATAGAGGAGACTGCAGTTACTGTGAAATGTAGCAGCATCCGTAGTTTTTAAGGAGCTGGGTTTGTAGCTCCTTAATAAATAAAACACTGAAGGCTCTCGCAGTGTTCTGCAGTATGTGGGGGGGTTGTGGTGGTGTGGAGCCATTACATTTATCAGCTAACAATGTGTAGCACCTGCTTTGGGTGAATCGGGTCAGCGTTTTTTGCTCCAGCGTGCCCACCGAATGTCAGCGGACATCGAGATGAAAGGGTTTACTTATTAAGCCAATTATGCTGGCGGCTGATTACAGTGGATGGCCGGATCAAGACGGCCAGATTGGGAGTATGGCCCGGGCAGCTCTTTGCAGTTTGGCGCCAGCTGTTAGTTCTTATTTTTGGGAGTCTGTGGCGGGTACATAGTCGAGTCGCGAGGGGATTGCAATTGGCAGGCCTCTTCAGAAAAAGGTGGACCTAGCTTGGTACTGCTCTGTTTTGGACATCATGGGCGGACCCTGTTTGGAGAAAGTGCTGTTTCTTATATCCCCAAGTAACTTTTATCTGTCCTCTACAACTTGAAAACTAATGGTCTGAAGCCTAAAAGCATCAAATGGTCTGCCCATATACTAATGTATCCTTTAGAGCAGTGCTTCTCAAATTTGTTCCTGGGGGACCCATGTGCATGGGGTTTTTGTTACAGCCAATCTCTTGCTCAGTTCAGGTTGTTGAACACATATTTTAGTTCTCCAATATTTTTTTCCTTAATTGTGTGAACTCAGTGTGTGTTTGGCTTGATTTTCATTTCCGAAGTAGTTTTCATTATCTCCAATAGAGGATTAGTTTTAGTTTTATTTACCTCTCTTTATGCAGTTGGTTGCTGTATAGCACAATGTGAATACGGGACTTTCAATATTCATGCCATGCACAATTACAGTATTTCTGACATGATGTGGCCTGAGAGGGTAAATAATCCCTCTAAATAATAATAATAAACATGAAGAGTATTTAAGAAAAATTACCGGCTTTTTTAAATTCTGGGATCGCAGTTGTGGTTGCTGTGAAAACCTGCATTCACAGGGGTCCCCCAGGACTGACATAGAGAACCACTGCTTTAGTGAATCTGCTTGAAATCTCTTTGAACACATGCATGAGCGACTCGTGTACAAGAAGGCAGATGCACTGGTGACCTCAATAACTGTAGATCAGTATCAGTTATCTGCACTCAAGTCTTTGAAAAAAATTGTTAATTTGTTCCACTGTTTCATGGAACTTAACGAATGATCACCTTTTTGATCTGGCTTTAGACTCATTCCACTGCGTTCTACCTCTGCCTCTTATCAAAGTGTGCTTACTGGGACTATTTTTTATTCATTTGTCAAAATTATTAATTTTATTAATCTGGTTGACTGTGATTAATATTGCAATTGAAAAAAGTATTGGCCTTGACAAGAGTAGATTGACTTAGTTTAGTACTTTAGTGACAGAAAGCAGTGTGTGTTTGTCCGAACTTCTTGAGCTTAGTAAAGGTGTACCGAAAGTTTTGGTATTGGGACCTCTTTACAGTCTTTTTTAGCAATAATTTGCCACTATTACATGAAAACTTTAATGTCAATTTACTGCATCAGCCAATGATACCTTCATCAATGCAGACAGAGCAAATATGTCCCAGGTAGTTGCTTTTCTTTGGGATGATTTTGGAATTCTATAAACCTGATTTGCAAACAATTAGTATTCAGGCAAAATCCTGCACTGTGCTGTTGGCAAAGGCTTAAATATGCTAAATTTACACAACCGACGGTACACTACTTAATAACATTGACTGTTTAAAGCATATGGCATTATGGGTTGACCTGTTACTAAATGTCTCTGTAAAAGAGACCAACTGTTGTCCCACAGTATTGTACAGGTCAGAGTAATGTTTGCTATGAATATAAGGAAAAGCTTGTACCCCAACTGCCATTGCCCATTCTTGACAATATGAAAATATTGTATTTCACAACTGCACTAATATTGAATTAAGAGCTTTGGACATCATTTACAATACTTTGTGTGGATTTACTGTTGGTTGTCACTTCCGAACAAATCATTGTCCATTGTACAAACAACTTCAATGACCATCCCTTCAAAATAAAAGGCAACTGTGTTGGTAGCATTTTCTTTCTAGGTGATACACTTCAATTACCTCATCTGTTTACCAGAGCTTCTCATTCCACGAATCACAAATTACTCCCTTAGAGACGCATACAAATCAACCCCTGCTTCAGGTACCAACAGGTTCTCCCGAGGCATTTAAATTTAAGGCTTCTACGAACTGGAAAGATTTACAAACTACTCCGAAATGTGTTAATTCACTTGGGGCATTTAGGTAATGCTGTTGTACCGTATCTTACGACAGACTGCTTTTAGTGGTGACTGATATGTAAAAAGGAGTCATTGACCGACATTCCGTAGGCGTTTTTAGTGGGGGCCTATGTGTGTTTGCCTGCTTGCTTTATTGTATTCATTTATCGTATTTATTTATTTCTGCTTTTCTTTATTTTCATTATTTTGTTTGTTGTATAAATGTATATTTCGTTAGGACCCCTTAGAAAGCAAGGCGGTACATTTCCAGGGATTCTTATCCCAAAATAAATAATAATAGTTTTGAGATATTTGTGCAAACTCATTGATCAATTTTGCAATCAGTGTGCAACTAATTGTGACACGTATAGACACTGACACTGAGTGTCAAAGACATCCCTGATATTTAAAAAGTTTGGGACCTTTTGTTGTATGTTTTACAGCAGTTTGCATGCTCTGTAGTTTTTATATTTTGGACCTTTCCATCTCCAATTTGGAATTGCCACTTGCGCCTCTGGAGTGGGCAGTTTTTGTGGAGGCAAGGAACTTTGGCAATTTTAAGCTCAGCCTACCCAGACATGACAAAGACAATAGTGTGTGATTGATATTCTATTGTTCGGGCTTGAATCTGTAATGTCTCAATTACACCGTTCAGGCTATGCTAATTGGAATGTGTATTTACTAAAGTAGCCACTGTTTTCATGTCGGTGTTACCTCTGTGTTTTCTCAGAATCATTGAGCCAGAGGCTCTGAAACAGGGCAACATGAGTTCTTTGGGCTTCACCAGCAAGGAGCAGCGGAACCTGGGCCTTCTGGTGCATCTGATGACTACAAATCCCAAGATCCTCTACTCTCCCATTGGCTCGGAAGTTGACAAGGTTATTCAGAAGGCAAGTGTGCTTTGCACAAATTGGCTCAGTTGCCGTATTACGCATAACTCCCTTTGAAAGGCGTAGCCGGGCAGTTGTTTATGTTGAGAAAGACACTGCACATTTATCTTTGGGCATGATGGGGCTGTGCCACATTTCCAATGTGTGGATGGTCCCCATGGTCTTTTATTGAATCCTGGCTGTGCCAGTGCTGGCTGTGGCCAGCAGCCCTGCAGGGCAGTGCTTAATTGGCTGTAGCATCACCCAAGGAGAGGTGGATTTATCACACACCAGTACCCCCCTCCAGCTGAATGGATGCCTGCAATCTGCCTGCGCAAGCTACATGCGAAGCCTGCTCCCCCGAAGCCATGAGAGTGTGAGCTCAGCCGGTGGACTGCGGGGTGAAGGAAACCGAGGCGGACAGCTGCGCGTTTTTCAGAGGAGAGCGGACGCCAGCCTGCACTCTCCCAAATTGATGGGAGAAGTTGCGGCTTTTGCGGCCAGTTTACAAAGATGATTGCCCACGGCGAAAATGAGGCCTTTATTATCATTATATTTTGTACTATTTCATAACGTTGTTTTTTTTTTCTCATGACAGAAATCCAATAGCGGAAGGAAAGTGGGGAAAAACAATTACACAGAAAGGGGGTGAAAGTGCTAGCTCGTGCACACGCGGGAGTCCGCAGCTATTTGTTTTTTAATAACTCAGATTATTAATCATGCATTTCAGCTGTCCTCTGGAAAGCTCTCTCTGAACAGATTAATTAATCAGATCCCCACATTGTCTGTTTACCTCCTGTCCCTATCTCCCTCAGCAGCCTCCCGTTCCGCTGCAGGAACCAGCACAAAATTACGTATCGATCCCCCCCACAGTCAGTCAGTTACGTCCAGCCGTGTATTGGCAATAGGTCACTGAGGCGCCAGACCGAATGTAGCGTGCGATAAGAGGGAGGGAAAACTGCCTGAATGTTAGAACAGTCAGCGTCAGGAATGGTTAGATAGAGCTCAGTCAGGTAGAGTTGGGTGTCATAGCCTTATAGGAGAAATTATTGGGTAGAGCACTGACAGTAGGCAAAGTTAGGTAGACCTGGGTCATAAGAATAAATGGTAATACAGAACTGTCAAAAACAAATGGTCAGGTATAGTTTGGGAAAAATAAGGAATAGCCACCCCGAGAACGGCCTGGAATGTAAAATGGTCGGTTAGCGATAGATGCGACCAGAATGATTATAAAGAATGGAGAGAGAGACCCAAGTAAGCTTGTTGCGAGTCGCCGTAGGGGAGAGTTCATTCTAGTGCAGGGCGAGGGATGTTAACAAGTTTCCTCACTGTGGGGATGGCAGACTCCTCACCAGGGTAACGCTTCGCCTCTCTGCTGCCCCCTGCAGGCCAACGAGACGTTTGCCTTTGTGGGGAATGTGACGCACTACGCCCGCGTGTGGCTCAACATTTCTGCCGAGCTTCGGGCGTTCCTGGAAGAGGGAAAGCTGCACAACCACATGGCATGGCTGCAGCAGGTAACGGGGTGGAGCGTACGAAATGGCCTCTACACTTCAATGCTAAATGTGTCAATTTACAACCAGACACGCTTATCCACATTTACTTACAACATAGGGAGATGAACACAGTACAAGTGAGAAAACAATATGAATACTGTAGTATGAAATGACACCAATCGATTTATATGTCATTTATCTAATTACATATGGTATTGAAGGCGGATGTGAATTCCATTCTAAAAGGGCAATGTCATAAACTTTGGAGAGCGAAGCAGTGAAGAAGTGGCTGAGTACCAGCGCCTGGGTTGATGGACCCCAGATAAACCCAAGTTTGAAGTGGCGAGTTTTCACTTGGCACACTTTCATACTTAAGTGTCTGAAATCCTCACCGCAGTGTTCCTCAAACCTGACCCACGGGACCTGCTGGGTTGCTTACATTTTAGCTGAGCTAATTAAGTTAATTAGGTTTGATTGAGCTTTCAATTGAATACTGACTAAATTTGCCCTCATTACAACAAGTTTCAGCTCGTAGGCCTTTGTTACAGATACGGGAAAATGAACAAAATCTTTTTGTTCTAACAGAGATGCAAGGAAATGCTGTACACTTGGCCGTGCTCCTGCAGTTTTCTCCTAGTGTGTGACCTCTGCGCATTTGACTTCCTGCAGTTGACATCTGATCTGCGCAGACACCCGGAGCTGCTGAATGCCTCTGACAGCGAGCTGATACGCAGTCTGTTGGAGGGGAACTTCACCCTGCCTAACGCTACCACTCTGCTTGAGCAGCTGGACACCATCGACAATGCCGCCTGCGGCTGGACGCACTTCATGTCCAAGGTCAGGCCAATAACCCCTGGGATTGGGGTGTGATGTGCTGCTGGGATATGTAGTCCTACTGGTTCAGTCATGTACAGCAGCTCAACAACAGACACTCATTTGAAGGCTTTAAGTTATGAGGCATGGATAGTCTCTCTCTCTCTCTTTTTCACTTACTCACATACACACACACACACACACACACACACACACACACACACACAGTATATATATTTTGCTGTCCTCTGTCTTGTTGGGTCACCACCCATCTGCTGGGAGTACAGTAGAGAAGTTTGGTTAGGGAGACATGTTGTCCTCTTCTTCCCAGGTCAGCGTGGACATCTTTAAGGGCTTCCCTGACGAGGAGAGCATTGTGAATTACACACTCAACCAGGCCTACCAAGACAATGTGTCTGTGTTTGCCAGTGAGTACCCCTCTTCTGATACCTGTATTTTATTTTCTTGGCCTAGCAGTCATCTCTATAAAGGGCAACTTGCATAGCTTCCGTTTTTAAACATCGATCTCACGCTGACAAAGGCTATATGCCAAAAAGCACAGCAATAAATGATTGCTTTCTTCCGTTCAACTACAAGTGTAGCTGGACTGCTGCTGACCCATTGTAGTTTAGCTTTGTGGGTTCAGAGCTCTCTATTTTTACACGTAGCCCATTTATACAGCCAAGAATTTTTATGGCACAATTTATCTTAAATGATAAGCGGTACGACACCCAGTATACATTACCATGGCTTTATCTTGAGTTACACTACCGCTGTGTAAAGAACTGTACTACTGTCCAAGCGCTGTAGTGGACACAGCGAGGGTGACTAGGCAGAATGGTGGAGCACCACAGTTAGCCTACAAACCGAGCAGATATTTTAAGGTCCGTTTCAAGGCATTAGCATCGCCACGTGCACGTGCGTGCGCAGGTTGTAACCATTTTCAAATAGTGCACGCAACTCCACTGCTGCTGCTTTTCTGAACACACAGCAGTATGGGCGGGTGCAATAATGGGATTTTTTTCCATTTTGACCAGATGGTTGAAGGGTATGTTACTATTCTGAAACTAGTCATACAGAGGGGGAGGTTATACTGTGGTCTGTTTCATAATCATCCTATCAGGCAATAGGGGGATGTTTTATTGCAATGCCGGAAACAGGTTGTGATATCACCCATTCAAATTATAATTTGTTTGAGGGCATGGATCAGTTTGCCTATGTATATGCTCCTTATATGTATATATCTTTTACTTCTGTCCTCTGTACCTGCATGTGTTGGAGATTCTAAAATACCACTGCTGTCCATATTGCAGTGCCAAGCTATGGATGGTCTGTTGTTGACCACACCCATTCATGAATATTCATAACCAAGCAGAACTTCATACTACAATACTAAAATACTTGCAGCATCAACAGTGCCTCTGGCAGAATTGTTGATGTTACACAGAATGAGTGGAAATTCTGTTTGGAAAATCTATGGCATTCTCCCCTCTCCGCCCCCAAGGTGTGATATTTCAGACCAACAAGGACGGCTCCCTGCCCCCCCACGTCCTCTACAAGATCAGACAGAACTCCAGCTTCACAGAGAAGACCAATGAGATCCGCCGGGCCTACTGGCGCCCCGGGCCCAACACTGGGGGGAAGTTCTACTTCCTGTATGGCTTTGTGTGGATCCAAGGTAGGGAGGGGAATGCTTTCACACACCATTCACCAAAATGCTCTGAATGTGCAGAAGTGCAAAGACGCGGCTTACTCAGTGCATATCCAAAAGCAAGTTCATATTTTATATTAAGTATAACTTCTTAAGGGCATTATAAAGCAAAAAGAATGAAGCCTTCATAAGCACGGCACAAATATTTTTATGAAGAATAATAAACATACACGGATTCAGCTTTATATTGAGGTACTAGGTGCAGAAAGGTAAATAGGAAAGTAAAAAATAACTCATACTCATAAAAATGCTCCCCTGCAAATCTAATGACATTTGGATTAACTGATAATTTTTTTGGGGTTGTTTGCTTTATAAAATAATAATGTCAAAGTTATGACGGAGCTATATATGCTATGTTTTATGCTATATGCTATGTATAAAGACCATATACAAGCTGCATTGAACATAAAGTGGGAACTAAAGGGGTTGTCTTGTGCATTTAATTACTTTCTCTGTGTTTCCGAAAATTGTGTACGGTTCGAAATGAGTGTCAACCATTGGGGAAAAAATTGAATTGAGCCCTTTCTTGTTAATCCATGCTACATAGTGATCTAGTTTTTCTAACACTGTGTTAATGTTCTCCTTCCTTTCTACTTACACAGTGGCTGGCAAGTAGCAAAAGCTTTATGAAATAAAATTGTCAGAAATACCAGAGATACTTTTCACTGCTTTGAAATGAACCACACCCCCCCCCACCTCCTCCTGTCAGCTTTTCGGACAGTGGTAAGGCCTTACATCTGCCTGCAACAAAGGGAGAGAGAGTTTCTCATTCCAGCTACATTTGCCAGAAAAAATAAAAAATTGAAAAGCTCTTCAGTAATCCAAGATACCTGGTATTGTGTTTTTAAAAAAGCGAGTTCCTGTTGGGGAGGGCTTTCCTTTCCTGAGTGTATTCCTTGGAAAGAGACGTGCGCTCCTCTGTAATTGCCAGCGCAAACTGTGGAGTAAGCAGTCGGTGGGAATAAGCGCCTTTCTCGTTAAACTCAGGAAAGCTAAGACAGGCTGCTTCTTGCCAAGGGGTCACATTATGCATTATGAGGTATATCTTTCTTCTTAATGAAGTCCTTTGCATTGCCGCTGGCGCTCTGCGCATTCACGGTAATTGCCCCGCGTGGCAGAGCGCCTTTCTGCCCTTGAGCTCTGCTCAGATCGGGGGAGGCAGACGGGATCCTAATCAAACTGTACCCCCACGGGCTGCGGGTCTCCGATATTAAACCCTCCGGCGCTGGGTTCTGAGGGTCGGTTCGGTTCACCTGTGCGAATGAATGAACGCGCGAACGAACGAACGAGCGAATGACGCCGACGTCTCCTTCCTCAGATATGATGGAGAGGGCCATCATCAACACGTTTGTGGGCCACGACGTGGTGGAGCCGGGAAACTACGTTCAGATGTTCCCCTACCCCTGTTACACGAGAGACGAGTAAGGCCCGGTTCCTATCTCATCTCATTTGCTCTTTCTTTACTTTTCCGTGCAAATATCGTGCTTTCTTGCAATCTCTCCTTCTTTCCCTCTCCCTCTCTCTGTCATTCACACTCTGTCTGTTTCACAGTTTGTTTCTCAGTCAATTTTATCTTATCGGTCATTATAATCTCTCGGTCTTTCCAAATCTGTCTTTCTTTTTTGGTCTCACAATCTCTCCCCATCTGTTTTCTTAGTTGCCTTATCTCCATTTTGCTTTCCCTGTCTTGATGTCGCTGGTATTTCTTGGTAGTGTCTGTGGCCGTCAATCTCTCCATCAACGGAACTGACATTCGACACACACCCTTCACTCACCTTATAATCTGTTTGACACCTTGGTTCAAGATGGCACCGGAGAGCATCTGTCACTATGGAGACGATGCACTTAGCTTGCTGCTTCCCGTTCCAAATAAAGAATTGCTGTTGCTGTTTGGCTGTTGAACCAGTGATATTCGAGCGATGGATCTCTAGGTCCAATGATTGAAGGAGAGTCTGCAGACGCTGCAGAGGTGGCCTGACTCCTGCTGACTCCAGTACCTGTGTCTGACCCCTCCTCAGCTTCCTGTTTGTCATAGAGCACATGATGCCGCTCTGTATGGTCATATCCTGGGTCTACTCTGTGGCCATGATGATTCAACACATTGTGGCCGAGAAGGAACACCGCCTCAAAGAGGTGGGTTTAGAGCCAGCCACAGCCCCACTGTGCGTGCGTGCGTGCGTGTGTGTGTGCGTGCGTGCGTGTTTGTTTGTTTGTTTGTGTGTGTGTGTGTGTGTGTGTGTGTGTGTGAGTGTGTATGCATGTGCGGTAGTTTATGTAGCAGAACTGTGTTGACAGCTGGTGGATATATTGGCCAGGTTAGCTTTTAAATATATTGTAAATGTATTATATATTATAATTTTGCCTTTCAGTCTTTTTTCCCCATCTGATCTCTTTACTGACTCTTTGTTGGGGTTATAAATGATGAACACTGCCCCCTGCTGTATAGTTAAAATGACTGTTGCAATTGTAAATAAATGAATTATGAATGGAACTAAAATTGCTTGAATTTCTCCTCACTGCATTTTTTGCATTCATTACTCTGATGGCAGTTTTGTGGTTAGCCTTTATCTATGAAAATATATTCAGGGTTTTTTGTTGTTGATATTATTTAATAATTTCTGCTTGTACTGTGTTTATTGCTTTTTTAATCATCTTTATGGAACAGGCATGTTTTATTACCTCCTAAGATGTGCTACGTTAGCTATAGATATCATTTTTATTGTACGTGTGTTGTGCATATTAACTGCATTTTTTTAGTAGCATTGTATGGCTTGTGTGCTGGAAATGAGAATATGAACCTTCTGAATGGGGATTGATATTTGTTCTGTTATATTCGATTCTCAGGTGATGAAGATGATGGGGCTGAACAACGCGGTCCACTGGGTGGCGTGGTTCATCACGGGGTTCGTCCAGCTGTCGATCTCTGTGACCGCGCTGACCGCCATCCTCAAGTACGGCAAGGTGCTGCTTCACAGCGACCCCTTCATCATCTGGCTCTTCCTCACAGTCTACGCCATCGCCACCATCATGTTCTGGTAACGGTCGCTCCTCTCCCCAGGCGGATGCCATAATGACCAAAGCGGTCTGATGTGCCCAATGGGCTGTTCCGGTTTTCAGTCCAGATAAAACTTCATGATCTGAAGTTGCTGACTTTGAAATGGCGAGGAACAGGAACGTATCGAATGTTCGTCTTCCTGATTTTTATCTCCGTTCATTTCCCCCTGTCGAAACCTCTCCTTGAACCTCTGCGGTCGCACTGACAGTGGGGGGGGAAAAAAATGTAAAAGTTTATCGCGGACGGCCGCGAAATGAAACGCGTCCGGAATTCTGGGCCACCGAGCCCTTTTTAAAGGTAACTTTAGAGCAAGTGGCAAAGAATACGTCAGCTGGTGTCTCCTGTGATCGATCGCGCTTGATCGTGTTCCTGAATGGAAACCCCTATCGCTTCCTTCCAGTTCTTGGTTTGTTAAAATCTTGGGAGGCAGGCTGGTGTGTGTGTGTGTCTGTGTGTCTCTGTGTGTGTGTGTGTGAGTATGTGTGTGTTGTGCTCTTTGGAACCCCAGCGTGACCTTGTTTACTGTGTGTCCCTCTCAGCTTCCTGGTGTCGGTGATCTACTCCAAGGCCAAGCTGGCCTCTGCCTGCGGGGGCATCATCTACTTCCTGAGCTACGTGCCCTACATGTACGTGGCCATCCGGGAGGAGGTGGCCCACGACAAGATCACCGCCTTTGAGAAGTGCATCGCGGTAAACCCCTCCCCCTTTCTTTGCTATGTTTGTGTGGGTATTCTCTGCTGTAGAGCACACTATTTGTTTGGGCCAATCAGAAGACGGGGCTGTATGCATTCGTTTGAATGTTTGAGTCACTGATAATGATGATAGCCGCACCTTTTTTTGGTCCATGAAGTGCTGTGCTTCAGTCACTAGTATTTTAACACTGGAGAGACTGGGCTTGTGTGTGTGCGTGTGTGCTGGTGCGCCTATGTGTGTGTGGATGTGAGCGTGTGTGTGTGTGAGTTTCTGTGTTTCCTAATTCATTTCTTCCTGTGTTTTACTATGACAAATTTTATGTGAGTCCATAATTTATCTAATGCTTAATACCAAGTCTCTGACCCTAATCTTCTCTGCTGCAGTCACTCATGTCTACCACCGCCTTTGGTCTGGGCTCCAAGTACTTTGCTCTCTATGAGGTGGCTGGAGTGGGCATCCAGTGGCGCACCATCAACCAGTCACCAGTAGAGGGCGACGATTTCAATCTGCTGCTGTCCATGGTGATGCTGATAATCGATGCCAGCGTTTATGGAGTGCTCACCTGGTACATCGAGGCAGTGCATCCAGGTGAGAGCAGCAGCCGTTGCACCTGCACAGAAACAAAGCACCGATGCTGATTCTCTGTGTTAAATATAATGCCTAACAGCTTTTGCATTGTCTGCAAAGTTCCCTCAGGCTGTACTGAAACCATAGTAAAATACTCTATTGTTTATTATATTGCCTTCCATTACACTTTGGATTGTTCCTTTTCTGGCCTTGCTGTTTCTAATAAAAATGAAAAACAGCTATGGTCTGCAACAGCTTGATAACTTTTGTCTCTGTCCGTTGCCCCCGCCCCCTCTTTCCCACCTGCGACAGGAATGTACGGTTTGCCTCGGCCCTGGTACTTCCCGCTGCAGAAATCCTATTGGCTGGGGAGTGGGCGCGTGGAGACGTGGGAGTGGCCCTGGGGCGGAGGGGCCAGGCTCAGCGTGATGGAGGAGGACCAGGCCTGCGCTATGGAGCACCGCCGTTCGGGTGTGTCCCTATTGCCTGGCAACTGTTTGCGTCCCGGTCGCTGCCTGCTCATGCGCTTCTTGTGAGGTCACCTCATAACGTGATGGCTACGCCTGTGCTGTTTCTGGAGTCACTGCATAACCTACCTGGTCGCTAGACCTGTGCTTCTCCTGGTTCAGTGTCTTACTGAAGTGCTGTTCATTTTACAAGCAGATCTGTCTTTTGCTCTAGCTTTGCAAAATGTTTTGCACTGGATTAAAACTTAAAAAAGCACACATAAGTGTGTATGTATTTGATGGCACACCTGGGGCCTGAATCACAGAGCAACAGAGTTTCAGTTATCACGAAAGTTGTTCTCTTTTGATTGGGCTAAATTGCCATGATGACTTATGCTGCATGACTAACCAGCTCGGAGCAGTTTTTGTTCACGTTGTGTTCTACCCGTAAAAAGACACCACCTCCTGACCAATCAGCTCACTGGAAAGTGGCATTTACATTCCAGGGGGATCTTGTTTATGGAAGCATAATTTGGTCATAATTTAAAATGCTAATTGGTAATTGTGTTTCATTTTCTTTCATGCAGGCGAAAATCATGACATAATTAAAATGCAAAAAGCCCAGTCTGTGTTTTTATTTTCAATTTAATGTGCACAGTTTCTGACTATTTCAAATTTAAACGCGAAGTGGATTTGACTTTTCGTTTTCCGTACATACATGTCACAACCTTGTCACAATTTGAATGCAAATATGAACCATCAAACCTTAACCTTTGAAATCACATATTGTTCTTGCACCGGCGTGATTGATGATAAAAATCAAATGATAATTCATTGCTTTGCAGGTTTGAAGGCCGACCAGCTTCTGACGGTACAAGGCTGACATAAATGAAAATGCATTGTAGTTCTCCCGTTTGCAATTGTTGAACGAAAATGAAACACAATTGTCGATTTGCATTTTAATTTGAAGCATGACCGGATTATGCTTCCATGCCCAATGACGTCGGTGCCCAGATGTAAACGTAAAATGATGTAAAATTAGTTTTAAGCAAGTTTTTTTTTTTGTAGGATGAGTTTTGGAGTAATTCGGTTTGTTCTCGTTTAGTGAGAGAAAACCTCACTCAGAAGCACAAAAAACATGTAGGCGAAAGGATCTGACAAAAAAGAAATTAATTCCCCATCCCTAAACAAGCTTATGAATCACAAACCTTCCAAACTCATCCTACTAAAAAATATTGCTTGTGTAAGGTAGTACGTGGCTCTTACTCTCTCCCTGATTCTGTACGGTTGGCTTGTTGTTTCGAACACCGGCCCTTTTATGTGAGTGCTTGAGTGGGAAATCCTGGGTTGAAAAAATATATATATATATGGACAAAGTGACTGTGATGTCACCCATGGACTTTCCATTGGCTTGTGAAAGGGGTTTTGAAACTGTGGAAGTGCGGATTTCGTTCTGCTCCATTGTACAAATTGATGCCAGAGATTGCGCGGTAGGGAAAACTGGGGACCCTTATATGGTCATGAAGCACAGCCAGGTGTGTGAGATGCCAGGTGCGTGAGATGCAGTGACGCAAACTGTCCCTGATTCGTCCACAAAATGTAAAAATATTGTCCACGTGACACTATAACTTAACAGATCGGCCCATGGGGAGACATTAGACGATCAAAAAACACTATTGCCATTACATTTTCTTGTGGGATAAAAAAAATTATTTACTTTGTATTTTGACCGTTTGTGTGCCATTGACTTAGATTGAAACGGGTGGCTCAAAGCTCTATTCTGGAGCCAACTGCACTGGTGCTAGAGAGCAACTTCTCTCAACAAGACCAGCTTTTGGCTGCTTGGGTTGACGGAGTGAGTTCATAACCACTGTCGTGATACCCATTATCCGTAAATCCGTAAATGGTTAGGATTTGTTGAGCCGGCTAACTTTGAATTTGCTTATCTAAGGACCCTGGTTTCCTCCTGCTTTGTAGTATGTATATTCCTGTTTTTTTTTTGTTTTTTTTGTCAGTGGTCAGTAGAGCGACTCCTCATCTCTGTCTCCCCCCAGAGGAGACGCGTGGCATTGAAGAGGAGCCCAGCCACCTGCCGTTAGTGGTGTGCATCGACAAGCTAACCAAGGTCTACAAGACCGGCAGCAAGCTGGCTCTGAACAAACTGAGCCTCAATCTGCACGAGAACCAGGTCGTCTCTTTCCTCGGACACAACGGCGCCGGGAAGACTACCACCATGTGAGTTTGTGTAAACGTATGTGTGTGCATGTGTGTGTGTGTGTGCATTTGTGTGTGTGTGTGTGTGTGCGTGTGTGTGTACTGTATGTGTGAATGAAATCAGAGAGCAACTGAAATATATTCGGGCCCTTATAATGCATTTCTAAATGTATGTTCTGTTAATGTGCTCTTATCAAATCATATTCTCGATAATGCTGTTTTTACTGTGCTTAGCCGTATTCTGTCAATCACTGATATGTTTGAGTGTATCGTAAAGACTGCTTTCTGCTTTCAGCTCCACCATTTTGGCTCATGAAGCCACAGTAGACAAGAGATACTGCCTCCCGGAATTCTTGATACCAGCACCCTATCATTTTTTATAATCAAGATACTCCCTTTTCGACGCTTTATCTCCCTCCCTCTGTCCTCAGGTCGATACTGACTGGCCTGTTCCCGCCCACCTCCGGCTCCGCCACCATTTATGGGCACGACATCCGCACGGAGATGGAGCGCATCCGGCAGAACCTGGGAATGTGCCCGCAGCACAACGTCCTGTTCGACAAGCTGACCGTGGAGGAGCACCTGTGGTTCTACTCGCGGCTCAAGGGCATGGCCGAAGACGACATCCGCAAGGAGATGGACAAGTACGGCGCGCGCCGCCGCGCCCTGTGGCCGACGTGCTCCTGCGTCCTGTGGGTTTAGCCCAGAATGAGCGCAGTTGTTTCTGCACTGCTTGTTCTGTGTACTTAGTGGATATTCAGCTCCATTTGCCTAACATCAGACATTATTACGCCCAGGCCAGTGAAAGCATCTGCAGCTGGAACAGCGAAGCAGACTTCACTGGTTCAGATGGGCTTCTCTAGATAGACTGGAGGAATTCAGAGTTGAATATCTGGTTGCTATATAGAATGTCTGTGATGTATAATATATACTTTTTATTTAATTTTTACGACTCAGTTCAAGTTGCGCTGGTCTGGGTTATCTGACCACCAGTGTGTAAATGAACAAGTTGCAGTCAAAAACAGTGTGACTGAATAAATTAAAGGAAAATAAACTAATGAAATGGGTCTGCGTATGGTGTGCGGCTTGTTGCCAGGATGATCGAGGACCTGGAGCTGTCCAACAAGCGCCACTGCCTGGTGCAGACCCTGTCCGGGGGGATGAAGAGGAAGCTGTCGGTGGCCATCGCTTTCGTGGGGGGGTCCCGCGCAGTCATCCTGGACGAGCCCACGGCCGGGGTCGACCCCTACGCCCGCCGGGCCATCTGGGACCTCATCCTCAAATACAAACAAGGTGAGGTTGGGGGCGAGTGAGTGGGGGGTATCGCCTTCTCTAAATACAGAGGCGGATCAGGAAAGATCATTCCCCGCTAGTTCTGTGTGTACCTGTGTGTGCACAGTGTATGGACAGAACCAGTGAACCAAGCAAACTAAACAAACGTTTTGTTCAGTTTCCTAGGATTTTATCTTCACCTTGACTTTGGAAAAAGTTATTTTCCCATTCAAGCCCACACCTCTCATAGCGTTGCACAGTCAGAGAGAAACACAGTGAACTGCTACACAAGCGTTTGCAAACTTTTCGTGAAATTACGGTGCGGAGGATCTGTTTCTTCCACCAGTGAATTATTCTGCCATTGCTCTGCAAACCCAGGTCCTCTCTGAGGAAAAATGGGCAGTTTTTGTGCGTCTTGCAGGACCTGTAACCCAGAATGCATCTCCCTCTCGCTCTCCTTCTGTCTCTCTCTCTCCCTCCCTCTCCCTCTCTTTCCCTCTGTGTCTCTCTCTCTTTCCATCTCTCTCTTGTTCTCTCTTTCTGTGTCTCCCTCCCTCTCGCTCTCCTTCTGTCTCTCTCCCTCCCTCTCCCTCTCTCTCTCTCTCTGTGTCTCTCTCTCTCTTTCCATCTCTCTCTCTCTCTTGTTCTCTCTTTCTGTGTCTTGCTCCCCCTGTCCCTCCCTCCCCTCCTCGGTGTGCAGGCCGCACCATCCTGTTGTCCACGCACCACATGGACGAGGCGGACCTCCTGGGCGACCGCATCGCCGTCATCTCCCACGGCAAGCTCAAGTGCTGCGGCTCGCCGCTCTTCCTCAAGTCCACCTACGGCGACGGCTACAAGCTCACGCTGGTCAAGAAGCAGAGCGACTCCCACGGCAACGGTCAGTGCGGCCCCGGCGCCCCCGCTCCGGGCCCTGCTCCGCTCCCCTCTGACCGCTCTGCGCGTTATCCGCCCCTCGATCTCGCTTCCACACCGTTCCCCAACACCGATACGCTCAGCCGCTTACCCTCAGAAGCTTTTTATCAGCTGCTGCGAATTTGTCTCCATGTCTGTCCTCTATTTCTACTATCACCCGACTCTTCCTCTCTCTCTCTCTTCCTCCCTCCCTCCTCTCCTCTCCCCTCTCTAGCCATTTCTCAGAAGTTGCACAAAGCTGAGTACCCTCTTGCATCCTGATTGTGTAGCCATTATAACATGCATTTTTTAATTTTTTGTATTTGCTGTCTACAAACTTAGCACTAACCCTTGCAGTAAATTTTCTATTAACAGTGCTGTAACAAATAGCTGACGGAGAACTACATGTTAAACGAAATTGAGTCTGTGTTTTCTTGTATAATTTTGTTTTGGTCGGTTTTGTTGTTTTGTTTTAACGTTTTATATTTAGTATGAGTGTAATTTCCCTCTTTTTCTCGATTATATAAAAGTTTCCTTTTTTGAAGTTTAAAATAAAGTGAAGCTCTCTCTCTTTTTGTTTCAGACCCGGGCAGCCAGCCCCCCCCCTCGGTGTCCCCGTCCTCGCCCCCGGCCCCGCCCTCCTCCCTGTCGCCCTGCTCTGAGGCCCACGTCACCCAGTTCATCCGGCAGTACGTGGCCTCCTGCATGCTGGTGTCCGACACCAACACCGAGCTGTCCTACGTGCTGCCCTCCGAGGCGGTGAAGAAGGGCTGCTTCGAAAGGCTCTTCCAGGTGCGGGGGGGAGGGGGGGGGACACGAAAAAAATGGTGGGACAGAATGGGAGAGAAACTAAAAGAGATTCTGGTTTCATGGAAATTACAGGTATTTTTTAAGAGGGCAACAGTTGAGCAAGGGGAAAGGTGAAAGGTGGCTAGAGGGAAGGAAATTAAGATGGCGATGGTAAGTTTGTGGACTGAGGTACGGGCCTTAGGATGGAAGATGAGACAATGTGGGTGTGGCCAGGAACGGCTGGGTGAGTAGAGATAGGACAGAACATGGAGGGCGGAGACCGAGAAGTAGCAGAACTCTATATGAAACCGTTATACTGGAACGATCTCTGCTGTGTTCTACAGCTACCATGTGGTGGTCAATCCACAGTCGTCATCTCTGTGTTTGTATCTCAGGCCCTGGAGCGGAACCTGGACAGTCTGGCCCTCACCAGCTTTGGGGTGATGGACACCACGCTGGAGGAGGTCTTCCTCAAAGTGTCCGAGGAGGACCAGTCTCTGGAGAACAGCGATGCTGGTGAGGGGAGGGAGGAGGCAGACCAATGCACAGTGAAATGTCCGGTGTTAAATTAGCTCAGCTAGGGTATTTTACTCTCATAGTAAACATTAAATCCTTAGTGAATTCATATAGACTCTGTTGGAGTGGATTTAACATAGGTCATTTCACTGGGATGCCCCCAGAGAAATTATTACACATTGCACAAGAGCTCTGTATAGATCGGAAGCTCTGCCAGCTGTTTCAGGGAAGTTTCTGGAAGGACAAGGGAGCCAACTCGTTGTGAGTCCAGGGGTAATTTATGTAGCGCTGTAGAGGTACAAGTGTAACAATAAAATGTAGTCATGAAGCATTTTTAACTTGAGATTGCCTGTAATTTATTAGGTGCTTAATGAGCTGTCAAAAGATGAAAAGCCTGTATGTTCTGGAGGAAAAAAACATTTATTAATTGTATCATGATAGATAGTAGTGAGAGAGGTTTTTGTCTTGATGTGGCTGTAATGTTTGTTTGGTTTTTCTGTCCCTAATACACATGGCCCTTCCACGCCTGTCCTGCTATTACGGCTATCATCTTCAATCAAACAGTTTCCACTGTTCCAAGCTACTTTTTCTCATATGGTTTGCCAAACTCCATTTAGGAATCTAAGGCAGACAGTGATATGTTGGTAGAAGAGATCTTAATGTGCCCACTTTTTTCTGTTTTTCTTTTTTCTTTTGCTGGGATCTGACCAGCAGTCTTTTTTTTGTTTTTTTTGGCAGACTGGCTCAGTTTTTTGGTTTCAGTCTCGCCAGCCAATTGTAGTTCGTTCGTGATGAAACGATCACCCCTCGTCTTTCACGGGACAGGAAAGTGTTCGTGTTTACCAAACTCTCGGCCGGTCGCCAGCAGCTTCGACCGAGTTTGGCGTGTTTGTGGCTTGCCGTGCCCTGTCACTCACGGGTGTAACACTTTCCCCCCTGAAGACATGAAAGATTCGCCTGGTTCCTCCGTGGGGAAGCCCGCTTCCTGTCCGGCGGGGACGCAGTGCGAGGCGCAGCCACAAGGGGGTGTGATGAGACCGGAGGTGGAGCTCAGTAACCTGGTCATGTGCTCCCGGCTCAGCCAGAGCCAGGGGTCCCTGCGCTCCGGCTCCTCTCTTGGCTCCGTACGGGGGGATGAGGGGGGGCTCTACGCTGACTTCTACGGAGACTACTGCCCCCTCTTCGACAACGGCCAGGACCCCGACTCAGCCAGCCTGCAGGGTGAGAATTGGAGGGGGGTGGAAACTTTAGGACTGATCTTTGCTGATCTCACTGTGAGAGACAGATAGCATGCGGGTCATTAGCTCTATGAGTGACTACGAGAAAGGCATGGGATAGACCAGGGCAGCCAACCCTGTTCCTGGAGATCTACCATCCTGTAGGTTTTCATTTCAGCCCTGATTTGGCACACCTGGTTTTACTAATTAGCAGCTCAAGAAGATCTCTAGCTGTTGAATGAGAGTTGGAATAAAAAACCTGCAGGAGGGTAGATCTCCAGGACCAGGGTTTGGCATTCTGGTGAGATAACACAGGGTTTGGACCTCCTTTAAGAGAATGTCTTTTATCACAGTGTGTGAGATGGACAAATGATTGTAATTCCAATGAATAAGATGGAATGTGAACGCACTTTGACCACCCTCCCCCCCCCCAGCTGATACCGAGGACCCCTCTCCGGACACGGTTGTGTTGGAGGGCCAGGGCAGCTTTGAGCTGGAGGGCTGGTGGCTCCGCCTACGGCAGTTCCACGGCCTCATCGTCAAGAGGTTCCACTGCGCCAAGAGGAACACCAAGGGCCTGTTCTCCCAGATCCTGCTGCCCGCCTTCTTCGTTTGCGTCGCCATGACCGTCGCCCTTTCCGTGCCCGAGATCGGTGAGAGACCATGGGAACTCTCAGTTCCTATCCTTTTTGAAAAGAAAGGCGCCGTCTGTTTGCGTGTGGAAGGTGGAGTTCAGCTTCAGTGACTTCCGCTTTTCCCCTCCACAGGAGACTTGCCGCCCCTGATCCTGTCCCCCTCCCAGTACCATAACTACACCCAACCCCGAGGAAACTTCATCCCCTACGCCAACGAGGACCGGGCGCAGTACAGGTCAGACGGCAGGGCACGCCTCTCGCACGGTCGCACAGACAGCTTTCACACGCTCTTACAGTCACGTGGTCACACAGACAGAGTTACACAATGGCAACGTGACACAGTTGCATCGTTCGCAGAAATGCAGACAAAGGGAGTCGTTTATTAGAATTCTGAACACTCACCGTAGTTCTGAATTCAGGCATTGCATTTCTAAACACAGTGAAAAACGCTTCTGTTCGCGCCATAGCGCGATCCTCAGTATTCTAATCAGCGAGCACGCGTTCTCTACGGTCCGAAATCTAAACCGTTTTTACTCTTGTTTACAGTATGTGCAGTACTTCTAAATCGTTCGAAAACAACACTGACCATTCTATAACACAGTCGTTGTCATTATAAACAGCTCCCACTTATCTAAACAGAGGCCTGTTCGTTCAAAGTGGTGGTTAGTATTCTAAATGCAGTCATTGTGCTTCTAAACCGTTCTTACAATTCCAGACACATTCTTCACTATTGTAAACAGTCCCCATTGTAAACAGTTCTTACTAATTCAAACACAGACTTCACTGTTGTAAACACAGTCCTCATTGTGAACAGTTACTACTGCTGCAAACAGTCTTTACCAATGTAAACAAAGTCCTCTTCGTTTTAAACAGTTCTTTTTACCTTTCTAAACATAGTCCACATGATTCTAAACAGTTTTTTACTATTTCGAACACAGCTTTCCCTAGTGTAAACAGTTTTCACTAGCCTAAACCGTTTTTATTCTTCTGAACACTGTCTTCATGATGGTAAATGCAGTCCTTTTCATTGTAAACAGTACTGATCCTTCTGAACACAGTTCTTCGCTGCAAAACAGTTTGAATTAACAACTGTATCAGTCTTGTAATGAGACGTAAAATCTTATTTTTTTCTCTCCACTAGAAAATATTACCTTGTTTTAGGTTACTTTTTGGTTGTCAAGGGAAATTGTCTTACCCCTTAGGCAAATCTTGAAACAAGTAAAACTCTCACCTCATTGGCAAATATTTTTGTCATATTTAGCAAAAATGCAATAGAAATGTGTAAGTCTAAATACAAGCCAAATATAAGACTAAAATACTTTAGTCTTATATTTGATTAACTTATTCTTTGGTTTTTGCCGCGTCAGCATGTTTTTCAGTGATCTGAGGTGCTCCCTCAGGTCACTCTGTCCGTTGACCCGCAACCGCCTGCCTCCCCCTCGACAGGAGCAAGCTGTCCCCGGACGCCAGCCCCCAGAAGATCGTCAACACCCTGCGCCTGCCCTCGGGCGTGGGCGCCACCTGCGTCCTGAAGACGCCCTTCAACAGCACGCTGGACCAGCTGGCCCAGACCCTCAACCCCAGCGCCAACGACTCCAAGACGCTGGCCGCCCGCTACTTCGACTCCATGTGCCTGGACTCCTTCACCCAGGGCGTGCCCCTGTCCAACTTCGTGCCCCCTCCCCCCTCGCCGGCCCCCTCCGACGACCCCGACCCGGGGTTCGAGGACGGGACGTGGAACTACACCGCCGGCCCCTCCACCACCGTGCGGGGTGAGTCCCGGCTCTCACGTCAGTCCGGTAGAGTGGATCTCATCTGCTCTTCAGGTGTCGATATGCATAATGGCTATTGCCATTTTTCATTCTTTTTTTTATTTATTCAGCATCATTTTTTATGCATCATCCATTTTCACAGCTTGATATCCCATGAAGGATTTCAGGTTAAGAATTTTAAACAATAGCCTTTTTCCTTATGCTTACAAGCCCAGTTCTGTTTTGCCCTTTGAATTTAAAAATAAGAAAATATAAATCCATTAATCTAAAATGAAAGCAATTATTCCTCAGAAATAACAACAGGAGTCTCAGCTGTGTGGTGCTCTAAATTATTCATTTTCTCAGTGGATTTTGTTTCTGGGGAGCTTCTGTTGATGCATTTTGAGTTTCACTGTAGATATTCAGGTAGCTATTTGCTTTAGGATAAAGGAGCAGTGGCCCATCTGTATTGAACCTGCAGTTATCGTGAAAATAAGCAGCACCCACTTTGGAGGAGATTGCTTGCTTGCCTGCCGAGTCATCGGAGGAGGTTGATGAGACAGGCCTACGAATACAAGTGGTTTAAAGTTGAAAATTTTAGGAGCACACTAATGCACCTCTGTTAGCAGATCCAAAATTATTTTTCCACTTAGCGCACATCAATTTTCATGAGCGGAAGCTTCTAAAATGGTATGACTCACTGCGGTGCCCTAGTTTTTGGTTGAGGCTCTGATCGATTGGGGAGACTGCAACAGTGAGCGCTGATGCATACGGTATTTTGCGTTCCGAACGGTGGAGATAATGCATTTAAAAAAGCATTTAAAAAGCACGTTCATTTTTAATTGAGCTAGGTCTGCTCCCAGCTCACCCTCTCCCCATTGGTCCCTTTAGAGATGGTGACGTCGGCCCCCGCGCTGCCCCTGTCCATCCACGAGCCGGTCCGCTGCATCTGCTCCATGCAGGGCACGGGGTTCTCCTGCCCCAGCGGGGTCGGGGGGCGGCCCCCCCTCATGAAGGTGGTCACGGGGGACATCCTGGTGGACGTCACGGGCCGCAACGTGTCCGAGTACCTGCTGTACACCTCCGACCGGGTGCGGCTGCACAGGTGGGCGGGCTCCGGAGGGCAGAGCGGCCTGGGGGAGGGGTTAAAAAGGGCTTGTGGGCGGGGCCACGCGAGGCCACGGACGCTGACACGCCCTCTCTCGCCCCCTAAAGGTACGGTGGGCTCACGGTGGGGAACATCCAGAAATCCATCCCGGCGTCCTTTGGCAGGAAGACTCCGCCCATGGTCCGCAAAATTGCGGTGCGGCGATCGGCGCAGGTGTGTGTGTGTGTGTGTGTGTCTGTACGTGTGTTTGTGTGTGTGTCAGACTGAACCCGGAGTATTTGTAATGTGTACAGCAGCAAGCACGGTTTTTGACTGTGCGCTGTCTGTCTCTCTCCCACTCTCTCCACATTCTATTTACCTTGCATCTCTCTTTCTCTCTCTCTCTCTCCATAGGTGCTGTACAATAACAAAGGTTACCACAGCATGCCCACCTATCTGAATGTTCTCAACAATGCTATTCTGCGTGCCAACCTGCCCGCGGGAAAGGGCAACCCTGCTGCATACGGTCAGAAATGGCTGAACTTGGCAGGCTTTGTGTGTGTGTGTGTGTGTCTGTGTTTGTTTGTGTGTTTGTGTGAATATGACATGTCATTTAATGTGGTTTGTATTGCATTCTATCAATATCCTTTGTTTAAAGGTGAAGATGATAGGACTACTGAATTAATTTCTCTATTAGCTTTTCTGAGTATGTGCTAGAGATAAGAAGGTGTGTGTGTGTGTTTGTGCACATGCAGGGATCACAGTGACCAATCACCCCATGAACAGGACGAGTGCCAGCCTTTCACTGGACTATCTGTAAGTTCCCATCCCCACCCCCACCCCTTTTTCTCCTTCTCTATCTCTCTTTTCTTTCTCTGTCTCTCTCCTAGCTTTCCTCTTATTATTATTTCTTTTCTTCTCTCCTTCACGCGAAGGAGAGCGGGAATATTATGTAAATAATATCTGTTTGGTCAGGAAATATAAACAGTTTTCCAGTGATGAAGGCCAGCATCTTTATAGTGTTGAAATACATTTCAGTAATAATATTTTAGTAATGTCATAAATCTTGCCCTTGATTTTAACAACTGCATTTGTTCGCTCTGGCTCTAAACATTACAGGCCTGACTAAAGGACATTGCATGCCTGGCTGACTTCATTCAGGCCCAAGCCAGAATGGCTGTGTGTCAAAGCCGGGACAATAAAATGGCAAAGGGACAGGGATCAGGGTTTCCTTGCTATTGCATAGGATTAGATACCACCATAGCTTTGTGTGCTATTATGTCATTTAAATATTGAAGGATAACCTTGCAATGTGACAGGATGAAGGTCATTATTTTATTTACTCTCTGATCTTCAGCTGAATAATCCAGTTAAGGATTCTTTAAGCTTTTTTCTCCATTATGTTCATATCTCAACAAAAAATGTTGGCAAAAAAGTTACTCACACACACGGCACTGTCTATGAGTCATTAATGATAACTTGCAAAATCAAGGCCTGCTGTTGATATCAAAATGAAGTTACAACAAACAATATTGGCTATCTTAGCTCGCACAAGTTAAACCAGCTCTATGCTGCGCAATGTTCACTAAATTATTTAATGTAACTTGGCCCTGCGTTTTTTTTCATCCTACCATCTGAAGAGAATGTGGTAATTTCTCCTCTCTTCCCTCTTTTCTTCTTTCCCTCCACTCCAGGCTGCAGGGGACGGACGTGGTGATCGCCATATTCATCATCGTGGCCATGTCCTTTGTGCCGGCCAGCTTTGTGGTCTTCCTGGTGGCGGAGAAATCCACCAAGGCCAAGCACCTGCAGTTCGTCAGCGGCTGTGACCCTGTCATCTACTGGCTGGCCAATTACATCTGGGACATGGTGAGGGGAAACTGTGCGTGCGTGTTTGCGTGTGTATGTGTGTGTGTGTGTGTGTGTGTGTGTGTGTGTGTGTGTGTGTGTATGCTGTGTGGTGTTGTTGTGTGTGTGTGTGCGCAGGGATGTGTGTACTCTGTGTGCTTGGCGTTGACCATTCTGGTTTGTAATGCAGGTGTGTCTGAAGTACTGTTATGATGTGAGTGTTGTCAGCGCTTGCGCTGGGGTGTGTTGTACTGGTGTGTGTGTGTCATGTGTTTGTGTGTGTGTAGTGTGTGTGTGTCCAGATGAATGCTTACTCGTTGTTAGCAGTGCAGAACCACTGTTTTAATGATGTGATTAACCCTGTTTGTGATTGTATTGTTGGTCAGCCTGTCCGCTGAGGGCTGGTTTACACTCATGATGTGTTGCTTTAATGTTGTCACTATTGGAGTAGAAAGTTTGTCCAAAAATAATGCTTTCTGATTTTATTTGGCAATGTTGCAAACTACATTTATGTGTATATAATAGTGTGTCAGTATGTGAACTCAAACTCGCACATTACTAGCACATGCTGTGTATTGCATATAGCAGGGGTCCTCAATCTTATCCACAAAGGGCCGGTATGGGTGCAGGCTTTTGTTCCAACCAAGCAGTAACACACCTGCTTCTACTAATCAACCTCTAGAGTCTGTGCCAAGGACCTCAATTAGTAGAATCAGGTGTGTTACTGCCTGGTTGAGACAAAACCCTGCACCCACACCGGCCCTGTCTGGAAAAGATTGAGGACCCCTGGCATATAGTATACCAATGCATACCTGTATAGGTGCTGTTAGTGAGTGTGTGGTTGTGTTTGCGTGAGGGAGTGTACAGAACTCACACACTCTCTCCGGCTCTTTCTCTCAGCTGAATTACCTGGTGCCGGCCACCTGCTGCGTTCTCATCCTGTTCGTGTTCGACCTGCCCGCCTACACCTCCCCCACCAACTTCCCCGCAGTCCTCTCGCTCTTCCTCCTGTACGGGTGGGTGTGGCTTCAAACCTTCCCGGGGACAGGGCGGCCTTCCAGCAGGAAGCAGGCGGAACAGAACAAAATAATGAAAGAAGAGAAATGAGAGAAAAAATTGAATATAATGAGATTTTTGTCACGCTGATGCTGTTTCTGGTTATATCCTCTTGTGAGACAACAGCCTACATTGGAGCATTGCATTTTATAGAGAGGAATTTAAAAGCTGTAATCTGCTCTGCTCATTTTTCACTTTGCGTGTAGGCATCCATTACTTGGCTCTCTTGTAGACAGCACGCAGATGGTAGTGTACTGAATGCTGAGGGAGTGTGTCTGGGCAGTGGGGTTATTTGAAAAAGGGTATTTTATGTCCAGGTGTTAGGGTGGCACGAAGAGTGTTGCCTGGGTGATGTTGTGTTGATTTTCTCCTTCTGCCCCCTCCAGCTGGTCAATTACACCAATCATGTACCCGGCCTCCTTCTGGTTCGAGGTGCCCAGCACGGCCTACGTCTTCCTCATCGTCATCAACCTCTTCATCGGCATCACCGCCACGGTGGCCACCTTCCTGCTGCAGCTCTTCGAGCACGACAAGGTGGCGATTTGCTCGCGCGTGCATGTGAATCTCACACTCCCACGCCTCACACTCATACCACCCCGACGCATACACTGCATCAGATTATGGATCGTTTTGTCATTTCCTGTTCCTTAGGACTTGAAGCTTGTGAACAGCTATCTGAAGTCCTGTTTCCTCATCTTCCCCAACTACAACCTGGGACACGGTCTGATGGAAATGGCCTACAACGAATACATCAACGAGTACTACGCCAAGATAGGTCAGTGTGATCCTACAGTACCCACACTCCCTTTTCCAACTCACACTCAATCCATCTCTCTATCTCTCCCACATCTTTACTTTCTTACCAACTCCAATTTTCCCACAGGTTTTGCAATCAGCAAATGCCATGGCAAGAAAGATCAATTTGCTCCCACAGGACTTAAATTCCTTCTCCATCTCACACTCATACCATCTCTATATCTTTCTCACACTCTGTCCGTTTTGTTTCACATGCATGCCTCTCCTTCTGGTCTTTCCATCACATCATCCCCTCATCCCTCTCATTCATACAACTCTCCATCCCTCTCAGGCTCATATTTCCTCCCCTTCTCTAATCTCTGCACCTCTGTCACACTACTCTTCTCTCTTGCTCATACCATCTCTCAGTCTGTCTGTTTCTCTCCACTTTTCCATGTCTTTCCTTTCTCTTGCACTTGCTCACAAACCAAGTTAGTGTTGGTGGGCCAGTAGGGGGCGTTCTTGCTTGGACTTTTAGATGATACATTAATGTTGTCATTGACACTTTTTGAGGGATGTTTACCTTGGTGTACTGGTCCCACAAACCTGGCTGTCCACTTACAGCCACCTATCACTTATCATCCTCCAACAGCTGATTGGCTGCACAATCCCTCGTAACCCCCACCCATTTTAATTCCCTGGGTTAAACTGAGTTATCAGTTGACCTGTCCGTTTTTAAAAAAGGTAAAATCATAAAACAAAGAGTCCACCAATCATCCGATCTCTGCTTCTCTACTCCTCTCTCTTCCTTTCTCCTCCTCGGCTCCTGCAGGTCAGTTTGACAAGATGAAGTCACCATTTGAGTGGGACATCGTCACCCGGGGGCTGGTTGCCATGACAATTGAAGGCTTCGTGGGCTTCTTCATCACCATCATGTGCCAGTACAACTTCTTGAGGAAACCACAGTGAGTGTGTGTGTGTGTGTGTGTGTAATGTCTGTCCTTGTCTGCATATGTTTGCATGCTGGCTTGCTTACTGTATGTGTTTTTGTATGTATGCGTACATGCATGCATGTAAATCTGGGAGAATGGGTGTGCTATATGTTCTGGTGTATGTCGCTTGTATGCATGGGTGTACTTTTACATATGCCTGTGTATGTGTGTGTGTCTGTTTGTGTGTGTGTGTAATTACACAATTCAAGGTTTGCATGTTTTTTATGTTCTCTGGTGAGTATTAGTATAGTCTGGTACTGCCATAAACAGAGTACAGAATTAATTGTTGGTAGGTACTGTAGGTTGGTGTTTCTATAAACAGAAAGTACAGAATTAATTGCTGGTAGGTAGTGTAGGCTGGTATTGATAGACACAGAAAGTACAGAATTAACTGATGGTAGGTAGTGTAGGCTGGTATTGTTTTAAACGGAGAGTACAGAGTTCATTGCTGGTAGGTAGTGTAGGCCGGTATTGCTATGAACAGAAAGTACAGAATTAATTGTTGGTGGGTAGTGTAGGCTGGTATTGCTATAAACAGAAAGTACAGATTTAAATAAAGAGCCGCTGTGGGGGAGGAGGCATCCCTCCCCCTCCTCGCTGAGCCCTGTACGTCCCCCTGCAGGAGGATCCCTGTGAGCAGCCAGCCCGTGGAGGACGACGACATGGACGTGGCCCGAGAGAGACGGCGGGTGCTCAGGGGGGACGCCGACAACGACATGCTGAAGATCGAGAACCTAACCAAGGTCTGGACCGTGGCCGCACGGAGTCAAATTTACCTACAGAACTTTTAAACCAGAAGGGTGTGAATGTTCAGATCCAAAAGGGTACTGAGCAGTTGCACTGTTGAGGGAATTATTCTTAAATCTCCTGATCCTTAAACTCCATAGACATGACACTCAGCTGTTAAAGGAGCAATTGTAATATCGGTCATGGACTAGTATACGTGCATAAGCAAATTTAGACTGAATAACTGTGCCTTTTTAACTGTAACTGTAATTATACAGCATCCTATCCAATAAAAAAGGGGAGGGGGCAGGGCCTGATAGGCCGAGAGCTGAAGCGGACATTCCCGTTTCATAACTGATGAGGACACCTAACTCACATTCTGTTTCATAAGCTAGTTCTGAAACGCATCACTTCCTGTCAGGTGTACAAGTCGCGGAAGATGGGGCGCATCCTGGCCGTGGACCGCCTGTGTTTGGGGGTGCGTCCGGGGGAGTGCTTCGGCCTGCTGGGGGTGAACGGAGCAGGGAAGACCACCACGTTTAAGATGCTGACCGGAGACGTGAGCACCACGGGGGGAGAGGCCTTCATCGGGGGACACAGGTATGCTGGGAACTAGGGTGGGGGGGGGGGGGGGGGTGGTATCTGGGTGAGGGTGTGAGGATTTTTATATGGGTGTGTGGGTGAGCATGTTTGCAATTCAGCTGAGCTTCAGTGGAGTTTTAACCTTCACTAGCCTGAAGGTTTCTTGAGATTCTCAGACGCACTATGAGATAAATGTCTTTGAGATTCTTAGACCTCATTGCCCTATGTGATAATTTAACGTGCCTTCAATATTCTCCGGCATATGCTCTGTGCAGTAATTAAGCTTTTGCCTGATTAAGCTGCTGGCTGATTTATTTCCTGTTTCCTGTGTTGTGCGCTCAGCGTTTCTAAGCCTCGCTGTGTCTCTGTTTGTAGTATACTGCGGGAGCTGTTACGGGTGCAGCAGAGCATCGGGTACTGCCCCCAGTTTGACGCCCTGTTCGAGGACCTCACGGCCAGGGAGCACCTGGAGCTCTATACCCGGCTCAGGGGTATCCCCTGGAAGGACGAGGAGCGGGTGAGAGACCACGCCCAGCCTGAGTGGCATCAGTTTTGGTGCAGTTTTTAGTCTTGGACAGACTGCACTTTTTTGACTGTCTTCCCTCTCCCTTCCGTCTCTTCTTTTTTTGCCTCTTTCTCTCCTCCCATTTTCCCAACCTTATCCCTCTTCCTCTGTCTCCAGGTTGTGCAGTGGGCTCTAGAGAAGCTGGAGCTGTCCAAGTATGCGGACAAACCAGCAGGGACCTACAGCGGGGGAAACAAGCGCAAACTCTCCACTGCCATCGCTCTCATTGGATACCCCTCCCTCATCTTTCTGGTGAGTGAGAGAGGATGATGGAGCAAACTTAATTTTGAATTGAACTTAATTGAACAACCTTTACTGTCAAAACAACAGAAGGTAAGACTAGGAGTGGAAAAAACCTCCACACGATCATTCACACGTGGGGAAAAGAGGTATAGAGATTGGGAGAAAAAGCATACAAAACAAGTACATACACTGTTTCTCCTTTCCATGTGATTGGCATTTTTTTGCCCAACATGGCCGAGCATGTCCAATTACCAAACTAATTTGGAATGCCCAGTTGTATGTAACTGCAGCCATGTTCACGTGTGAATCCCAATGCCTCAACCTGTTGATCAGATGTTAAATTCCTGAATTGCTGGGACTCAACTGTTCAATCACATTTCATCATGGATTCATCATGGACTCGGCTCTGATAGGTCTCTCCCGCTCTGTGTCTTTCAGGATGAGCCCACCACGGGCATGGACCCCAAGGCCCGCCGTTTCCTGTGGAACCTTATCCTCGACATCATCAAGACGGGACGCTCCGTGGTGCTGACGTCACACAGGTGAGACGTCACATGACGCCTCAGTTTATTTTCTGCACAGTCAGCACCCTTTCATAGACTTTAAAAGCTTACATCTTATCCGTCTACAGAGGTGGGTAACCTGTGTAGCTGTTCATGTTATGAACTAATGTTCAGGAGAAGGACAGCTGGTTAATGTGTGCTGCCGTGTGTTGCCCTGATTGGTCGGGCTGTTGTGATGTGGCCTGTGGCCTCTCTCTCTCTCTCTGCAGCATGGAGGAGTGTGAGGCTCTCTGCACGAGGCTGGGCATCATGGTGAACGGGAGGTTCAAGTGCCTGGGCAGCATTCAACACCTAAAGAACAGGTGAGAAGCTGGCGGAATTCAACACTGCAAGTCGTACCCTCAACCGAGACGGCGCCTGGGCCAAATCTTTCTGCTTTCATAAAAGTTCAGTATCTTTTTTTCTACTCCTTTTTCAATCTTGCTTTTCCTCTCTTTTGTTTGCACTGTCCCCTCTCCCTCCATCCCTGTCTCTCAGGTTTGGGGATGGCTACATGATCACGGTGCGGACCAAGACCAGCGGCAGCGTGAAGGAGGTGGTGAGATTCTTCAACAGGAACTTCCCGGAGGCCATTTTGAAGGTATGCTCCCCTGAATGAGGTCAACATTGGGGGCTTTTCAGGGTTGGAGAGAAAACATGAACAAAAAGTGGGGGATTAGTGTAGGGTTTAGCATGTGCCGTGTATGGTGAGAAATAGTGCATTTACAGGTCTGCTGAATGGCTGGAGCTATTTGCATGGCCTGGCACCGCTGTGTCAGTAGTTATTTCTTGGCCTGATTACCTCAGTGAAGATCATAGACATTGTGTAGGTTACTGGGTGATGAACTCATAAACTACAATTCATATTTCATAAACTACAATTTCAGTTATCTTTCCATATTGGTGAAAGATATAGGTGAGACTATATACATTACATTTCAGGGGGTTATTTGAAAATAGTACTCTTCATGCCCATTTCCTAAGGTTAGTGGTCCACTTACCAGTATTTTGTTCCTCTTTTAAAATTACTAGCAGGTAATGAAAACCAAAATAAACTCTACATGTAGAAAATAGAAAAACTAAAGAATAAAGTCATCAGACTGAAATCATCCTGCTGTTTGGTCCCAAAATTGAACATTTCCATGTGATTTATGCTGTGTACATTCCTAACACCACTAGTAGGTATTACTTTAATCAGCCATGCTTTCATTGTAGCACCCAGTGGTAACACCAGAAATATGAAATATGAAAAATAAAAAACCTGTGGTAGGCCATGAACGGGAGGATGAAAGCGTTTGATGCTGTTAGTCTTTATCACTTCAATTAAACTGTCACAAAATTTAATGAATAACCACCAGTCTTTAGTTTGAATTTTTTTTCCAGAGCTATTGCTGTTCTTTTCAAAACAATACTTAACTGTACATTTTATGGATTTCCTCATGTTCTCCACCATTAACCCCCATCCCCAGGAGCGGCACCACACTAAGGTACAATACCAGCTCAAGTCGGAGCGCATTTCCCTGGCTCAGGTCTTCAGCAAGATGGAGCAGGTGGTGGAAGTGCTGGGCATCGAAGACTACTCTGTCAGTCAGACCACACTGGACAACGTGAGTGTGTTTCTGTCTGTCCTTCCGACCCTGCATACCTGCATACCTGTCTGTGGGCCTCGGCCTGTGTTCACCGGCCTCTTTAGTCTTCTACCTTTATTGCCTGTGTTATGTCTGCCTTCTCTTTCTACCTGCCTCTTTCCCAGTCTGTCTATCTCTTCACTTCTTTGGCGTTCCACTTGCTTGCATGCCTCTATTTTTGTGTTTGTTCTCTGTAGTTGCACGCCTGTATTTAAGACCCGTCTCTGTGCCTCCCGTTCTCAGGTATTTGTGAATTTTGCCAAAAAGCAAAGCGATAACCTGGAGCAGCAACAGAGTTCTCCCTCTGGTGGTGGCCAGTCGCCACTGCAGCGCATACTGAGCATGCTCAGACCCCGGCCCGCCAACACCGAGCTGAACGCCCTTGTTAGCGAGGAGCCAGAGGAGCTCGAGAGCGACGATGATGAAGGACTGATCAGTTTTGAAGAAGAAAGGGTGAGAGCGGGATGGGGGATGTATACAGTCTATATCCCTGTTACTGAAATCACAGTCCTCCAGGGCTGAGAACTGCTGCTTTCTCAGTTGTGAAGACAGTTTGGCCAATCAAAATGAAAGTTTGGTTTTGCCATGCAAGACCAGGTCATTAAAGCCTAAAAAAAAATGAATCAGGCTATATTTGCTTTTTCTCAATAAACATAAACTCAAGTAATAACATGCGATAAACAAACTGGGCTGAAATTTTCCATTAAGCAATCCTTCTAGGGCAGAATGATTGTTACGCTTCATAAATGTTGACATTTTCCATTTTTTTCTTGAAAAACGAGTCTCGAGTTTTTGTTTTGAGTTTTGTTGTGTTTCTCCTTGTCTTTAAATCAGGTGCAGCTGTCTTTCAACACAGACACTCTCTGTTGAACTATGGCCACCGGCAGACAAAAGAGGGAGAGAGAAGTGGCCCGCTGCACAGGGATCTGTTTGACTCCTGAACGAGAGAGGGAAGGTTTCGGGGCGTGAGCCAGAGGACAAACGAGGGTTTCTTTCGGGCCAGGAGGGGAGTCCCGCTGTCTGTGTGCAAAGAGTAGCGTGCTGCTTCCCTGCGAGACGTCAAAAACCTTTGGAGAGAGACAGGTGGCATTCGCTGGACAGCCCCAGTCAGAATGAAAGATACGCTGGAGAGAAGGGGACAGGGGGAGGAAGGGCGTCCGAATTCAGCCCCTCTCTAACCCACCCCCCACCCCCCTTCCCGTCCACACGTGTAGGGGGGGGGAACTGTAAAATGGGAGCGCCCTAGCTCTGGTTATTTTCTGCTCCTGCAAGAATGCTAAGAATTTTTAACGGGATGTTTAGAATCTGCGTTCGACTTTTGAATTTTGTTTGAAGGATGGTTGGAATGTACAAAGAGGATTGTGTTAAAGGGATTTTTCAGGGGTTAGTTGTCAAAGGAAATTTTGGGTTTTATTATTATTATTATTATTATTATTATTATTATTATTATTATCATCAATGACCACTGATGTGACAGAATAACATATCATTCTCCTTAAGGTCAGACCACGATAGGCTCAGCCTGTTAATATCGATGAATGTAAATTTATGTAAAGAGAGGTATTATTCGTTTTCCAACCAGTTTTAGGCCCCATTTTGCCTGCGTTACCAGTCCAACCCCCTTTTGAGTTCACTTCGATTGAAAATGATTCTTGCCTTGTAAGCATGCTTTGAACTCACTTGGAGAGATGAGTCAAAATCGGTGCAGTGTATCTTTCTGTGGCGAGAAAAGTGATCTATTTTTGTCTAAGGAAACGTCTTTTGTTGGATGTCAGTTTATTTAATAAAATACAGATTTTTTTAGTGGTAATGTACGTGTGCACCTTATGAATTGGAAAGTTTTGGCATGCTGGTTTGAAATTGCGAGTCTTTTATTATTATGTTTAATTTTTTCTATGGGTCCTTGGCCTTTTGCTGTCCATAATTTGAAAATTGATCTAGTTGTAAAAAGGAAACCTTGTTTCTAAGGTCCATTGGCTTGCCAGTGGTGGAATGGAAATGACAAGTATATTGGTACTGCAACAACACAGCCCCTTAAACGTAAGCTCCCCATTAGCAGTTTATATAATGCAGTGATGCTTGTCTTCCTGCAACCAGCAACTAATCCAGATTCATCTGGCCTAACTTTCATATAAACTAACACTCATCCACAGTCGGTGGTTTGAGGCAGAAATGATACACACTTTGAATGAATCCTTTATTTTTTTCTTTGAATAAATCAAGCCATTGTCGTCTTTATTTTCTTGTGCCCTCTTAAATCTGCAGTGATGTAGTTTCGGTTGATGAAATCTCATGTGGATCCAATATATTTTAAAGGCACTTTACAGGTTACTTTAAAAAAAATGATGTTACTATATGGCCGTGGGTTGCATTACAATACAGTAGATGTTTAAAGTCTCTTAAACACACTCCTCCATGCTGCACAGAGAGGCCACAGCCCACATCACAACAGTCCGACAAATTAGGGCAACACACGGCCACACCCAAACTGTCAGCCACATTTTAAAGAGTATTCTGTGGTACATCACTGTGAATCTCTTAAGTGAGCAGTGGTTCCCATCTGATCTTCCGGCCCTGTGCATTACTGAAGCCCTGTAGAGCCACACATGCAGAACAGCAGGGATATCACACGGGGCCCCTTCTCAAATACTGAAATACACACACGCTAACAGGAAAAATGGAGGAGAAGCACTCAGCTAAATTGCAGTGCATTTGTATCCTTGCCAAGGGTCTGAATCTTGGAAATTTGCACTCAGCCTTTATAAGATTTACTGTTTTTTTTTTAATTGCCTTGATATTTCAGAGTGGTGGTTTTTATGGTTAATTCTCAAAAGTTTACACAAGCACACTTTTGGAGTAATGAGAGTCCTTTAAAATCCCTCCCCCTACATGAGGTAAAATGTTTTCACCCTCCATTGTTCTACATGCAATACCAGTATACAGGAAGTTGCCCACATATTGAGAACCAATAGTTAACCCGAGATTCCGTCCATGTTAAACACTCCCCTCCACTCCCCGGTTACAGTACAACACTTCTTGTGTTGTTTTCTGCCTTTTGCTTTTGGTTGATAATTGTTTTTTCCTCCTTTGTTTTTGTTATATAAGAGGGAGTGAAAGACTGTGACGTTGAATGTGCATTGCATTTTCCTCAAAGGATTGAGGATGCACAGGATGGAGTTTTCTTTGTATAGAGGGGCAAAATGTGTGCCGGAGAGGTGAAAACCTGAACAAATTCGCATTCTCTTATTCCTAAAAACAAAATCGATGTGTAATGACCAAAGGGACGTTGTGTTCATTCTTGAAATGAATGACAAAAACTGTATGCTTGAATGTTTTTACAAAAACTTGGCAGAAGGTTTGATTAACTTTAAGAAAATCGTCACAGTTTTGTTTTCCTCTGTCAAATTGTCAAATATTTGTGTTGCCGTTGTGAATAATTTTGAAAAGATAACAGTAATGGTGGTTTCCTTGGACTGAACCCTACTTGGACATTAACCTTTGAAACTTTCTCAGTTACTCATGACCGTTACGCTCCGTTTTGCTCAGAGCTCTGTGAACCTCTGTGTTACAGTGATGTAGTCCTGATGACCCCCTAGGATGGTCTGGAATATGCCCCCCCCCCCCCACCTCCCGCTCTGCTGCCTCCCTCCCCTGAAAGCCTTTACTCTATGGTAGTGTGGCGAGCTTCATTCAATAACACTTAATAAAATAACACTGGGTGCTTTTCAGAGCCATTTCAGCTTCAGAAACAAATAGTTGCAGCAAATCATGAAGTAAATCTATGATTAAGAGGACCAGACACCAGCAGTTGTACCCCGGGTCATGTGATTGATTAAAAACCACATGCAGTGATTGATGTCATCCAAAAATCTCTCGCTGATTTAGAGATAAAAAAGGTTTTTTTTCCCTCTGGAGCCAAATGCTTTGGAATGTATCCTACATATGTGTGTATATGAATATAAATATATTTATATTTATATTTTATGAATATATGTCTAAGATTTTTTCTGCTGTAAACTACTGTTCTCACGTAATATTTTGACTTGAAATTTTGGGCTTGTTTCTGATTGGGTCGTTTGTTGTTTCCACGCTCTTGTGCTCCAGCTGAAGTGATCTGATATTTTTCAAGTTAACAAAACAAAACAAAACAAAAAAAAATGGATAATAAAATCAGGTATGAGTTTAACGCTCGTGTTTGGAGTGTTTGTCCTAGGAAAATGTCCTTTAGGCCTGAATGAAAGCCTGTTAAGAGTGACTGACTGAATGACTGAGAGTGCAGAGTGTGTCCCTTGGATTTCTCCGTCATATGAATTAGGTATTAGGAGATATCCATATGCCTCTACTTGGTGTACTACTTATAAAACACAGATAAAAATATCTCATTAGGTTACAAAGCATAACGGCAACTGATTTATCTATTCAAAATTCCAGGTACAATGTTAACTGATGGCCAACATGTAATGATCTCCCTAATTCAATTCTGAAACTACTCCCTGCTACCTCTCTCTGATATTACATTTCTTTCTCCTTTTGATGCAGCTCATCAAAAGTGCTTCCTTTTGGCAGTCTGCATTGTACTTTCTCCCTCATATCCCCCTTGGATAAGCCTTTGTTTTCACTGATTATTCATCCAAACCATTCAGTCTTGATGCTGATATTCTCAGATGAGGCGGAGGAAGTGCTAGTAGAGGGAGAGACTGCCACAATAGATGGCTGGCTTGGTGGCCGTCATTTCACAAGTTGTACCAGCACAAAATGGCTTCCTAATCTGTTAACTAATTGAGGTTAACTTCTATACAAAAGTTCATGAAACTTATTCGGTCTATATTATGTAGCAACAGAATACCTTCCAAAATGTACTGGCTCTACGGCAGCCAATCTTTGTCACGTTCAGTATCTGCCATGTACGTTACATTATATCTCTCCAGCAGGTATTACTCTTCATGACAAATTAAGTAAATACTGATTAATGATACACACATTGCTTTATTGTTCCTTAAGACAGCATGCCTCAGAGATATAAAAAAAAAATTAATCACATGTATTTAAAAATGTAATCCTATTGTATTAGCTTTAAAAAAGATAAAATGTCACCAGTTAATCTGCACACTTAAAAACAGCACACTTGTTTTGAATGCTGCAAATAATGTAAACAGGTACATCATTACAATCCATAGAGATATGAGCCAGTTCATGTTGTGAATAGTATTTGATACGTTTAAAAATATGATACAGGCACTGCTATGTTGAGTAGCACTGAACCATAATAATAAGATCCCGTTGTTCTTCAGCGTCCTCGTGTTCCAGCAGGAATCGAGTCTCAGTTGCCGGCTAGCCTGCTGAGATTTATAGCAGTAATTTATGCATCTATCCATCTGTCTGTACCGCTTCTGTCAGTATGTCCATCTGCCCTCATAGTTAATCGTTGTCATCAAACGCCACTCCGGTCGCAGGCTTCTTTCTGTTGAAAACACAAAAAAAAACCTTGCACATCCACTTATGCATGCGCGTACGTGTCTATACATTTCTGTCTGTGACTGAATGTATTTCTGTCCTTGTTGTAGTATTACACATGCACGGGAGAGCGAGCGTGTTCGTCCATTTGCTAATTACTTTCTGCTTCCAGGGTTGATGAGCGAGTCTCCTGGTAGTCGCTTCTTCACAACCACAGTTGGCCCGGTCTGCTGCCTCCTGGGCTCAAAGCCTGAGAGAGGAGGGAGAGCGAGCACGCACAATGACATCTTTTCAAAATGGCCTGCCCCCTAGCTGTGACAATAAAACAAAATGTGTCCATTCAAGAATTTGATGTGTGTGTATACAATGCCGTAAGGGGGGTTTTGCTCTAGTCCCGATGTTAATGAAACCAGCAGGCAGGGTTACAAGCATGAGAAAAAAAAAAAGCAAATCAGTCAAGTTTTGGGAAAATAAACCGCATTTACTGAATGGTGTGTGTGCCCTGCGATAGATTGGTGACCTATTCATTGTATATTCCTGCCCAATGCATGCTGGGATAAGCTCCAGCACCCCCTGGGACCCTGACCAGGATAAGTGGGTATAGATAATGAATGAATGGATGGATGGATGGATAAACCGCATTTACATACCTGTATTTCGTCTGAACTGGCTCTTCCCAGGACTGACAGATGAGGGTCCCCCTAAAGGTGATCAGCCATATTACAGCATTACTTCATGTGATAACTGGCAACATGAACTGTTTGCCCCTCAGGTGCACATGTGACCACAGTGACCATGTGACCAGTGTTAGAAGGCATATAACACAAATATCCCTCTGGATAACCTCCAGCCCTACTCTTAACAACTCTATCCACAAAAAGTGATTATAGAGGACAATATGATTACTTCTCCTCGGAAGAATGAACAACACTGATCACTGTGTATGCTTTCACAGAGCAGTTTACACTGCTAAATGGTAGCATCGCTGAACTGAATTGAATATTCTAACGCTGATGTTACAATCCCTACTGGTATTTCAAAGCAATGAAGTTCTAGAACACTGACTTAGAATTTTGAAGAAACAGTCCAAAAAAAACAACTCTTCAAAGGGTTAAAGGTTACAGGATCAGAGCAGGACATGCACCACATGTCCTAAAAAGAGACCGTGCAGGCAGACCTACCTGCAGCGTCAGCGTCCGCCAGACTGTTCGCCATCCTGAAGAGCAGGTCCCTCAGCTCCGCCCTGCCCTCGGGGTCACTCAGCCTGGGAAGGGTCATGCTCACAGAGCCCGGGGACACGCCCAGCTGGAGAAGGGCGCCGTCCTCCTGCACGGTCACAGACGCGCTGCCATTCCCACACGTCGATCTGAGAACCCGCGGAGAGGAGAGGAGTGAAACGGTTAAAAGAACAAACAAAAAAAATACCGGGAGTGGATAAAAAATTGGGAGCATTATTGAGGGTGACGGAGGGTAAGCAGATGGAGAACGGGAGGGAAGAATACCAGAAACAAATATAAGCAATAAAACGTAGTTTTTGCCATGTGTGGGGAATGTTATAACAACCAGGTGGTGCAGGTGATGCATCTGATTAATGATCGTGATAATGCATTTGCTGAGCAGTCTCTTTTATTTACAGATGACAAACAGCTTGTATTTTGGGCCATTATGCATTCATACAGCCATGTATTTGCTGATGTAATTGAGGTTCAGTACTTTTGCTCAAGGGTACAATCTCCCTGACTGGGAATCGGGCCTGGTAGCAAAGCCAGGAACTAGTACAGCACAATTCTCCTCATAATGATGATTGGAATCACAAAAGAACTGGAGCATGAGCATGACGTTTAAGTGGGGCTGACACTGGCCTTCACTGTTGTTTCAGGAATTCTCCTTGTTAACTCTATTACAACATTAAAATGCCACCACAAATGTGTTGTATACATACAGCTACTGAGCAAAGCCATACCTGATTTTTGAGATGTAATCTTCTGCTGATTTCAAGGCATCATTTTTTCCCTGCAAGGCAGTACTCATATCTTTAAATCACCATGTAATGGAGCTCCACATTAAATACACCATGTGCGAATAATAGAGTGGAACTGTCCTGTTTGGCTGAGATAAAAGCAGAGTTACTTGCTTCTTTTAAGACCACAAACACACAGTACTTGAAACAAGTTAAATTAGTTTGGTTAATACTGTAATTAATTTAATCAGTGGAGTATGGAATGAACATGCAAACACTCAGGTCTACCATAATTAGAGTGGGGTAATCCTAATGTAAAAACGTTGTGTTTACCAAACAAAACTGTAAAAGCCTTCTAAACTAGTATATTTATCCTAGACCGTGCAGGCACATCAACCATGTGTCCATGTGTTTTTAAGAATCCATCTTACATGCTCAGCCAGTGTTTCCTCTGTGAAATCTTTGCTCCACACTTCTGAGGCATTAGTTAGTCTGGCAAGAGGGGAAATGCAATTATTTATTTTGTACAAGAGAGTTTGCAAACGTCTGTTTCACGTGACACTTTATCGTTTTACGGCAATGGAACGAAGTACGTCTTCCCAGCCACATGGGGTCGCAGTTCCATAGATTCCGTCTCAGAAAGTCATGCCCTGCATTGACGTTTTTGATGAACCAGTGCAATCTAGGTTAGCTTGCTAACAATCAGTGAATTGGAAGAAGTTATGTTTAAACGACAAACGAAACAGTTACCAAGTTCCGACACTTCTGCAATAGCACTGTCAGCACACGCAGCTACTGACCAACAGTGATCAAGCAGTTAGTTTACCTTGGTCAAATATAACGTTAGCTAGCTAACTGGCTACCAAATAGCAGTAGCTCGCCGGAGAGCTATCCAGCTAGATCTGGTAGGAAACTCACCCGATATTGAACGTTCCTGCTTTCGTATGTGAGTAACAAACGTATTTGGAGTTATCACTTTTATTGACCAAGGTGCAGTACGACGATTGTGTCTTAAGTGCATCATAATCCATTAATAACTGCAGCAAGCGGCTAAGAGAAACCTAGAAAATATAGCGCTTAGTAGAGGAGGAGGCGGGGCAGTGATGTCACTGCTGTTATCCAAAAAACACGGAGAACACTGGCGGATAATTTTGGCTATTACTCTATTTTCCAGGTGTAGGCAAGGTAATGGCACTGATTTCCAAATAATTAGTGGGAATATTCGGGACCGGTCTGGTGTTGTCAAGGTAATGTTAACCGCCCAAGTTATTTAGACAACCCATTGATTTTATAGCTGGGAATATACAGTACTTTGTTTTCAGTGTAAAGTGCATGTACTTTGTAATAATATGAGGATTGATTGACGGTGTATTTCTGTTTTGAATTAAATTATTGAAGTTTATCATTGTAGTGTACTGAGCTCTTTAATAAAAAAAGAGATAATTTTCGTCCCACAGAAAGAGGTAACTGGGGAAATGATCCAGATCAATTTAACAAAGAAACAAGAACAGGGTGAAGCAGCAAAAAGCAAGGTAAGCATATAGACTGATGCATTTATATTTCCGCTTTAAAAAAACTTTAAAAGCTTTTCCCCCATTCATTTTTGAATATATTCTTTTTTTTCTCTAAAAAGTTTCAACCAGTTCACTGAAATATATTTGAATGCCTCTTTTCTCTATGGTTTATAGGCATTTTGTATCATGCAATAAAATATGTTTTCATGTTTCATATTCTTTACAATATATTGTATTACATTAACATACATTGCATAGCATGTAGCAGATGCTATTATCCAAAGCCACTTTAACATGCAATCTATATATACAGGATGTTTATGAAAGGGGAAAACGTAGATTGTTCAAGAGAAAGCAGCAACAGGAGACAAGCTCCAACCCCTCCCATCCAGGACTTTATTTAATTTTATAAATATTTATTTAACCTCTTGAGTTCTCGTCTGCGAGAGAGACCTGGTAAGAAAACATATTATTTATCGAACTACTGTGGAAAACAGGGAGACTAGGAAGATTTGGAAATTACTGTCTTTTCCCACAGAATTAAAGGTCCTTTGCTTTCTGCTCCAGCTCTGAGCTCTTGGGTTGTTGTTTTCCGGACCGGAAGTAGTAGCACGTTGCCTCAGCCTCTTTCGATTGAAAGATCCCTGGTTTGCGGTGTCGATCGGCCGTGTATGTATGAACGTTTGTTTCATTGAAAATTGGCATTTAAAATGCATATATTCGTGGAGAAAATAATATTTTGTCTTATTTGTCGAAGCTAGCTATAGTTACTTCGTTGACTTTGGCAAGTTAGCTAGTTACTGTGCAGAGTAGCTCACTCTTGCAGAAATGTGGGCTAGCACAGATGCAATTACAGTAATTGTTAGCTGCATGCATACTGTAGCAGTTTGAAAAGTAATATTATTTAGCTACCTTGGCACCCAGTTGTTAGAGTTTGCATGCACTCGATATCTAGTGAATTTAACCAACTAATTACCATTAGAAGTCCTCAGAAATTAAATTCGAGCACTGCTGCTAATGTGATTGGAGAGTTACTGAAGTAGTTGTAACGTATGTTTGGACAAGCAGTCTGGGATTTTTCCGCGAGTAAGCACGTGCAAAGCTGGAATTGATTTGTAGTGGTGTTGCTGGCTATCTACGTGGCCAGCTAAGGTGCTAATACGTCATTGAAACATATTACAGATTAACATTAATATTTCCCATCTTATCAGACATAGGGGCAGCTTTGTGGTGCAGTATGCGAAAGACTTGTTACGATGGCGTGGCGGTCGCGTACTCGCAGCTTACAAGTGTTCGACACGGAGCTGAGTGCTGATGCTGTGGAGTGGTGCCCGGTGCCCCAGTGGGACAATGTGCTGGTATGCGGAACATACCAGTTGCAGAAGACGCCAGATGAGGTAAACAAATGGGGGGAAACAACATTTATGATTAGGTGACATTAGTGGCAGAAAATATGACTTTGTAACCATAAGCTTAGGTTGCCCGTTGGGGCACACATTGTGCTTATGAACAAAGTATTTACCTAGCTAAGCTTAACAGTGTTTATAAAATATGTATAGGACTATAATATGCCTGTCATATAGGATTCTGACCCCAGCACTGCCCCAATCCATGGGCAATTTCTTTTATAACTGTGTTTAGAAATCAGTGAATGTTGAGCGTTTCATGGTGAGAGCACTATCCCTCCCTCTCCCCTTCTGTCTCGTTGAAGGCAGGCGTTGGGTCTGCCAGCCCCAGCCGTGTTGGGCGTGTATACCTGTTCCAGTTTCGTCAGGAAGGCGCGCTTTGCCCACCTCTCACAGAGGTTCAGAGAATCGACACTCCGGCTATACTGGATATGAAGTGGTGAGGAGACATGAATATAAACAGTGTTATTCTCTGCTATTGTGTTTTTTTTGCCTCACTAGTAAGTTGATGGTGATTTGCTTTCCTGCTAACACATTTTAATCATCACACACACGCACACCCGCACACACCACATTCTTCTTTTCTGTAGATCAGGGGAGCACACCTGCTCTTCTGTAATTTGCATATCATCGCAATAGCGGACTGTGATTGGTTCAACATATTTGTGACATCACAAATTTTGCTTTGCGTGCACGTTTCCAACTTTAATTTCAGGGAAGTATGGAGGAGCTCTCGGTCTGCAGTGGAATAATGTGAAAAGGATGCTCTTGCTCTGCACAAAAATTAATCTATAGTGAAAGTCATGCTTTCAAAAGGAGTTTACCATAAAAAAAACTCATTTTTGAGTGGAGGGGATCTTTAATTTTAGAGTAGTAATTAAACAAAAAAGAATACAGTATAATTATGTATTTATACAGCTTTAGACCTTTCATGCCATTCTGATTGACATGCATCTTTATGTCTTGGATTTAGGTGTCATGTACCAGTGTCAGGGCTTCCTCTGCTGGGCACAGCCACTGCCACTGGGGAGCTGAAGTTGTACAGATTGATTGACGCTCAGGTGAGACACTGACACTACACTGTTCATCACCTAGTTGCATACACTGACAGTAATACAAAGGGTACCAGTATCCATAACTTGATCATCATTTATAAGTACTTACTATCACAGGCAGAAGGGCATGTTCAGCACAAACATGAATCACCCACTTGTGCAATGTTTGCACTCTTGAATACTGGCAACATACAGCTATAGCAGTGATGTTTGGACAGTCAAACCAGGGAAAGGTACATATTTGGACACTCAAACCAGGGAAAGATACATTCTCTGACATTGTTTCTCTCATTTTCTTTTGTAAGAATTTATTAACAAAAATCACTGTGTTGAAAATAAAGACAGCAAATGACAGAGTCAGGAGCTTCGTTTTATGATTTAATAAAACGACCATTCGGGAAGAGGTTCAAGTACAGTCTTCAAAAATATTAACTCCAATACATGTGTTATGTGTACTTTTTAGAGACAACTGTTATTCCGGCAAATTAGATTTATTCATTCAATAATTCAATTTATGGCCAATTATAGGTCAGGATCAGGGAGTTCATACCCAGACTAAGCATGTGAGCCTCCTCCAACTTGACATGTCCTTGGATCCCCTAATGCACTTTATTTACACTGCAGCTGCTCTCTGTATTTATATCTCCTCTTGCTTACATTTCAACAGACACATTGTATAGATACGCAAGTAGATATATAGGCTATTAAAAGTAAACATTTTGGACTTGGTGAAATGCCTTTAGCAGGTTACCATAAGCTGAACATGGCATTGTATGTAATTACTAATGCAATGCTTTCTGTAAGTCAACTTTTCAATCATAACCCAGCACTTTGATTGGCTGGTGCCCCACCCTCATGTTTCTCTCTCTCCAGTAGGAAGGCAGCTGTGCCCTGGAGGTGTTGTCAAGCCTGGAGCTTGGCCCAGATAGGCTGGCTCTGTCTTTGGACTGGTCCACAGGGAGAGGAGACAGGTGAGAGAAAGAATTCATGAAAATACAAAGGCTGCAGACGGCATCTACAGCGGATATTAAGTGATATAATTGTCGTAGTCATGAGAGCTGGTGTGCTCATTCTTTAGGTGCTAACAAGAACTGGGGCTAGCTCGCAGTGTGCAAAAACACTATAGCATTTTAAATGGCAAGTGGTGCAGTTTTAATATATTACATTTTAATGCGTAAGAGTCTTGACTCGGTGCTGAATGTGAGATGGTCTCAGTGTGCTCTCCCTTTCTGTTTCAGCAGCAGTGGGATGCGCGTGGTGTCCAGTGACTCAGCGGGCTGTGTTAACGTGCTCTCCGTAGGCGAGGCGGGCCTCGCCGCCGTCTCTCAGTGGAAAGCTCACGATTTTGAAGCCTGGATTTCTGCGTTCAGCTACTGGGACACTCAGCTGCTGTACTCCGGTGAGGCTCGAGCTCCACGCTCCCCCCCCCCCACCTGCGCTGCTGCTTTCTCCCATCTCAGGGTCCCTCAATGGGCTCTTCAACGGGCCCGGTACCGTCCTGCGTTCCTGCAATATTACAAACTCTGTGGCTGCTACCCGTCACCACATCGAACATGTCAACCAAAAGTAAAAACCGCGTAAGGACGAGTGGGGATGGTCAGGGTGTCCACACACAGATGAACAGGACGATGCTTCAGATGGGATCAGTGTGTCTCGCCTCGTACGTCCATGTACAGGCCGTTTGCTTGCGGCGCTTCTGGCCGTCTTCACTTCAGTGTGTACACTTCACATAATCAGGCATGTCGGTTTCGTTCATTAGCTTGTCTGCAGCTCGTCCTGTTCGGTTTTTTATTTCTTCCCTCCGAGCGTTTTTCGCGTCGGGTTCATGTCAGCGCCTCTGAACGCCGCCCCGCTTGCTGCTCTGCTGGCTGATTTATGGCCAGCCCGCGTTACGCTCTGCGCGTCTGTGTCCCCGTCTGTCTGCTGTGTGTCAGGTGGCGATGACTGCAAGCTGAAGGGCTGGGATCTTCGGATCAGGCCTTCCTCCCCCACCTTCACCAGCAAGAGGTGAGATCCAGGAAGAATCGCGTGCGCACCCATCCACAAACTCCAGCTGGTGCGGGACCAGGATCTCAAGTCATAGAATTGAGCTGCAGCCAACAGCTCTGTAACATTTTGCTCAAAACGGATGGTTTGATCCCTCTCCCGATGAAGATCTAGAGGGTTGAAAATGTCATAGGCACATACATGTTTGTGTTTTGGGAACAGTAGTGCGCAGAATCCATTATTCATACAAGGTCATTAAATCTCATGCATTCATACACGGTCATTAAAGTATGCTAAGGCTTTCCACAGGCGTGGTGCTGCTTTTTCAAAGGATTGATGAGCCACAGACTCAGTGGCACAAAGGGTGTTCAGTAGCTAAGTTTTCTCTAAATCATGCTTAATGCTGAAGGCCCTCCTCTGGGTTGCACTAGATAAACCGCTCCCAACCAACTGCGATTACGTTAGGTCAGATTTAACATGTCTCGCCTGCTCTTTATGTAGGGGAGTAGGTATTGTTGGTGTGGGTTCAACCTAGCATAGAGATTTGGGCTTTACGTCAAGGGTGATCGATCTTCAGTATCTTTTAGAGTTATCTATGAGCGTTTAAAGTCAGAATTTAAACAGACCACTCAATCTAAGTTCCAGATTGAAGATATGAGTAAATAATTTGAGTAAAATAATCATGTATTCACAGCTAGGTAGGTAAGATACAATTTATACAGGTTATAAACACCACTTGCTCAGTAGGTGAATCTTAAGCTAAACGCGTTCCTGTGAAACTTTAAGCACAGAATAAATCATCAGCCGAGCATGTTACTAAGAATCTCATGATTTCAGAATAAATCTTTAGCCAAGCAGTTTACTATGAATCTTATCATTTCATAGCAAGAGTAAAAATGAGCTTAAAAATAAAACCCCTTTTTTCAGGTTACTGTGTTCACACTGTAGCAAAATGTCATTACTTTCATGGCACGCTGCAATTGGTCTCCTAAAAATTTGGTCCCTCAAAAGTTAATTCCCCATTGGATCTAAACAATTTCACTGATTTTGGAAAGGGCCCCTTTTAGAAAAAAAAGTTTTGTAAATGATGGTTTAAATATCTTTGTGTCTCATTACGTCTCATCATGACTCGCAGTTGTTATTTGGATAATAATATAGGCTTGCAGGCTTGAACCTTGAAGAGGCATCTAGGCTGTTGTGCCTAACCTGCACTTGTGATGAGTGCCTGTTTTATTTATCATAAATTTGAATAATTTCAGATTTGAGAAATGTGTATGTATAGAAGGTGGTTCTTGGAATGGTTTACCTTTAGCACCCAACATATTTCCTGTAAATTCGTTTGAAGAGGAGACATGGAAATTTAAATTGGCTGTCATAGAAAGTCATGGAATTTCCAGGATTTTTTGTGCAAGCAAAAGTGTGAGTGTATGTGATATTGCAAGGCCTTGCCAAATTTGGAATTACAAAAGGAAATGGTTTCACAGCAACAGTTTAGACTAGATCTTAAAACCCAAGAAGAGATTTCATGATTTTTATTTACATAATTTGTGTAGTTTCCTTTGTCGGTTTTTATTGCGTCTTGCCGTCTCTTCATCTGCATATTTTATGTACATCGTGCTGTGGAGAATATTGTTAGTGCTCTGCTTGGCCAGTTCACTGAAGGCGTTCATAAATGTATAATGGATGCCTTGGTTCTCCTTTCCCCCTGCTCCCTCAGGCACACCATGGGCGTGTGTAGCATTCACAGCAACCCTCACCGGGAACATATCCTGGCAACAGGCAGGTAAATGAAATGCTCTCCTCAATTTAGCTCTGATTTGCCGTCCATGAGTTTGTTCTCAGGCCTCTGCCATGTTACATTTCATCTGTTTGTACTGTACTACTCCTTGGTACTGTGAGAGTAATGTGTCAATAACGAAACAAAAAGTTTAGTGTTAAGAGAATCCTAAAATAAAATTTGAATACATATCTATTTTGGACCTCAACTATATTCAGTGTTAATTCGGCTCTCAACATTTTGCTGTGCGTTTGTACTTTTGGCAAACGACAAAAGACTTATGGGTAACATTTGTTATTGATGGTTATGTATGGTCTGGTTCACTGGGGTCATGGAAGTGGATTTGACATGCAGCTAGGCACTAGAAGCATAGGGGCCTCTAAAGCTTCATGCATCCGGTTCCTTTCCTTCCTCCAGCTATGATGAGCAGGTGTTGCTGTGGGACGGGAGGAGTCTGCGGCAGCCCCTCAACGAGAGCCCGTTGGGAGGCGGCGTGTGGCGGCTCAAGTGGCACCCCACTCAAGAGCACCTCCTGCTGGCCGCCTGCATGCACAACGACTTCCACATCCTTCACTGCCAGCAAGCCCTGGGTGAGTCAGAGTGTTTATGCAGTATGTGTGTGCTTATGGCGGGCCTGCCCAACCCTGTTCCTGGAGACATACTGTCCTGTAGGTTTTCATTTCAACCCTAATTTGGCACACCTGATTCTAATTAGCAGCTCAAGGAGATCTCTAGCTGTTGAATGAGAGGCACTATTTTAGGGTTGGAGTCAAAACCTACAGATCGCCAGGAACAGGGTTGGGTAGCCCTGATATAGGTGAACCTTAATCTCGCTCTTTGTGTGTATTTGTTATAATTGTAGTTTCTTTGTTGCTCCAGATGGTGATGGAGGGGCATGTCCAGTGGTTGCCTCCTACATCCTGCACAACTCTCTGGCCTACGGGGCCGATTGGTCACGCCTGGCCCTCGGGGGGCCCCCACCCTCCTCCCCCCGGGAGAAAGCTGAGGGGGGAGGGGCCAGGACCGAGGTCGGGGGTCACCTGAGGATCCAGTACGAGTCTCCGACCGCCAGCTTCGACACGTCGCTGGAGGACGAAGAGGGGCGTTACATACCCGAGAACTCCGCCCCTCTGGTGGCCCCGCCCCCAACCCCTGCCAAAGACGCCCCCTCCCTCTCCTGCCTGCTGGCCACCTGTTCCTTCTATGACCACATGCTGCACGTGTGGCGATGGGACTGGAGCCCAGAGGAGACCAGTGCGGCGGGGGCACAGGGAGGAGCGGGCGATCGAGAGAAGGTGGGGACGATCGCCAACAAGGCCGAACGGGAAGAGAAATCCGCAGCCCACCTCGTTCAATAAAACCCTGTCCCCGGGGAGAGAGAGGAGGGGCAGGGGCCCCGCCCTTCTTTCATGTCACCTGCAAGGGCCGCCGAGAGAGGAGAGCGTTTGAATTTGGGAGGAGACGGACCCGAGTTCGGAGTGCGTGCGTGCTGGTGAGGTGCGGGTGTGTACCATGCAAACCTGTATGGGAGGATTTGGAGAATCAAAATGTACACACAAGCAGCACAGCGCACGTCTGTTCTGTGTCCAAATGTTTCTTTGCAGAGGATCTAATAGAACAGTGGCAACCAACCCTGTTCCTGGAGATCTGCCGTCCCCTGGGTTTTCATTTTAACCCTAATTTGGCACACCCAACTTATTAACAGCTCAACAAGATCTCTAGCGGTTGAATGAGGTGTCCTTTTTTCAGGTAGATCTCCAGGAACAGGGCTGGTTACCACTGTAGTAGGAGCTTCTGTGGTAAGCACCAGTGTTCCTTAGATTTGTCAGACAGGCTTTGTACCCACTATGTTGGAGTGAGTTACATGTATAAACTGCAGAAGCATCTGCAGTTTCAGGAGTTTTTTTATGCAAACTGTGGAGGTGCAGTCTCCAACCCTGATTCAGGACTGAAACTCTGCCTTTTGGAGACACCATACCTGTAATGCATTGTCTAGGAAAGATACAGGGAACCCAAAACAGATTTAAAAACGAATTATAAAAATTAAGCCATGAGGACAATGTTTTCTTAATCTGGGAATAAAAAGGCATGATTTTTTTTAAATGTTGAAATTACTTAACCCATGCTTATTACCAAATAAATCAGGTCAGCAGTAGCTTACATTGAGCTTAATGGTATCAAACAAGGGTTTGAGAGGGTCAATGAATTGATTCATTTCATGCACAGGTTTACTCTGACTGTATAAAGACTGTGGTAGTAGGTATGGTAGTCAATGTTTGCAATGTTACAGCCCTACCACTGTTGTTCACAATGTATTAGTACAATATATGTACTATATAAATAAAATAAAGATTTATCCATTTTAAATCAACTAGAAAGAGTGGATTCACCTGTAAAGATGTTCACTACTCAAGTGCCCTTACCGAGACAGTGAAGTAATATGTCATTTGTAACAGCTGACAAGTTTGACACCATCCAGTTCTTTGTTCCTATTCATCTTGTCAGTTAAAATGCATGCATTTGCCTAATAAATAACCTCTGATGTGCCATTATACATTTGAAGTCAGTCAGAAAGGGGAAGGCACTGTGGGATGAATCAAAAAAATAATAATTCGATGCTACTGGTATTTATTGCAGAATTTGGCATTAGCTGAATCTGCAATGCGACAGAGGCCGACCTGTATTTGTGCTTACGTTGTGACACATAGCAATGCTTAATGACAGTCCTCCTCACTGGAACATGATACAGAAGACCATGATTGGAATTTTAAGGAAAATCAATCTTAAAAAGATGCCAGCAACAACAGAACAGTATGTCTGAAGTTGGTAAGGAAAAGAACCAAGAGCTTCAAATACACCAGAGACTGACTAAGCACGAGCAGTCACAGCTGACCTCCCCCCCATCTCCCACTCCTGAATAAAAATAAACACAGAATTCATACAAGCCAGTGGTGAACAGAGAGTTTAAATAAAGTTTATTCTGGAATGCCACTGTTCCCAGCTGCTAATCAGCTAGGTCAACTGTAGAAAGTGTCCACTTCCCGCCAAGTTGTTTAATGGCGATAGGAAGAGTCTGGTCTACCGCACAAAATTCTTAGGGTAAAGCTTGAATAGTTTTCCTTCCTGCGTGGGTTCGAATCCATATTTCTCCAGCTGATCCGGGTTGAACGTTCCGTTCTCAATGTCCTTCTTGATCTGCGGGGCAACAGCCTGGGAGAAGAGGGCCTCCGGGGTGAGGGCGGGCTCCGTCCCATCGGGGGTGCGGTAGGACACGTACGGCTTCAGCTTGAACCCCTCCAGGGAAGGAACCACGAATTCCGGAACCATCTCCCTTATCCTCACAAACTTCCTGCTGGAGGTGAGCACGCCGGTGGGCCTCGCGGGCCCGCCCCTGTTCATAGTCCGGGGGCCGCGTTTGGTGGTGGAGGCCGCCATGCGGCGCGTCCCCCGCACCAATCCCCGCGTCAGCGCTGACAGCAACCCCATGTGTGTGTGTGCGTCAGGCTCAGCAGCTATCTACTGACAGAGAAAAAGGTGAGACGTTTTGACCTCTGTAACAGTTGGCTTAATGTCAGCAGAAAAATGTTTACTGGATTGGTATGAACAACTGCAAAGAATGCTTCATTCCTGACACTGAGCCTTACCCATCACATTTTAACCATAGCCTGTTAGGTCATACCTTGCCACCATAAGTAGGTTATAGCCACTAACCAGCAGGGAAAATTGGACAGAATTGAAGAATGGACACTTTTTGTGAAAGGGAATCGAAAAGATTCAGGAACGGTTGTTTTCGTAGTAGCCTATACGTGTCATACCACGCACTAATGTACGTATGGAAAAAACCGCAATGCTATGATGTGCCACAAATGATGAAAATCTGTCATTCTAGTTCCTTTACGTTCATATTAAAGTGGTGTGATCACGTTGGGTGGACTACTTGAAAAATGCAATATGGTACAAATTATAAATTACATGACAAAAATGTAGGCTGGTTAGCATCTGCTGGATTGCTCGTGGTGTATTACTGCTGATTGTATTACTACTTTAGGGCTGTACATCCAGTTTCATTAGTCAAGTATACATTAGACACTTCCTGCTCATCCTCACGTGTAGAAACATACCTAGTGTGAGTGAGAGAAAGATTGTATGTAAGTAGCGATAGTGTACATTTTACGTTCAGGTAATCCAAAATGTGATCATCGGCACGTTAGAAAAGCAACTAATCGATAACTAATGGGTTTATTAGTTCATTGTCATTTTATTACATAATACAGATTACATATAATCCGTTACTATCCAAAACCGGTAATAGTAAATCAATAAACATTTAAATTAGAAGGACGATACCAATGCAGAAAGAATGAAACAAACTTGACGCCATTTTCCTCCGGTTGATTTAAAATTGAAACCCAGTACACAATCGCTAAATTTCGTGAATTGGATGCCTACCTGAAAGCAATTCTGTGCAATAGCAGCTATCTAGTTGCATGTGCTTTTAAATGATAGAGTGCATCTGTCAGTTACTGGCCATCATTGCTGCAAGGAAGGACACTTTTGACCCTGCGTACACGTAACCGAGATGTCCAGCTAATGATGTAACAGCAACGGAAACGTGTAGCTATCTAGCGACGTTTGTTAAAACATGTAAACATTTACATGTAATAATATATAACGAAGGTGTTAATGGTTGGCTACATCTATTATTGTGAAAACAAATTCCATGTCAAAACACAAACACTCACCTTGACCACCCCGCGCACGCCGTCGTAGATAAAGAAAACTGCACATACGAACATCCGTTACACTGATAGGGAGATTGTATATGTTGACAGCCAATTGGGATCGCGAATACTGCCAGGGAGTTTCTGAGAGTCGGGATTGTAGCCAAGATTGAAACCACTATGATGACTGCGTGGAGGGAATGTAGCCAGCGAAGTTGATGTGTCGCAGAGGGAGGGAGACAAAAAACTCAGAAGGAAATCTAGTAAGTAAGTGGTTTGAAAATGAATCACTGTTTACAGTACAATTTTCGGGGCTCTTGCTCCCCAGATGGCTGCGTGGTCGGAACTGTCATAGAGAAGTGCGTGTAGCGGATCATTACCGGCATCGAGGTGGACAGTGCGACTGTGCTAGTAGTCAATTAAGTTCATTAGACGAACCAACAGTCTGACAACAGCTAACTTATCCTGGGACAGTTTGACCACTACACAGAATACTTTAATTGTATGGACACTACCTGTCGGGAGTGTACCAGCAGTGGATAGAACATTATGTATATAAAGATGGATAAAATAATGTTTCATCTTTTTATATGTCACATTATTTGTTTTTCTCTTCATACAGAGGTTACTGAATAGTTTCTTATATTGTAGGGTATTGTTTTGTAAGGTAGGCTACATTGGGGAAATGGTCAAAGAGGACTATCCGATGTTGCAATCGCTAAGTGATTGCCCGGTACGCTTGTTAGCACTCTGTTTTTGTGTCAGGGTTGTGTGTGAGTTTGTGGAGGTGTCGGGTTACGGTCCAGCGGACGTAAGGAGATCTTTTTTGGTCACTCACACACATGTTTAAGGCAGAAGCATTTGAGGACAACTCACCCGTTCTTATTCGTCCACATCTTTTAGTTTCTACCGTTTTAAGTCCCAAAGTTCAGTATCTCCAGGAAAAGGTGACCAGTAAACCAATCAGTGTCACAAGAACCTCACTCCTAGTTTTGGCTAATAAGTCAATTGACTTATCTGCTATGCGAACTTGTTTTCAAGTCTTTATTTTGCATACATTTGTATGTGATCAGCTGAGCGAAATGAGCGTGTGTCAACATAAAGTAGCCTAATGCAGCCTGATCATGTTTGCGTGGCTGTTTCTTTGCTGCAGTTCAGGCTATGCGATTTTGTGTGTGGTATATTGTTTTTTCTTCGTGTCGTAATGAATGACCAAAATAGGTTTATTTTTGTGAAATTGAAATATAGATATTGTAAAGACAAGTGACATTATTACACTGAATATTACGAGTTAAGTAATTTAAACAACAGAGAAGGACGTGGGCAAAGGTCATTTTAGGTAGGGCTAATGGATTGAACCCTTAAACACATACAGTAAACACAGGCGGTATAGGGGTAGCAAAAAGACATGTTTGTGTGGCTTCCATTGAGCCATGTGAATATTGTTTACAGTTTCTGGTAGCCTAACTCCCATTGCATTGCAATTCCCATAGGTTCCAAATAGAAATATGTTAACACAGTTTTAGCACATATGCAGTTTTCACCCATGGTATTGAGAAGAAAAGTGCACAGGTCCCAACCATATGCTTATTATGATTATTATGAGCAATGTTACTACTACGACTGGTAATAATAATAATCCATCCTACTATTATCTTATGCTGGGCAGGGTCACGAGGAGTGCTGGTCCCTATTCCAGCATTGGGCGAGAGGCAGGAATACACCCTGGACAGGCCGCCAATCTATCGCACACACACCATTCACTCACACACTCCTACCTGGGCAATTTAGAGTCTTCAATTAGTCTACCTGCATGTCTTTGGACTGTGGGATGAAACCAGAGTATCTAGAGGAAACCCACACAGACACGGGAAGAGCATGCAATCTCCACACAGAGAGGCTCAGCCTGGGACTCAAACCCAAGACCTTCTTGCCGTGAGGCGACAGTGCTACCCACTTCACTGCCATGCTGCCTAATAATAATAATAATAATAATAATGAGTGAGCACTGTTACTACTATTACTAGTCATAATAATAATAATAATAATAATAATAATAATAATAATAATAATGATGGCAATAGTATTACTACTATGGCTGTGTAATTGAAGTGCTTTTAACTGCAGTTCAACTCTCTCTCTCTCTCTCTCTCTCTCTCTCTCTCTCTCTCTCTCTCTCTCTCTCTCTGCAGGAATGGCTGAGGCAGAGGAGGAAAGCTGCAGTATATACCCAGTAAGACTTCATCATCCCTCTGTCTCTTGCACTTATTTATCATTTATAGTGATGGAGTCCCATAATGGTTCATGCAGTCGGGTGTTCTCAGTCATCAAGTTGTCTGAACCAGTCAAAATACAGCCTAACCTACCCTCACTCTGCATTTATTCTTTCTTGATAAGCCCTTATCCTCAGTTTAGAGAAATGCTCTTTTGCAGTTCTCTTCCTCAGCTCTTACGACATACCTCTTTTTCCTGTGCTTATCCCTCATGTATGCTTGCATTTGTGAATCCTGTGTGTGCGTTTATACTGTATGTTTCTCTTTCAGCGTGTGTGTGTGTGTGTGTGTGTGTGTGCATGTTCATGTGTTTATGTGTACTAGTGCTCTTTCAGTACCTGTGGTTTTTTTGTGTTTGAGGTCACGCTGCCCAGCAGCAGCGAGATTCGGGCTCGGGTGCAGCAGTTTGTGGAGGAGAGGATGCAGACGACCATGGTACTCTATGCGTCCATCTTCTCACTGTCACGTCACCACAATGTTCTTCATGACCTGTTCTCCTTGCTATTATACATGCATATGGGCAACAGTCACCTTTATTTCCAGTATTTCCTCTCTATGTAGTACTCACTTGTCTCTCAGTATACTAATGTGAGATAACAGAGCCTATGCACTAATGTAGGTGTGCTGTTTTCCAGCTGACGGGCATGCTGATTGGAGCAGCTGTGGCAGTGTCTTTCATTGGAATCATCGTGCTCTTCCTCTACCGGAGATACAAGCAGGCCAGTCAGTATATTTGCCTTTCTTTTGTCTCCCAAACAGCCAGACTCCAATTCAAAAGGCTTTACTGGCAGTCTGTAAATATTGGCAGTGCATACAGCAACACATCCAAACACACACACAAATCAGCAATCAGTGAATTCTGTGCATTGTTGTTGCAATAATAATAATAATAATAATAATAATAATAATAATAATGGCACAAAAAATAAACAGTAATTTACAAAAGCTGTAAACTTCTCTCACACAAATGATATACCACACTTTATTGTAGCATGAACAGTGTATAGTTTTTCAGTAAAAGCACTGCATCCTCTGACAGATGTCATAGGCTGGTTCTTTACCCTAACCAAGTCCAGCTCACATGAGTGGCAGCAATTTTATATACAGTTTTGTCCATTTCACTGAAGAATACAGTATGTTGACATTTTAAAGTTTGAACTAAGCCTCTAATGAAAAACATTGAGTAAAGTTTTTTTTATGAATGCAATTTCTGAGCAGTATACATAATATTTTTTTTGGGGAGAAACATGACCATTACAATGCTCGTGGAATGAGTCATGGGTGTGACTGGAAGTACTTGACAGTGGACAAGCGTATTTATTTTATCACAGATGTTCATATAAAAACCTTTGCATTTTCATAATTGTGTTTCAGAGGAGCAGCAGGCTGGTGCTCCTCGTTATCGCTTCAGGAAAAGAGACAAGGTGATGTTCTATGGAAGGAAGATCATGAGAAAGGTACGTCACTTCCACTGATTCAGGCTGTATGTTTTGGCTTTGAATTTACTGATTATCACCACCAGGGGGCAGTGTGAATCAAGGTGCCGTGCTAGCTCTCCGTAACAGTACGTCTATGCAATATACCCCTCTCCCACACCTACAGTAATAACTCCAATATACCCTTCTCCCTCTCTGTTCCATTTGATTAGCTTTGTTTTTCTCGTACGAAAATATCTTGTTTTGCTCTTTCAGGTGCAGACCTTGTCCTCCACCCCTGCCTCTAACTCAGTGTCCAGGCAGCGCCCGCGTAAAAGACCCAAAGTCCTGTCCATAGCCCGCAGGTAGGGCCTGATTCTAGTTATGCACACTTAGCATTTTCTCAGTGCATTTTTTTTCGAAGTTGCCAGAATTCCACGTTTTATAGTTAAGTTTGATATGTGGAAATCTATCTAGTTTGTTTTTTCGCTTTGCGAATGCGCGTGCGTGTGCTCCAGGATCTTGCATTTTCGGAGGGAACCCCCCACTCTGCAGCCGAAAGAGCCCCCACCTTCGTTGCTGGAGGCCGACCTGACGGAGTTCGACGTGCAGAATTCCCACCTGCCCTCTGAGGTGCTGTACATGCTGAAGAATGTCCGGTGAGGAAACGCTGACTTGTCATGGCAAATGAGAATTGGGATGGAAGCACCCCAGCAAGGATTCAAACCAGCAGCCTTCTGGTTGCAAATCAAGCTTCTTAATTTGTAACCAGATTTCTAATTTCCTAGGGGGATTCTGGAGCCCCTGTTACTGAATCCCCCTGTGTGTTGTGTGTAACGTTGCCACGGTAGTAACCATGATGCAGTGGCCTTGGTGGTGAATACTCAGCTTGAGAATATTCCTAGAGGAATGTGGAACACGCCTGGAACAGAGCATGGAACTGGCAGCATACTTCTAGTTTATCATTATTATTATCGTAGATGGGGATGAGCGGATGGGTGGGATGTGCTGAATTGCTTATTACCCCCGAGGACGCGTTTGTGATTTGTCGGCTCTTGTTTACCGCGGCCCCCAGGGTGCTGGGTCACTTTGAGAAGCCGCTGTTCCTGGAACTGTGCCGCCACATGGTGTTCGTGGAGCTGCAGGAGGGGGAGGGCCTCTTCCGCCCCGGCGACACAGACGACAGCATCTACGTGGTCCAGGACGGGCGCCTGGAGCTCTGTATCCACGAGAGCGTAAGACCAGCGAATCGTTTTTACGTCTCCTCCTCCTCCTCCTCCTCCTCCTCCTCCTCCGCATTATAGCTCCGCGATTCAATTTTTTTCCCCCTCCTCCATCAAGGCGAAAGATCCACTCGACTTCCTCCACTGTGTAAAAACCAGTGCCACGTTTTATTGTTCCTCTCTCCTGTTAAGAGTTCGGTAAGGTCAGCCAGCATTTTACATTGTGCTGGCGGGGGTGTGGAACCCCAATTGGACCGGATGCGCGCTGCATGAGATTCAGTTAATACTGTTCATATTGTCTATTGTTTTCAGCCAGGAAGTCATGAATTTGCAGACAAAGCCAGTTTCTTGTCACAAAAACAATGCAAGTGTAAACAAGTCCTTACTGTGTGTGGCATTATGGGTAACCGTACGGGCTTAGGATCAGTGCGCCATTTTACCTAGCGTCTAGAGGGGTGTAAGACCTAGCGGAAGTGACGCTTGCATAGCAGTTTGATCGTGCTGAGCACACAGGCCGCAAATAAAACTGAACCACAAATTGCCTCCCAATTCAGTTACAGTTTATGCGTGTAGGAACTTCCTCCAGTCCAGTAGAGGTCACACCCCCCTGCTCAATTTTAATCTTTTTTTATCATCTTGTAAATCAGTCACTACTCTTTGGGAGAGGGCAGCTTGCGTTTTGATGTTGTTTCATCAAAACATTCTGTTTAGCCTTGTGAATCAACAAGCGCATGAACCATGTCAAATGGGAGGAGAGGAAAACAATTGTGCGGTTATTTTTGAGAGAGAGAGAAACAGGGAGAGAGAAACAGGGAGAGAGAATTGCAGTAAACACAAATTCAGTGGGCCTTCTTTGAAAACGCAATATCGGTCCTTATTTTGCTGCTACATAGGTGGCAGATTACCATCATCAGTGAAACGCAGTCAGGGCCTTAAATATATAAATGACTATGATTGCTCACTGTACGCACTGTTTGAGAAAAGCAACAAAGTGTAACACAGCGTACCCGAGGTATGAAGAACACCTCAGAAAAATTGCAAATCTTTCCCCCCCTCATCACAACCCACACACTACATACACTCACACATGCACACATGCAGACGCACAAATATGCACCACTCCCCCCTCCTTTTCTTGCCATCACTGTTAATGTGTGACAGTAAAGCCCCTCGAGTTGAAATGGGATCCAGCGAGAGTCTAATAGGCTTGTCTTTCGCATCAGTTGAACGCAACGTTTAGAGATTTAACGGCTGTTACCCTAATTTAATCGCTCGCCCCGCTGTGACGAGGACGGGAAGGAGCGTGGGACGGCGGAGCTGAAGTGGCGAGTCTGATGCATTGTCGGTGTCCTCTCTCCCGGCGCTGCAGGACGGCTCGGACGCCGTGGTGAAGTACGTGCTGCCGGGGGACAGCGTCCACAGCCTGCTCAGCATCCTGGACGTCATCACCGTGAGTCCGTCCAGCGACCCCCGTCCCTCCTCGTCCCCTCCGAACTCCTGCATCTGACCCCAGTCTCTCTGTATCTGACCCCGGTCTCTCTTCCTCTACGCGCTGTGGTTATTTGCCGCATTTAAAGGGCCCCAGCTGCAAAATTTTTAATTGCCGCGAGCGTTTGACCAGGACTCGAATTTGCAGCGTGTCCTCGTTAACTTCATTAACTGGAAACGCTTAATTTCCTTTGAGCGCCATCAGGATAACGTATTGGCTACAGTACAAATATGCACTGTCCCTTAAGGTCAGCTCTACTAGCTAGTGTACGCGTGAGTACTTAAAATGAGTTTTGTTATTACGGAGCGTCAGCAAGTATTCTAGAATGAACCACAGGTCGCAAGTGTACCATCGGATGTTGAGCCAAGTAAACAGCAAGCTAAATACCGGGCTCTAACAGGGCGGATTTGTACATGGACCCAAACTGCTGGTTTTTAGCGGTTTTATATCACTCATCTTTCCTTCTGTTCCTCTCTTCTCCTTCTCTGTTCCAGGGCTACCCCGCGCCCTACAAGACCGTGTCCGCCCGGGCTGCCTCCCGGTCCACCATACTGCGCCTGCCTGCGTCCGCCTTCTGCTCCGTCTTTGAGAAATACCCAGACACCCTGATCCGAGTCATCCAGGTGCCCCCCTGCACCGCTGCACACCTAGACCTCCCGCCCTTTACCTAGTGCTGTTCCTCACTTCACCCAAACCCTACGGCCCTAAACTCAAAACCCCAACAACCTACGCCTTTTCTCCTTATGATCTTAACTTCTGCACCCAAACCCTACAGCCTTACACTCAAAACCCTACAGCACTACACTCAACACCCCAACAGCATACACCGTATCTCTTTATGCTCTTCACCTCTACACTCAAACCCTACAACCTTACACTCAAACCATACAGCACTACACTCAACACCCCAACAGCATACACCGTATCTCTTTATGTTCTTCACCCCTACACTCAAACCCTACAGCACTACACTCAACACCCCAACAGCATACACCGTATCTCTTTATGCTCTTCACCTCTACACTCAAACCCTACAACCTTACACTCAAACCATACAGCACTACACTCAACACCCCAACAGCATACACCGTATCTCTTTATGCTCTTCACCTCTACACTCAAACCCTACAACCTTACACTCAAACCCTACAGCACTACACTCAACACCCCAACAGCATACACCGTATCTCTTTATGCTCTTCACCTCTACACTCAAACCCTACAACCTTACACTCAAACCCTACAGCACTTCACTCAACACCCCAACAGCATACACCGTATCTCTTTATGCTCTTCACCTCTACACTCAAACCCTACAGCCTTATACTCAACATCCCAACAGCATACACCGTATCTCTTTATGCTCTTCACCTCTACACTCAAACCCTACAACCTTACACTCAAACCCTACAGCACTTCACTCAACACCCCAACAGCATACACCGTATCTCTTTATGCTCTTCACCTCTACACTCAAACCCTACAACCTTACACTCAAACCCTACAGCACTTCACTCAACACCCCAACAGCATACACCGTATCTCTTTATGCTCTTCACCTCTACACTCAAACCCTACAACCTTACACTCAAACCCTACAGCACTTCACTCAACACCCAACAGCATACACCGTATCTCTTTATGCTCTTCACCTACACTCAAACCCTACAACCTTACACTCAAACCCTACAGCACTTCACTCAACACCCCAACAGCATACACCGTATCTCTTTATGCTCTTCACCTCTCACTCAAACCCTACAGCCTTACACTCAAAACCCTACAGCACTACACTCAACACCCCAACAGCATACACCGTATCTCTTTATGTTCTTCACCTCTACACTCAAACCCTACAGCACTGCACTCAACACCCCAACAGCATACACCGTATCTCTTTATGCTCTTCACCTCTACACTCAAACCCTACAGCCTTACACTCAGAACCCTGAAAACATGCACCGTATTGCCTCATACTTTTTGCCCCTATATCCCGACCCTACAACCTACACCCTGTCTCCTTATGCTCTTAACCTACTCCCGAGCTGTATAGCCCTACACTCAAAACCTTACAACCACGACCTGCACCCTATCCCCTTATGCTCTTCATTCCTACACCCAAACTGTGCAGCCCTGCACTCAGAACCCTACAATCTACACCCTATCCCCTTATGCTCTTCATTCCTACACCCAAACTGTACGTCCTTACACTCAGAACCCATCAACCTACACCCTATCCCCTTATGCTCTTCATTCCTACATCCAAACTGTGCAGCCCTACACTCAGAACCCTACAATCTACACCCTATACCCTTATGCTCTTCATTCCTACACCCAACCTGTACATCCTTACACTCAGAACCCTACAACCTACACCCTATCCCCTTATGCTCTTCATTCCTACACCCAAACTGTACATCCTTACACTCAAAACCCATCAACCTACAATATACCTCCTTACACTGTTCACTCCTGAAGCCCTACACTCCTTAAACCCTACCTGGTTACACCCCTCCACCCAAACAAACCATGATACATTCAGTACGCCTGGCCTTCGTACCTTAGGATTTTCTCTTCATTATTTATTTCACTGTTGGGCTGAAGTGTTAGGAGACTGGGAATTCAACAATGTGTGCAATCATGTGCTGTCAGCGTCTCACTGTTTTTAACAAAGCGCAGTCAGCGACTGTCAGCACGGGACAGTAATTACACATTCTGCTCTTCATATAGCCTCGCTCTTTGTTTTTCTGTTCTCTGGCAGCTTGATAAACCTCCGAAGAGTGCAGTGGGTATGAGGGATATGGGAGGAATTAGTATCAATCCTGTCTGCCTGTTCTGTCCAATAAAGAAACTTAGTAGCTAGCTTGTACTCCTCCTGAAACCCTTCAGGTGGTAAAGCAGTCTGTCGAAAGAGAACTCAAGTGCTCTAAATTATCTGGATGGATCGGAAACTGACAGTACACAGACACTCTCTGTACTTGACGACTCACTTTTCACCTGAGGGGAGCACTGATTTTCTGGCATTTGTTGTGGAGCGGTTTTCTGTGCTGCAACAAATGCGAGTTCATGTTTTGCTGTTCTATCTGACGACATTCCTGTTTCGTTGTGGCAATAGCGTGTCCTTTTCAATGGTGTTATTTAATCGTTACATCGTGTCCTTACGGACTGCAGTCCTTTTGCTGTGACACCTGTGTTATTTCTGACTGTGCTTCTCTGTTGCCATGACAACCGCGTGTTCTTTCTGACTGTGTCCCTGATTAGATTATCATGGTGCGTCTTCAGAGAGTGACTTTCCTGGCCTTACATAATTACTTGGGCCTGACAACTGAACTCTTCAACCCTGTAAGTACTCTGGATGCCACACATCACTCTCGGGGATCTCTTCAGTCTAACGGCCACGGTGCTTTTCCCTTAACTCTGAGCAACGCTGTGGACATTTCATGATATTTACAGTTTTAATGTTTATGTCCATTTCACTGGCTACCACTGATTTTATGATGTGTTGGAATGGGAACAGTGTGTACATTTTACTTACAACTTTACTGCAATGAAGCATTGTGTGTCATCCTATAGAGCTATATCCAACCAAACCTAAGGGCAGTGGATGCAAAGATATTAATCGTTCCGTTTAAAAATTTATAAACATTTTACTCCTGAGACAGCTTTATTGTTGTTCATTCGTCCTGTTTTTCGCAAAGCTGAAATTTCTGCTTCAGGCATGCCTGACTAAAAAGCACAAAAACTGTCAGCTTTGTTAAATGTAAGTTTTGTTCTTCAAAATTAAGCCGAAAAGTAGACTGTTGTGTTCACTTTACCATTAAAATGCAATTAAAGTAGCCAGTGTACCGAGCTGGTGAGCTGGGATTTTTTTAGTTGTGCTAATGTGTAGTGGCGAGACCAAAAATGTTTCCCCTGCTTTGTGTGCGGCAGGAGCGTCAGGCAGCGCCGCTCGTGTCTGTCTCCACTGTGCTTGGAGAGGGGAGTACAGGCAAGGGACAACGCAGACACTCTCAGTCCCTCCCCACGGACGAAGACCCCACCCAGGACAGGGGGTCCCCGGGGCACGTAGACTGCCCTGGAGATGCAGGTCAGACACGGGCCAGTGGGTTTTTAAAAATCTTTTGATTGAATATTGATGAGGATTGATGCTTCTGAACCATCTATGTTCTTTCTATGTTCTGGTACACTTTTGCACACCGGCTGGTGGTCTCCGTCTTTGGTGCAAGAGAGATCTCTCTTGAAATCTGTCTAGTCAAGTTACAGTATGTCAGCCTTAGTGTCTTGGGGGGCAGTTCTAACAACTTAAGGACACGTTTTATTAGTTTGTATTATTTTTTGATATTGATGTTAATATTCTGTTGATGTCCACTTGCTGTTACTTTAACATTATGTGGAATCTGACTGATTGATTTGGTGGTGACAGCTATCAACTGAATCCACTTGGGGGTGTATAAAGGATGTACCACTACATTGTTGATGCAATGAACATCAGAGATCTTAAAATGCAAGAATGAGATGTTTATTCTGAATATTCTTTGGTTTTTTGGGGATTTTATTCCTGCCATCGTGGAAAAGACTAAAACAGTGTGCATCCTGACCTTCTGAAAAAATGTTTCTGACAACTGTCATTGCTGTTTCAGATATATACAGCTGAATCAGCATGTCACTGCTGATTATCTGATAGCATGTTCTTAGCATGTCCACATGTCTCCACGGCCGGATAAAATCCATTTATTTCAGTTGTGTTCACAAGAACGTTTATTTGCTTGCTGTAACTGTTACATAATATACAGGTGGCAGTGCATTTACCTCTTAAGAGTAGCTTGTTCTTTGAAATGATTAAATTGGTTTTAAGGAAACTCCCCAGAAGTCCACAGGAGCCAGTGCAGGATGGGATCCACGGAAGCAGGGGAAGGTTTGGGTGATGGTGTGTCAGGGCTTAGCAGTAACGGGTGACGGTGCTGGCTGTGGTTTCAGATAGCAGGAAGGCCGTAGCCGTGGACAGTCCCTCTGTTACCTTCAGGAAGGCCCGCTCCATGTCCACGCCCACAGATAGCACAGGTACCATCCCCTAATTAATAACAATGAGGACATGAGCCTTGGTCTTTTGCACAGGGCATTAGCCAGGATATGAATTTGTTTAAAGAGCTTGTGTCTGTAATCGCTCTACCACATACCTGACCTCCTGCATCGACTTCTGTACAGCCATGTGCCATAGCTCACGTTGCATTATATTGCATTGCATGGAGCGTTCTGTGCTGTACAGCATGCTTTACATTGTGTTCCGTTCCTGGTGTCTGAGAGACTCTGTCCTTCAGGAATGACTGGGACTGACCTTAACATGGCGTACGAGCGAGCTAGAGTTACCATCGATGATCCCTCCACCAGTCCTGTCATTCACAAGGTAAGTCAGTCAGCCAGGAAGCCAGTCAGCCAGTCAGTCAGCCAGTCAGCCAGTCAGCCAGTCAGCCAGTCAGTCAGTCAGTCAC